>NC_089839.1:158505465-158814556 GCF_035609145.1 Eleutherodactylus coqui | reverse complement strand
AAAATTCTGTACATTTGGGACTTTTTATAAATAAATGCAAACATATTGACCAAAATGTACCATTAATTTAAAGTAAAATGTGTCACGAAAAAACAATCTCAGAATCACTTGCATAAGTTATTACTACTTAAAGTGACAGATTTGAAAAATGGGACTTGGTCAACATGGCCAAAACTGGCTGCAGAGTGAAGGGGTTAAGGTTACAGGGTATTTCTTCAAAAGCCAAAACATTCCAGCTTCAGTGAGGGTTGCATAAAATTATTTTTATTGTAACAATTCTTCTAAAAGCATGAAAAAAGTTCACATGTTCAGATGAACACAAGAGAAGTCCAACGCGTTTCAAACACACTATCTTCTTCTAATTCCCAGTCATTGTTATAAGGCTTGTTAACCCCTTCATGACATGGCCTATTTTGGGCTTAAAGGAGATGTCTCGAGGAAGCAGTGATTTTTTTTTTTTGCCCAATCCCCCTAATTAAACATACATTACTAAGCCCCCCTGTAAATGACTTTCCTAGCTGGTTTGTACTTACCGTTCCAGCGTTTCAGCAACTTATAAAAGTTTCCCCAAGATGGCCGCCGGCTCTTTCCCCGTCGCTCGCTGCAGCCCGACGTGCGCGCTCCCGAGACGCTGCCAGCTGTGTCTCCATGGCAACCGGACGCCCCGCAGCCGCCGCCACCGACCAGACGCCCCGCAGCCGCCGACCAGTCACCCACCGCCAGGCAGCAGGTAACCGGCGCTAGCCCCCGGCTCCCCAGCGCTAGACCCTCAGCCCAGGTGAAGGCCCCGGAGCCCAGCGCTGGGCTCCGGGGCCTTCACCTGTCAGTGAACATCACCCCCGACCCATCACTTACCCCCCTGGCCCAGCGCTAGTTCCCCCCGGCCTAGCGACAGACCCCCCATCGCAGCGACAGCCCCCCCCCGGCCTAGCGACAGACCCCCCATCGCAGCGACAGCCCCCCCCGGCCTGGCGACAGACCCCCCATCGCAGCGACAGCCCCCCCCCCCCCGGCGCATCACAGCGACAGCGGCGACAGCCCCCCCCCCCCGGCGCAGCGGCAGCCCCCCCGGCCCATCACTTACCTGGACGGCAGGACAGCTGGGCGGCTTCTCCGGACGGCAGCTCCAGTTTCTGCACCTTCCTCTAACAGAGGAAGGTACAGAATGGCCGCTCCAGCGCGCTCCCGAGCAGTGACAGCTCATCTGCGCATGCGCAGAAGAGCTGTAGCGGGGAGCACACTGAAGCGGCTCGTGCTGAAAGGAGAAGACCGGACTGCGCATGCGCGTCTAAAAAAGCAAGCTGCCAGCGAATTTAGACGGAACCATGGAGACGAGGACGCTTGCAACGGAGCAGGTAAGTGGAATAACTTCTGTATGGCTCATAATTAATGCACGATGTATATTACAAAGTGCATTAATATGGCCATACGGAAGTGTATACCCCCACTTGGTTTCGCGAGACCACCCCTTTAAGGACGCAAAATTTTTGGCGGATTTTCTTCTCCGTTTATCAAAAGTCATAACTTTTTTATTTTTCCGTCGACGCGGCCGTATGAGGGCTTGTTTTTTGCGTGGTGAACTGTAGTTCTTATCGGTGCCACTTTTGGGTACATAGACTATATTGTAAAACTTTTTTTTTTTTTTAATGATAGCAGAGAGAGAAAACGCATCAATTCTGCCATAGATTTTTTAATTTTTTTTTTACAGCGGTACTCATGCAGCATAAATGAGACATTCCATTTTTTCTGCGGACCGGTACGGTTACAACGATACCAAAATTCTTAAATTTTTTTTAGGTTTTCCCACTTTTCTGCAATAAAAACCCTTTTTCTGGGTAATCTTTTTTTTTTCTAAATTGCTGCATTCAAAGTCCTGTAACTTTTTTATTTTTTGATGTACAGCACTCTATGAGGGCTTATTTTTTGCAAGACGAGCTGTAGATTTTATTGGTACCATTTTGGGGTACATACGGCTTTTTTGATCACTTTTATTGCGTTTTTAGTGAGGCAAAATGCTAAAAATTAGCATTTTGCCTCAGTTTTTTAGCATTTTTTTTAGCATTTTTTTCCGTGCACAGTCAAAAGCATGTGCAACTTATTGTACGCGTCATTATGGACGCAACAATACCAAATATGTGGGATTTTATTTTTTGTTTACCTTTTTTTATGCTAATCTGAGAAAAGGCATTAAAAAATGTTTTTTTTTACTCTTTTTTTTACATTTTTTTAATTCTTTTTTTAATCTTTGTTTTTTTTACACTGTTTGTGTCCCTCTGAGGGACTTTAACCACTGCCCTGATGATCGCTGGTATAAGGCATGGTAGAGCGATTATAGGCATAGGCAATACAGGACGCCAGTGTCTGGCATCCTGTTGCCATGGTGACAGGCCGGGCTCCTGCGATGACATCGCGAGTTCCGGCCGGAGACACAGAGGGAGCCGCGCTCCCTTTGTGAACTCTTTCCCTGCCGCGATCTACTTACATCGCGGCAGGGAAGGGGTTAACAGCGGGGGGCGCATCTCCGATAGCTCCGTGATCCCGCGCTATCCCCAGGACGTAAGTTTACGTCCTGTTGCGGGAAGTACCAGGCTGCCAGGACGTAAACTTACGCCCTGCAGCGGGAAGGGGTTAAAGAGTCTGACATTGACTTGAAGGAATACTGCCTTCCAATAGGTGGTGTTGGAGAGATATTGTTCCATTTTCCATTTGCATATTTCCAGGAGGATCATGGATGGCCTTATAAGTCTCCTCACACCTTCTAGGTTCTCTCCCTAAGGCGAAACGATATTCTTCCTGACCCTAGTCATGGCTAAAGATGCTACTCTCGATTTTCTTGCGTGTTAAAATTGTGCAATTTTTTTATGAGAAAGATAATTGCACTTTTTATAGTTAAAATCGCATCACATGAAAATCGCAAGTTCGGCCTATGCAATGCGATAAACAAGGAGGCTCCATAGGGAAACATGGGCTACAAAAAAAATCGCAAATCATGGCTGTATAGAGCATGCCTTGTTTTTGTATTCTGCCAATGTAGCAGCCTACAAAACATCGCTAATATGAAAGAATCCATTGGAAGGCATTGGCTTCACATACCTGCGATTTGCAGCATTGTCGCATTGCGAGAAAATCGCGCGATTTTGTAGTCTGTGTGAAAGCGGCCTTACTAACTTCATATATAATTGCTGACTATTCACCAGGTTCACTATTTTACTGTTCGTGAAGTTGCCGTAAGGTTGGGAATACCCGATGCTCAGCAGCTGACTGCAACTGAGAACTTGCTTCATTTTTTAAATGCAGCTATTTCAACAGTTATATCTGTGCAAATAAAATAAGGTATTTCACAGTTTCAAATCAATTTTAGCAGGAGAAAAATTAAACCTTCAATTTGTATGTGGTTGGAATACGTGAATGAAAATGTGTCTCCAGATGCAATGGAGGAAGAACAAGTAGATGTATTTGGTTTGGAAGACATCGCAACTGCGGATCTGGATCCAGAGAGAAGAAAACCAAATACAGACAACTATAGAGACGACATCACCTGTGATCACTGGAGGTAACTGCACTGTGATCACTATCACTGTGTAGAGCTGGTACTTGAGTACATTATATGGTAGCTGTATTATTTAGAGATACAGTCAAACCTCTAATTTCGTTGGCAATCCGTCCAAATGCAATCGGCCAAACTTGAAACCAATGAAACTCGAGGCAATTATTTCCATAGGAATCAATGCAAATCCAATTAATTTGTTCTAGACATTCTGAAAAAGACACCAAACCACATTTAATAGAGAATAATTATGGTTTTTAATACCAAAAAAGTAATAAAAGAATATAATAGACTACTGTAAAGAATAAATGAACATTTAACATGCTATTGAACATGTTACTGTGTTTTATCTGTGGTGTTACATAGGACTGCAGGTCACTTCTACTACATGATCTGTCCTTAGCATTATCACTGTGTTCTTCGTGCTGTTACACAGGACTGCAGGTGGCATCATTATCTGTCCTCAGCGATATTGAAATATGACATTTGACAGGACATCCCAGATCTCCTCAGGAAATCGTGTTGATTTTATGAGCGCACAGACACTGGTGGTTTCGCATCCAAAAACCAGAATGACGATACAAAAACATTCTAACACCCTATACAGTATGGGCTGGATCAAATCACAGATTCATAACTATTGGTTAACACTTGGAGTAAGAGCTAAGGTAGAAAGAATTTGTTATCACCTTCTAGGAGAAAAACAGCAGGGGGGAGGAAGCTTTGGAATGTGAGTTGAGCTATCTTAGTATCCAATTACAACAGTGTAAGCAGAAAACACTACTTTATAGTTCAGCTTTCTAGCTGATAACAGAGAGGCAATAGTACTTAAAGTACATTAATTTTTCTATGTCTTCGTACCACAATATCACTGTGTGTTATCTGTGGTGTTACATAGGACTGCAGGTGACATCATTATCTGTCCTCAGCGTTAGCACTGTGTGTTATCTGTGGTGTTACATAGGGGACGGCAGGTAACACAGTGTTATCTGTCCTAAGTTATCACTATGTTATCTGAGTCAACATGGCCACTTACATTACACTACAGTACAGTTTTACTAGGGCTCACAGTGACGCTGAAGAAGGATGGTAGTGTTTCAGCATCGGGAGGAGGGGACACTGGGTATTAGTGTATCTTGATGCCACCAGGAATTCCTGATGGAGCCAAGATTGACAGGGGGTGACGCCCCCTGAGGCTGATTGGCTGCACAGTGTCTTGGCCTGCAGATCCTGCAAGGCCACAAAAGAATGATACAAAAGGCATTGAGCGGCCGGCGGTGGCAGTGCTGCAGCCGCGCACCCCCAGGACCGAGTGCCTTTTCCGGTGGCCGACGACACGGACTTCCCCCCTCTGACTGTACAGAAATCACAGTGGCTTCCTGCGAGCGGTCGCCACTGACCATTGATGCGGCCAGCAGAACGGAAATTACAGGCGCCGGCTGTGACAGAGGCGTGAAGTGGCGGCAGGGACGGAGAGGTCAGCGACCGGGCGCAGACCAGGCATGCCAAAAATGCCAGCCCAGGACGGAGAGGTGAACAGCCGCCCGTGTAAGCAAGCATGGCAGTAATGGCGGGCGGGACAGAGCACACAGGCTGCAGCGTCTGCATAGATTTGTCCCACTGCTTCTGCTGTAGCATTAGCCTGAGGGTTACTATACTTCTTAGCCTTACATAATGACATGCAAATGCTAGAATGTTACTGCGGTAACATCGCAGCATTTACAGCTTTTCATGTAAGCTTACGGCTTGACCCTATCAGGAGCTGGGGGTGTGAGAGGGGCGTTCCTCCTGTCAAACCCCTAGCTTCTGGTGGAGTCAAGATACACTAATACAGAGACACTGAGCAGGAGGTCACGTGGGCCGTGTCAGCAGCGAGGCCACGCGGGCCGGCGGTGAAACTAGGAGCAGCCAGTGAAGCTAGAGGTGAAATTCTGGCATGAAAAATCAATGAAACTGGAAACCGGCTAAACTAGAAGACAACGAAACTAGAGGTTTGACTGTATACTAAACCTGAGATGCCGTTTCTAAGACCGCCTCATTATAAGGCTTGGTTCACACAGGGCGGATTTGCCGCGGAAATTCCGCGCAGAATTTTGCCGCGGCAAATCCGCCCGCGGCCGCTAATCTCGGGATTAGCCAGCCATGTGGACGACATTTCTCAGAAATCTCATCCACACGGGACGGCCAATCCGCTGCGGTAAGTCAGGCTGGAACTGCGGCTGCGGCCGCAGCCGCAGTTTCAGAATATGCATCATGTCTATTTATCTTCTCTTTCCGCCGCGGCCGCGCTCTCCCCTATGGGAGCGCTGGCCGCAACGGAAAAGCGACCGGCGGTTCTCCCGGCGGAAATCTCGCGGTTTTTGCTGCGGCCAAACCGCGGGATTTCCACCGGGAATACGCCCAGTGTGAACCCAGCCTAAAGGTTGTTTTATAAATATATCTAATTTTTGGAAGGTCAGAAAGGTAAAGTCAAACGTGGCGGATTTACTGCTGATCTCCCACAGCCGAAAAATGCACAGCAAATCTGCACCAAAATGTTATGTCGGCAAGATCTCCATCTGCTGGACATCTTTCCTCAGTCCCGCAGCTCTTCGTATATTCCTGACACCATTGTACAAGTAATCCCAACATGATTGGTAGAGAAACATTGACCCTGGACAGTCTAAGGCTTCCTTCGCATGTGCGAACGTGAGAAACACGGCCCAATATCATGTTCAAATCGCAATTTTTCCATGTGAATTCACACTGAAACTGATCCACAGAGAACTCTAATTTTCATACAAGGACTCTCCATATCATGAGAGTCGGTGTCTGTAATAAAAGTGGCCATTCAGTGTAGAATAAGCAGTCACCAAGAGTTTTAAGGTAAATTTGTGGTGTTTTTTGTATATTATTATATTGGGATTTAAATGATATTTACACTTTGAACAAACTCCATATTTATTTAATTAACCCCTTAACGACCAATGACGTACCTGGTACGTCATGGAGCGTCGGGGTATGTATGAAGAGAGGTTGCGTGGCAACCTCTCTTCATACAGTGCGGGCATCAGCTGTTTATAACAGCTGACACCCGCGGGCAATAGCCGCGAGCGGCCGCGCGGCCGATCGCGGCTATTAACCATTTAAACGCCGCTGTCAATTCTGACAGCGGCATTTAAATCCCCCGAACGATGTTCGGGGGTCCCGCGCGGCCCCCCCGCGGTGAGATCGGGGGAGCCTTGCACGTATCATGGCAGCCGGGGGCCTAATGAAAGGCCCCAGGGCTGCCTTAGCAGACTGCCTATCAAGCCGTCCCCGTGGGGTGGCTTCATAGGCTGCCTGTCAAAAAGCAGTATGACGTAATGCTATAGCATTACGTCATACTGCAGGAGCGATCAAAGCATCGCATCTTAAAGTCCCCCAGGGGGACTTCAAAGTAAAGTAAAAAAAAGAATCAATAAAGTTTTTTTTTAATTGAAAAAAAAAAAAAAGTTGTAAAAGTTTAAATCACCCCCCTTTTGCCATATCTATTATTAAAAAATCTAAATAATAAATTAAAAATATGTATTTGATATCGCCGCGTCCGTAAAAGTCCGATCTATCAAAGTAGCACATAATTTTTCCCGCACGGTGAACGTCGTCCGAAACAAAAAATGAAGAACGCCAGAAATGCACTTTTTTAGTTACCCTGTCTCCAATAAAAAACGCAATAAAAAGCGATCAAAAAGTCATATGTATTCCAAAATGGTACTATCAGAAACTACAGGACATCCCGCAAAAAATGAGACCTTGCTCAACTACGTCGACGGAAAAATAAAAAAGTTATCGCGCGCACAAAATGACGACAGAAAATAATTGAAAAAAATTTTATGTCTTTAAAAAAAAAAAGAGGAGTATAGTAAAAAAAAACCTAAACAAGTTTGGCATTGTAGTAATCGTACCGACCCATAGAATAAAGTTATCATGTCGTTTTTGTTGCCATTTGTGCGCCGTAGAAGCAAGACGTACTAAAAGATGGCAAAATGTCGTTTTTTTTCCATTTTACTCCACTTAGAATTTTTTAAAAGTTTTTCAGTACATTATATGGTACTTTAAATAGCACCATTGAAAAATACAACTCATCCCGCAAAAAACAAGCCCTCATACAGTGACGTGGATGGATAAATAAAGGAGTTATGATTTTTTTTAAAGGGGGGAGGAAAAAACGAAAATGGAAAACGAAAAATGGCCGCGTCATTAAGGGGTTAATGAGCTTATTTGCGTTATCTCGGACCGCGTACTCCACAACACACGTTCATACCGCAGTACCGGTTGTATCCTGCAGATGTCGCTGTGGTCTCTAGTTCTACAGTTGCACAGTTCTCGCTTCTCTAGCTGTTCTGTTCCGCTCTCCGTTCTCCGGTTGCTTGGTTACCGTCACGCTGCCGGAAGTTGTGACTAGCAGTGGGGCTCTACGCTTCCAAGGGGATGCCGTAATTCGTAGAACGGGATGGAGGAGAACAAGCCGCTGGCGGGGCTGGAGAATTACAGGGTCGTTCGAGTCGTGGGCAAGGGAAGCTATGGGGAGGTCACCCTGGCCACCCACCGGGGGGAGGGGAAGCAGGTAAGACGGCGATAACGTGTCGTGTAGCTGCTGGATAATAGTACAGTCTGCATTATAGTATAGTGTAAGACACCATATAACTAGCGTGCAGTAATGCTGTGTCATGTGATCATACTGTATGTTATAAGCTTGGAGTATATACACCTACTAATATATATATATATATATATATATATATATATATATATAACATTTCCTAATAGTATGCAACTACATGTCCAATGCTAACACAAGAATAAGCCAGCTCACCTGTATACAGCCAGCGGCTCCATATGTTCTAACACTCTGTGCGCAAATGTTAGAAACCGGCGAACAGTTCACATGGCAACGAATTCAGTTGGCACATTTTGAATGGAAGATCCTCAGTCATAATCTGTTATTTCCGCAAGCAAATCTGAGGTTAAAAATAGGCAATGTGTTGACCCCATGTGACCGTACCCTTACAGTTACCATGATTCAGGTCTGTGGCTACGTACACAGGACCGCTCCATAGATGTAATGCATTATGTATGAACGTGTTCCATGCTCATTGGACACGCACAGGTCAGACTCTGCACGTCCGTTTATGAACGTTTCGCCACACAACCAGTTACTTTAACCGTATTTTTGATAGTTCCCATCAGTTATGCTTTCTGGTAAAAACCGAAGTGTTACGAAGTATGAACAAAGCCTGAAGATGGTAGATTGTCTAAGGTCTTTCTAAGGCCAGGCTCACACGACCGGATTTGAATTGCGGATTGCGTGGGCTCTGTCCGCCCATGTGATACCCGGTAGCTTGCAGGCAATCTGTTGCATTGCGTTCCACTCACATTAGCATGTCGGAATTATGTGATCCGCGGGCGGAAAATAAAATGTAGCAAGTTCTATTTTGCCGCATATAGACTCTACATAGAGTCCGTTGTTCTCTGTTGTCGCGTATATATTCGCAGCCCATATGCAATTACAATGAGTAAGGGCTGCAGGTATTTGCGTCACTGTTAAGCAAGAGCATGGGACATATAAACAAAAAAACAGGTGTACTGTGCATGACCACCTGTGTGAGTATGCGGTCATGCACAGTAAAATTTCGCCCCCATAGTCAGCCAGGTATTAGTGTATCTTGAAGTCCTGGTGGAGTCTAGATTAACAGGGGGGGGGGGGGGGGGGGTGAGGGGGTGACGCCCCCTGTAACTCTTTGGCTGCATAGCAGCCTGCCAGCTAGGTCCTGGAAGGGCACTAGAAGTAGGCTTCAAAAGACATGCAGCGGTGCCTGGTGCAAAGGCACCACCAGAGCTGACACGGCCTTCATGGCCACCGAGTCACAAGTGTCCTGAGGAAGGCTTTTTCGGCGCTCCACAACTGTCAAAGGCAGCCCCCAGCAATGTACGTTGTACATACCGGCGGCTGCAGGGAGGCCACAGGGCTGGAGGGAGACACAGAGTGTGATCCGGTGGCCTGACACTGCTTGACCACACGCCGCCAGCTTACCCCCCAAACACCAGCAGATGCGTCTTTACTGGGAACACGGAGCAGAAGCGAGGAGCTGGCCAGCTGTCATTGGGGGAGCGCCTGGCACGGAACAGTCACTGTCGACAGCGGCGGAGAGCAAGAGGTGACGGCGGCATGTCTCAGTGGGGGAGTGTCCTCCACGGACCTGACACTCATGGTATCGGAACACAAACAGTGTTGTCGGCAGCTGTGAGCGGGGGAGCGGCGGAGACGGAGGTGACAATGCACACGGCAGCCGAAGCGTTGAGTCCGGCATCTGACTGGGGGACCTTAGGGCGAGGGTAACATTTGTGATGAGGCTTACATTGGTGGATGGTAATGTTGCCTTTTTACAGCGGTAACATCCTCATCACAAATGTTACCCTGAGACAAAGACTGCAGGTAACGCTGACATTTCATCCACAGTGTTCTACCAGCACCTTACACTCTTGGCCTTGGCCCTATCGAGAGCTAGGGGTGTGACAGGGGTGTTCCTAATACCAGTTGGCCATACGCAGGGACACGGGTTCACAGGTTTCAATGGTTTCGTTTTTCCTAGCAGGATTCTGACACGTTAATACTGCATGCGAGATAAATGGAGCAGGACCTATCTTAATGCTTTTTTCTTTTTTTCAACCTCTGGCGCAAGAGTGCAGAGTTTGCATAGTCAAAAAAAAAACCCCACAGGTTCTTGCGCTAATACGCTCCACAGTGGGGAGCATATTCGCACATGCGCCTATCTGTTAAAGCCCTAAAATTGAAAGCTATCTTAGCAGAATTCTGAGGTTTGACAACAGATGACTCATTAATAGTAAATAATGAGAAAGACTGTCAACAGATGCTGAGGAGCAACTTTAGGCCCCCGTTCACGGCCGTGATGGAATATCGCTAGCGATATTCCGTCGTGGGGAAGGAGGGGGGAGAGCTGTCAGGTCTCTGCGGTGAGCCTATCTGACAGATAGGCTCACTGCGGGGAATCGCGGCATGCCGCGATTTGATTCCCCTGAGTGGCGAATCGCTATAATTCTCCGCTCGTGGACAACGGGGCTATGGAAAGCGGTCACTGCGTTACCCGTGGCCAGATTATCGCTGCGGGTAACACAATGAACTATCGCCGGTGGACAGGCAGCCTTAGAAAGGGAATAGTCACTGAGCAAATTGTTTCAAGGGGTTGTCCGGTTACTGAACAACATTAATAGCTCCAATTGTCTTAAAGCCCATTTAGACACAACAATTATTGCTCAAAAGCCATCTTTTGAGTGATAATTGCTGCATCCAAACGCGTCCCCATCGTGCACTTTACATGCACTATTCATGAGTCTTATCGGCGCCGCACGATGAGTTTTCAGCAGGATACCGCTTATAGTATTCTTTCAGTTGGTGTCCCGCTCAGAGTTCTCAGTGGGATACTGCTGATAGCTCAGAAAACAAAGCAGCTGTTTGCAGATAACAGCGCTTCAGCTGTCATCTGCATACAGCAGGAGCCTTCATTTACACGCTATTAAACTCTTCAGTAGCTAATTCGCTATTTAAGAGTTTATGCAAAGTGATTGCTCAAAACTGTCACTCAAACTGCCTTTTGAGCAAATTCTGAATGATCATCTTTCCGTGTAAATGAACCTTAAGACTTATTTACACGGTCGAGCTTGATATCGTTCTGAGAAACTCTGACCAATATCATGCTCGTAAACATGCTGTACTTGTGATTGCGATAAAAGTTGCATGTTTCAATAGGAAAAAAAAATCGCATCTGCATGTGAGCGTTATGCAAATAATTGGCGATATCGCCCAAAAAATAGGATGTACTGTGATCTTTCTATATTGGACTTTCAGTGTGAGGGAAAAATCGCACATGTAAACACAGAAAATAATGGGTCATCTTCTTGTGCCTGTTTCATCCATATCTCAATCGGATGGAACTTGTGCAAGGAAATCGTCCGTGCAAATACTGCCTTATAACAAATCAGAGCAGTACTTGCCTGTCCCCAGATGTGGAGATCTAGTCTGTTGCCCTATCTCTGCTCCCAACCCGCTCAGGAGAACGGAAGGTGATGATTGGCTGCAGTAGTCAGGTGACTTCCGCTGATCTTATCTGCCACGCCAATCAGCGGGAGGACGGCGCGGGAAACAGTGCTGGATTCCCTACCAGAGGACAGGTAAGTACTGCTATGTCTGTTATTTTAAGACCATTAGAAGTATTGCTGGAATGATGTCCAGAATTCGGACAACCCCTTTAAAAGGGTTATCTCATAAAAAACATTTATCATCTGCCCACAGGGATCACCAGAACGGCGAACCCCCAGGAGAATGGAGCAATGGTGCTCACACATGACCACCACCTCATTCACTGTCTATGGAGATAGTTGAACGATGTACTCGGCCATCTCCATGAGCCCTATAGAAGTCAATGTAGCGACCTTCTTTTGTTCTTAAGCACTTTTCTCACTTAGAATCTGCAGTGTTTGATTCCACTACATTACAAATCACAGCCCCCAACACCCTCCCCAAGAAAAAAAATACCAATGAAATGATGCCATGAAGTGTCAAGTTGTTGAGAGTGTATACACTGAGTTATTACTGTGACAGTTGATGTTCTGGTATGTAATAACGCCCATCAGACCCCGCAGGGGTTGTCACTCAGCTGTTCCAGAGTACAATGGGGAATATGCGGTTAGGCAATCGGTGCTACCCTACTGCTCTGTAATTATACAGACGACATAAAGTGGTTTGGGAACATTGTGTACCAACTTCTGTTAGAGCTGTTATTGTGTTTGTTTGGTTTCCACCCAGTTTCTCCATAATCTGATGTACCATTGGTGAAATTTCATTTTTTGCAATTTTACATTATAGTGAAATACTCTAATTTTCCTCACCTTCATAATCCTATTTTACTGTCATATTGTTACATTCTACGACTGTTGCTTTTTAATTCCTAAGTGTGTCTTTCTCTTGTTTTCGCTCAGTATGTGATTAAGAAGTTGAGTCTCCGCAGCGCCCCTCGTAAAGAACGGAAAGCGGCAGAACAAGAGGCGCAGCTCCTTTCTCAGCTGAAACATCCGAACATTGTGGCCTACAAGGAATCATGGGAGGGTGAAGATGGCCTGCTCTATATTGTCATGGGCTTCTGTGAAGGGGGAGACTTGTACCATAAACTTAAGGAGCAAAAGGGCAAACTACTTCCAGAAAGCCAAGTAGTGGAATGGTTTGTACAGATTACCATGGCGCTACAGGTATAGTTGTGAGGTTTTCACTAACTTTATTTACCGTTATGATTATTGTCTCTGTGCTGTCAGGGCCAGACCCAATTTATGTGAGTCCTTGGGTGGCAGAGTCACAGTGAGCCTAATATCTTCCCCATCCTTGGCTTGACAAGCGTGGATTATATTTACTTGTTCTGAAATTAGCCCCCTAATCCCAGTGAGCCCTGATATCTGCTGAGGGTTTCATGTGCTGATACCACTGTGACCCCTCTTAGCCGAATGTGTCTGGAATCATGTCATATTACTCATATGACATGATGAATAATATGACATGATTCCAGACACATTTGAGTGTAGATGTGAAGAGCTGTAGGGCAGGATGGCCTCTAAGTGCAATAATTAGCATATGTAGATTGCTTTAGGGCTCATTCTCACAAACCTAATTTCTCTGCGTATTACACGGTCAATGAAAGCACATTGATTTTCATTGAACAATTCACATTTGCGTATATATATATATATATATATATATATATATATATATATATATATATATAGCGTAAAAAACATAACACGTAGCATGTTCTACTTTCCTGTGTATAGCCCTATTGTTCTCTGTGGGTTGCATTTTAAATTCTGTACATACGCAAAACCATTGCATAGGTGCGGCGTTTAATACGCAACGCTGCTAAGAGACAGCGGGAAATAAAAAAAAAAGAAGAAACTAGTCGCACTGCACATGACAGCGAGGGTGAGAGATGCTGTCATGCGCAGTGCACAATTATAGCTGACATGGCGGTAAAATGCTGCATAATACACACAGCGTTTAAGGCATACGGCCGTGTGAATGAGCCCTTATTGTGGCCAAATGTTCTTTGCTAATGTAGTTGCACCTAATTAACTGAGGCCTGTTGTGTTTATGGCCTTCCTTTAGTAGCTGTTTAGCTCAATTTATTAACCACCCTTGTATTGTATGTCTAAGGACAGGCTGACACGAACATATTGGATTCTGGATTTCCGCAGCAGAAGAACTGCAATCGCTCGCGGAAAGTAATTGTGAATGATCGCGGATGTGAGTGTTTTTCTGCGCGGATGTACGCATATGCACAGCGTATCATCTGTGCGGAAGAAAGAACTCTCTCTTCCTTCCAGTGGGCATTCCGGCTTTTCTAGTTTCCTCTGAAGTTGCTAGCGTTTTTGCCGCTCATACAAAATGTTAATTGTATGCGTGACATTGACTTCAATGGGGAGCGTTCACTTGAAATCCGCGCTAAAATAGAGCATGCTGTGACTTTTCTGCTCACGAAATATGCAATTCGTAACCCACGAGTGTGAACGAAAAATCGAAAATGCATGCCTTTCAATGCTTGCGTGTACCACGGACCTTCCGCGCGGAAGCGGATTCCGCAATTAAAATCCACCCATGATAGCCGGGCCTAACAGCTAGTCCTATTTACACAGAAATGTAAAATGTATACAACAGTAGGATAGCCTGGATTGCATCGTTGCCTGCCTATAACATTATTACATTTTGTTTCACAGTATTTACATGATTTGCACATTATGCATCGTGACTTGAAAACGCAGAATATTTTCCTTACTAAAACGAACATCATCAAAGTAGGTGATCTGGGGATTGCACGGGTCTTGGAAAACCAGTATGATATGGCCAGTACTCTTATCGGGACCCCATACTATATGAGCCCAGAGCTATTCTCCAATAAACCATACAATTATAAGGTAATGATCCACCTAATATATTTTTTGTTTGCCACAACTTGTATTTGTATTAAGTTCTTCTTTTTATGAAATAGTATTTTTCCTGAACGTATTGTTTATTGACATGTAACCATGGTTGTAGTGTCCCTAAGATCAGGTTACGTATTTTTGCTGCTGACAGTCTTGAGACAATAGTAACCAATGGCTCTTTGATTTTGCAGTCTGACGTGTGGGCCCTCGGATGCTGTGTGTACGAGATGACGACTCTAAAGCATGCCTTCAATGCCAAGGACATGAACTCTTTAGTATATCGGATCATCGAAGGGAAGGTAACATACACAATATAAAATTCACTCTATGTGATACATGAGCGTATTAAAGTCCTGATAGTCTGGCATGCAACAATGTCCTAATGTACAGCTTTTTTTCAGACTATAACATGCGTATTTTAACAAGAAAGAAATCTTGCTAAAAGACCATGTGTTTTATAGTCTGCAGTCAAGGTGAGCAGCAGCACCAAGCCTCCTTGACCACTTTCTTAAAGAACAGGCAGAGTGCTCATAAAGCACTCTGCTCGATCATTGAATTACTGTACACTTCTCATAGCCCCCTCTGCTCTGCACTTCGACCTGGCGTTCTCTTGATGGAGGTCTTTCTGCCTCTGCAGAAGCAGACTTTATGGAACACTTCCAGGATCTTGGCTGGATTATTATTGGAGTAACTGGAGCACTGGTTTTAGGTCCCAAGTCTCCTCTTCTTCAAGCTCCCGGGGCTCCCGCTGCTAGCAGAATTAGATAAGAGTAGAGGATGTGCAGCATAGCTTACATTGTATGCAGTGCATCCTCCACTCTTCTCTGTCTAGCAACTTCTGCCGGAGTCTGAACTTCCAGCGTTGCACTGCAGAGGTCAAAGAGGACAGCAGGACCGGAAGCTGATTACTGTCCTGTCTGTGCTAGTGTGCAGCGTGTACACCTCCCCCTCTGCATAACAAATCTACAGGAGAGGATATGCATACAGTATCTACAAATATATAAATGTATAAGTGTGTGATATACATATAAAATTACATCTATATATTTGCATATGTTATGTGGCGCATGTTGGGTGTCTGTATATGAAGCAGGCTTGAAAGCCAAGTCAGCTACATACGCAGCAGGCGTCAGCCATCTTTGACAGCTGACACCCACTGGCAACAGCCATGATCAGTGTTCGCGCCGTCTGCAACTGTTAACCCTTTAAATACTGTCAATTCTGACAACGGCATTTAAATGTCCCAATCAGCATTCAGTGCCTCCAAGTGGCTCTTCCGCAATGCGATTGGGAGTTGCCATTTGGTTGTCATGGCAGTCTTAGGGCCTTCTGAAGTGCTTGTGGCACATTTTGATAGGCTGCCTGTCAGAACCTGGTATAATGCCATACTATGAAATTGCATTATACTGTATGAACGATCAAACGATTACAAATTAAAGTCCCCTTGGGGATTATAAAAGAAATGTAAAAATGAGTAAACAAAGTTTTATTAATTGTTAGAAAAAATAAAAAGTAGTAAAAGTTTTATCACTCCCCTTTTCCCAATAATCTCATTTAAAGAATAAAAAATTGGTATCACTGCATCCAAAGAAGTTCAGATTATTAAAATATCACAATGTCCCAAACGGAGAACATGTCAGAAAAAGAATATGCACAATAATAGCAATGTTTTTTTAGGTCACCTCATATCCGAGAAAAAAATTGGATTAAAAAAACTATTTAAAAGACATGTGTAAGCCAAAATTGTATCAATAAAAATACAGGTCTTTGTGCAAAGAACAAGCCGTTACATAGCCCGATCAATACAAAAATAAAGTTCTGGGGTCAAAAGATGGCACAGAGAATTTTTTTTGTAATTAAAGGGGTTGTCTCGCGCCGAAACGGGTTTTTTTTTTTCCAATAGGCCCCCCGTTCGGCGCGAGACAAACCCAAGGGATGGGTTAAAAAAAAATATATATATATATTACTTACTTGAATCCCCGCTCTGCGACGACTTCTTTCTTCCTTCTCCAAGATGGCCGCCGGGATCTTCACCCACGCTGCACCGCGGGTCTTCTCCCATGGTGCACCGTGGGCTCTGTGCGGTCCAGTGCCGATTCCAGCCTCCTGATTGGCTGGAATCGGCACACGTGACGGGGCGGAGCTACGATGACGATGCGGGACCAGCTATCCGGCACGAGCGGCCCCATTCACCAGCAGAAGACCGGACTGCGCAAGCGCGTCTAAAAACGCCAGAAGACAGCGAATTTAGGCGGATCCATGGCGACGGGGACACTAGCAACGGAGCAGGTAAGTGAATAACTTCTGTATGGCTCATATTTAATGCACGATGTATATTACAAAGTGCATTAATATGGCCATACAGAAGTGTATGACCCCACTTGCTGCCGCGAGACAACCCCTTTAAGGTTATTTTTTGCAGTTGTAGTACACTAAAAAACTCTTAAGATTTGATATCACTGTAATCTTACTGATCCATAGAATGAAGAGAACACATCATTTTTACTGCATTGTAAATATCATAAAAGTAATTCCCCCCCTCCTCGAAAAAAGAAATTGTGCAATTGCATTTTTCCCATTTCTCCCCACTTAGAATTTTTAAGAAGTTTTACAGCACATTATCTGGTACGTTTAATGGTACCTTAAAAAAAATACAACTTGGAGAGGAAAAAAAAGAAAATAAGAAAAAAAGGGCTGCAACATTAAGGGATTAATATGTAGTAGGCTTGGGCTTCATGAGGACTTTGACCATGACATAGGTCACATGGCCAAAGATTGCTATGTAGTCCTATGACACTGCAAAGAAAAGTCAATGTGTTTGCGCTGCAGCTCAAACGTTAATGTGACTTGATGATTTTAAGCAATCCTGTTAAAATTTTAGCATGCTTGGCCACGTTAGACTTTTATATCTCTTATGTGGATTTACCCTCAGGCTAGGTGTATACTAGCGTATTTTAGCGCTGCATGTTGCCCATGTAATTCCACAGGGCCCCATTATAGCCTATGAGGCTATACACATATCGTAGATGTATCCTATTCCTGTCCATTTCACGGACGACAAATAGGACATTCCAATGGAAGTCAATGTACTGTGTCTATATGTATAGGCTAGCACACAGACTGATGTCTATGTACTGTAAGGGCTCATGCCCACGAGCGATACGCCCAAGGATTTATGCCACAGTAGTAACGCGAATCAAAACAAAAAAGTGGCAGCGAGTGATTACGGATTTATGCGGTTTCGCTTCCATTGATATCACTGGAGCCCTCCTGTGGCGAATCAGTGATAAAAAAAAAGAACATGCCGCGATTCTTTCACGCTCGCAGAAATCCGCGGTAGAAATCCCCATGTGTTCGTTGGCAGGCAGAAAGCTATTAGCATCAATAGGACCTTGCCACTGCAGAATTCACGCACTGATTTCCGCCATGGGAAACACAATGTTAATTCGTCCATGGACATTCACCATAAGTCTGGGAAAAACCTGTGAAAAAGAGTCTGTTTTGGCGCCTAGTTTATAATAGGGTGTAGGCTTCAGAAGCATTAACCCTTTAGTGATGAGCCTATTTTTTGCTTTGAGGACCAAGTGATTGTCATTGTCACATTGCAAGAGCCATAACTTGTTGACATATCCATTGTTTATTTTTGGGACAAGTTGTATTTTTTTTTAATGGCACCACTGTGTGTTACATATATTGTATTGTTTAACTTTTATAACTTTTTTTTGGGGGGGAGGGGGGGATGGAAAACCCCTCAGAAATTCCTCTTCTCATTGTTTCGGGGTTTTCTTCTTACAGCGTTCACCATTCGGTAAAAATAACATAATAACTTATCTGATCAACACGATTACTGCAATACCAAGTTTATGAAGATTTCTTTATTTTTTACTACTTTTGCACAATAAAAACACATTTTTAAAGAAAAACAATTGAATCTGCATCACCGCATTCTAAGATCGAGATCTTGTTTTCTCGCTCGTGTCATTGGGGTACACAGCAAAGACCGTGGGATATAGCTTCTGCCACTAGGAGGCGACACTAAGCACAAAAAAGTTAGCTCCGCCCTCTGGCTATATCCCTCCTGCCGACAGCAGGCTAATTAGTTTTTAGCTTAGTGTCTCGTAGGAGGACGTTCGTGCCCGTTAGGGCTGCTTTAAGGGCCAGGGTTAGACGGAGAGGCAGGACGCTCCCCATCAAACCCGAACGGAAAGGAGGGCGAACAACCTCTGGTTTGTCCAGGTTGTTTCTTGCCCGGCCCGCCTTAGAAGAAAAGGCGGCAATGCCGCAATCGGAGGGGGCGTGGCCTCTGCCTGTGGCCACGCCCCATGTGGCACGGGGCGTGGCTTCACAGCAATACCTCAGCGGGTGGGTGTGGCCACGCCCCCCTCATTGACTCCATGCAGGGGCGTGGCCTCACGGCAATGCACGCCGCCCTGCCCCTCCCCCTTCCTCCCTCAGCACAGGTGAAGGGGGATGACATCAGAGAAGCAGCCTATTGGGGACAGCGCGCCAGGACTTAAAAACCGCCCTGCTGCTCCACTCCTTGCTGCCCTTTTCTGCTCAGCTTATATGCTGTACAGCTCAAGCTCCAGGAAAGAAAGCCCTTCAGCACCTGCAGTCTCCCGACCCAGCGGCTCCCCGGACCTCTTCGGACCTCAGCAAGGACCTGGGTAAGCTCTGCCTGGCGGCTAGCTCCCCTCTTTCGCTGCGTATCCCTCCTGCCGGCGGTTGGCATAGCAGAGGATAGCTCGCAGTTTTCTTTGCCCGGTGAAATCCCAGCACCATGTCCGACCCCAGAGCCCTGGAGGCTGGACCAGGGACAGCAAGAGTAACGCACTTGGCTTGCTCACGCTGTAACCTAAAGTTCGCATGCGGACAGGCTGAGCCCTTTTGTAGAGATTGTTCCCCTGCGAAACAGGCGGCTGTGCAGGGCACCCATCCCCCCATTCAGCCCCCAGCTATGGCCGAGCCGGAGTGGGCCCGCTCCTTGTCACTGGCGGTGTCTGACCTCTCTCGGGCATCTGGCGCAATTTTGGAAAAATTAGCGCAGGACGCCTCCAGTTCACATGAGGAGCGCGGCCGTAGACGAAAACGGGTCAGGCCTTCGGACTCCCGGCGGCCCTCCCGGTCACCATCCTCCTCGTCACTTTTGCGCTCTTCTGGTACTAGGTCACGGCGCTTGTTGGCAGAAGATGGTTCGGACGAGGAATGGTCTGAATCCTCCTCAGACTCTGTCGAGGAGGAGGATCAGGTCCCAAAATTTTCGGCAATGGTGGAGAGCTTAGTGGTTGCGGTGCGTGATGCTTTTCAGCTCACTGAACAGGAACCACAGGCATCTGAGATATTGTTTTCTTTCAGGCAGCCTAGACGCTCTCCAAAAACCTTTCCTCCTCATGAGGACTTTGACAAGGTCCTATCTAAGGAGTGGAAGGCACCGAATAAGCATCTTTCCAAGATGGGTTACTTGAACGGGAAATATCCCTTCCCGCAGGACTTAGTGGAGAAGTGGTCGGTCCCACCGCTAGTGGATCCACCCATTTCGCGCCTGGCTAAGCATACCGTGCTACCCACGGCTGAGTCCTCCTCCCTCAGGGATCCCAAGGATCGAGGAGTCGAGGCCTTGGCAAAGACCGTTTTTGAAGCGGCAGGGTCAGCTTTTAGGCCTGTGTTTGCCTCGTCCTGGGTCAGTAAGGCTGTTACTGACTGGGCAAAGCGGTTACGGGAAGGAATCCTCGAAGGGGTGGCAACCGAGGATCTGGTGGGCATTACACACCAGATTAAACAAGCAGGCATGTTTCTCTGTGAGGCCTCTATGGATACAGCCAGGCTGGCGGCCCAAGCCTCCGCGGCATCGGTGGCGACTCGCCGGACCCTATGGTTAAAATCGTGGGATGCGGATGCTTCCTCCAAGGGGTCGTTAATCAGTATGCCCTTTGTAGGATCTCGTCTTCTCGGCGCCAAGCTAGACAAGCTCATCTCAGAGGCTACGGGTGGAAAGAGCTCACTTTTGCCACAGAACCGTCCAAAGCGGTCATCTCCGCAGCACAGACGTTTTCGTTCCTATCGCCGGATGAGTCCTCATAGGAGAGAGAGAGAGGGTCCACAGGAGCGGGAACAAAGGAAGCTTCCTTCCTTTAAACCAAGCTCCTCTTGGCGGGGGCCCCTGCCCACAAAGGGTACCGAAGGCAAGCCCCCCGCATGAGGGACTGCCCCCACCTGTTTCGGACAAGGTGGGAGGATGGCTTCTCCAATTCAGCCAGGTCTGGTCGTCTCAGGTCACAGACACCTGGATACAGGAGGTCGTGTCCAGGGGCTATGCGATGGAGTTCCACACACAACCGCATGACCGCTTCTTTCGGTCCAGAACCCCAAAAAAGGACGGCTCCGTCCGTCCGGTTCTGGACCTAAAGAAGCTGATGGTATCGTCTTTCGAGGCAATTCCTTCTGCCCTGTTCCACTCCCGCCCCTTGCAGTGGGCGATACTCTCAAGGTGGGACAGGTTAGCGTGATCCCTCGAGGGAGGGATAAGGTTTCCACCAGGAGTTCAGCTGTCACTCCAGTGGCTGTTGGACTCGCCACGCATCCAGCAGGGCAGGTCGTTCCTGCCCCTGCAGTGGCAGGTGCTGGCTACAGTCGCCAGCATGACGGGCTGGGGGTGCACCAATTCCTTTCTTTCCTCGGATGCTCAGGAGGATCAGGAAGGAAGGGCTACCAATGATTCTCATAGCCCAGATTGGCCGCGAAGAACGCGGAAAGCTGAGCTCATGGACATGTTAGCAGACGCGCCCTGGCGATTACCCCTACGAAAGGATCTACTCTCTCAGGGTCCCCTCTACCACCAAAGTTGGGCTGCACTGCGTTTGACGGCGTGGCAGTTGAGACCGCGGTACTAAGAGCAAAGGGCTTCTCAGACCCGGGTATCCAGACAATGATTAGGGCTAGGAAGCCGTCGTCATTGAAAGTATGTCACCGGGTGTAGAGGACATTTTTTCGCTGGTGCGAACAGAAAGGGACACACCCGATGCTTTTTTCGTTGGCCCATCTCCTGTCGTTTCTCCAAGACTGGTTGGACTTGGGCCTGAGCCTCAGCTCCCTTAAGGGACAGGTTTCAGCTTTGTCAGTTTTGTTTCAGCGATCTTTAGCTTCAAGGTCGGCGGTGCGCACCTTTTTACAGGGAGTTGCTCATACGGCACCCCCTTTCCGGTCTCCGGTGCCACCTTGGGACCTTAACCTGGTTCTGGACGCCTTGCAGGCCCATCCGTTTGAACCATTAGCAGAAGTACTGTGGCGCTTGCTGTCCTGGAAGGTCGCTTTCCTGGTGGCGGTTACCTCCCTTCGTAGGGTTTCGGAGATTGCGGCGCTGTCGGCAAAACCACCCTTTACGGTTTTTTCACCAGGATAAGGTGGTGTTGCGACCGGTGCGGTCTTTTCTAAATTTTATCAAATACATACGTTCGCGTCAGCCGACGCTTCGCTGGGTCGAAAGGTTTTACAGACGGCTGTAAACTGACCGCATGCGTTTATGATTTATTTGTACCCACCCTTGGGGACGGCTGTGGGACGTCCCACGGTCTTTGCTGTGTACCCCAATGACACGAGCGAGAAAAGAGGATTTTTACTCACCGTAAAATCTCTTTCTCGTCTCGTCATTGGGGGACACAGCACCCGCCCCTCTTTCTTTCTTTCTATGACACGGTTGGTGGTCCTGGTCGGACTCCGGATTCTGTAAGTCGCACATGGTGCTGCGTGTTTTTCATTACAGTGAAATTTTTTGTTAACGTGTCATATGACTAACTATTGTTGTCTCTCTGTTCCTGCATGGCTATTCTAACTGCTGGCATGACAAACTAATTAGCCTGCTGTCGGCAGGAGGGATATAGCCAGAGGGCGGAGCTAACTTTTTTGTGCTTAGTGTCGCCTCCTAGTGGCAAAAGCTATATCCCACGGTCTTTGCTGTGTCCCCCAATGACGAGACGAGAAAGAGATTTTACGGTGAGTAAAAATCCTCTTTTTTGCAAGATGAGTTGCATTTTTTTATTGCTACCATTTTGAGCCACATATGACTTTTGGATTGCTTTTTTTTGGGGAGGCAAATTATTTTTACGGCATTCACATTGTGCGATAAATAGCAAAATATTTTCATTGTCTTTACGAACGTAGTAATATGCACTTACCTATTATGTGCTGCTTTTTAAAATTATATTTTATTTAAATTTTTAGCCATTTAGAAAGGGTTTTTGCGGGGGAAAATGCATATTTTTTTAAACTGGATTTTTAAAAATCTTATATTAAACTTTATTGAACTTTTTTGATACTATTTTTTAGTCCCTCAGGGAGACTTGAAGTTGCAATAGTTCGATTGCTAGGATAGTACACTGCATTACTTATGTAGTGCATTCTACTAAGACTATGATTGCAGGCTTTCAGTTGCCCTGGGAACCCATTGTAACTTTGCAATCACAATGCGGGATGCTGATGCGTGAAAGAAAGAACTCCCTCTACCTGTCATCTGCTTAAATGCTGTAGTTGCTATTGTTTGGGGCACGTAAGAGGCTAAACTGCCAGGATTTAAGGTTTCTCCACATCTGGTAGTTAGAGCAGGAGCCTGGCTGTCAGTAGTCAGCTAAGCCATCGCCTTAAAAATATGTATGTGCATATTGAAAGCCCATTAGTAAGGTCAGTAAAAAAAGGTGTATTGGCTGTCACTAAGGGGTTAAAGCATTGTCTTGGGGGCTGGGGGGACTCCATCTTAACTGAAGTACTCCATACTGTAGCATCTGTCCTACGTGTAAGCTGAAGCTGCCCCTGTGATGTGCTGACAAGGACATTAGAAGCTTCCGACAGAAGGTGAAGTGGCCTTCTCTCATTGCTACTATCCCCCCAGCAGCTGGGATCTATCCTACGTATGTAGAAACACTTATTATGTATTGCAGTGGATATGGCCCATAGAAGAAGCCAAGACTATACTCCGAGAACAGCAATGGGATATTTTATTTCCAAGTTGCTGATATCACCAGGGACTGATAGCAATGAAGCCTGACAGGGCTAATGAATACCGAGTATCTAGTTACACAAACTAGGTGCATGTGGCTGATACATCAAACTAACCTGTGATCAGCGCCCTTTACAACAATGTGTATGTCCTTCACAGTGCATACAAAGCCCTATCTTCACTGAGATCGGGGGGGTCGATCTTCTGCTATATGTAGCCTGGTTATGGGCAAAGGGAATAGTAACATCAAATAAGACCTTCTCTTACACAACCATACATAGTCAAGCCCAATTCTTCCACAGAGTAGAAAGGGGGGAATGCGGCAGCACTCTGTGTACCCTACAGGCTGTTGAGCAATGCTGAATTAAAGCCCTGTAGCCTGTGAATATTACAGTGCTAACAAACACAAAGTTGTAGAGCTGTCCTTATGGCTTGGCCATGCACAGTCGGTCGCTGTTGGACTCCTACTCTTACTAATTTTGCCTCATCACTCACCAGCAGTCACCTCCTGGGTAGTCCGTTGTATAAGAGTCTCCGAATCCACTGAATATCTCAATACATGGGGAGGTCTCTGTAACTTACAAACTGCTGGTTTATGTAGTTAAGAGAGTGAGCGCCCCCACTGCATGCAGTCAGCGGCTATACCTCAATAGCAGCTCCAAAGCTCCATTGCAGCGGCTTGGTGCTTCTCATTTCTTGAATTCTATGAGTCCTGTGCATAGGCGCTGCAGTTTTCATTCTGTCCCCTGTTTTTTTGACTTTGTGACATTGAACCCTCCACTTACTTGAACCAGAGAAATTTTAATTAGTGAAATAATTGTTTTGTATGTTCTGTTATTGATAACATTTGTGCGCCCTATAGCCCAAAAAATAGTGTACCCCTGGTAGTTTTTTTTTGCATATCAGAAAATTAAATGGAAACAAGTTAAGTTGCAGTGTGTCAATTTGCAGTAGACAGGTTGCACATGGTCACAAACACTATGTATAGTACATGCACCAAATACATCTACCTTGTCACTTCAGTGACAGTGGTAAATATGGAATTATGCCATTTGTATTGATAAGAATACTGCCAGCAAAATTTAAATTAATGTGTTTTGATTGGTTTGTGTTTCAGTGGACTGCCAATAGCAGAAAGAACTTACAGCTAGAACAATAGCACAGTTGGTGCTATATGGTTAGCTATATACACGACAGTAAGTGATAGCTCCCATGACAGCCCATAAATATGCATGCTGTGATCAACAGAACTGAAGATATAAAAGATCAGACATGATGATTTTTGTTATGCCCAATCCTTGCTCAAGCTACCCTCATACACATCAGATCAGTCCACAGAGTTATTCTAATTTGTACAGCCATATTCTTTTAGCACCTACCATTATACCCGGTGTTAATAAATTCTGCATATAAGTTGTCAGTGATGTATGTCATTTGCCTTCTTATTTTTCAGCTGCCTCCAATGCCGAAAGATTACAGTAATGAACTGAGAGAGTTGATTGGAACAATGCTAAGCCGTCAGCCTGAAAAAAGGCCAACAGCGAGGCAGATACTGCGAAAGCCATACATCAAACAACACATTGCCTTGTTCTTACAGAACACAAAACTGTAAGTAATAGTGTTAGAGGGGTTTTATACTAATGTTAATTTGTGTTATAAAGTGTCATAATATCAAATGCTTACACCTTGTAATACACTGAGAGCAGCCACAAACTGTACGGATGAGTGGGGAACTGCCGCATACTTGAGCCTGCTTCAATAGAACTTAAAGGAATAGAAAAACATGGCTGCTTTCTTCCAAACACAACAGCACCCTTGTCGGTGGGTTGTGTCTGATATTACAGCTCGGGTCCTATTTACGTCAATGAAGCTGAGCTGCAATACCACACACAACCCTCTGGACAAAGGTGTCATGGAAAGCAGCCATGTTTTAACTCTGAACAACCCTTTTAATGTAAAACGGATAGTCCATGCATTGACTCTAACCCTTTACAAATCTATGGTCTCCTAGACTAACAGGGAGATATGACAAGACATCTAAGAATCTATAAAATAAAAATATAGAAGAATGGCACCAAGAAAGAGGACTCTATCATTATTACTGTTTCTGTATTTTTCAGTTCAGTGGTCTTTTAGGCAAACAAGCAGGATTCTAGCTTACTTAGGTAGATGTGCAGTTTGGCAGCAAACATTTTTATGCATGTATAATCGAGCTGATCAGCCAACAAATGAACATTTGCTCATTTGTCGTCTGTTCCTTAGTCCCTTTACTCAGCACGATTGTAGGACTGATAAACATTAATGGGCCCGAGGACAGCTCGGGCCCATTAATCAGCCTGTATAAAAGGACCATTAGTTGTCTTGAACCAAATGCCAAAACTACACTGAAGTTGTTTGATCATAATGTACATTGATATAATTCATGTAAAACCGCCCTGCCTTTACATAAAAGATAACTCAATTGTTTTTTTTCCCTCTTGTTTCTTTTTCCTTAAGAAAACAAGTCAAACGGCGAAAGAAAACTGTAGATTCAAGTCACAGTAGTGTTCCCAAAGATGGCAAACTGCATGAGGGAGAAGTACAAGCAGAAATTGTCCCTAGTGACAGAAAAAAGCATAAAGTAGTAAAATTCTTATTGATTTATTAAGTAATGTTCTTTCTTGTTGCACTATTTGGTTCAATGAATCATTGAATTGTTTTTATTTCCAACATTACAGTTTTGGAAAAAACAAAACAATTTTTTTCTGTTTACTTGTACTTTGTTCCATTGCCTGATATATTACATGAAATACCATTAAAAACATTAATGGGGTTGTCATGCCTAAAGAACGTATTCCCTATCCACAGGATAAGTATCTGATCAGTGGGGGACTGACCTCTGGGATTCCCACTAGTGCTCTGAGTATTTCAGAATGCACAATACCACTCCATTTGTTTAATTGGGACTGCCAGAGATAGCGGAGTAGAAGTGACTGGTAACCTCTGGCAGTCCTATATTGATGAGTGGAGCAGTAATACACACTTGTGACCAACCCTCAATTCATTCTGGGATACGCCAGACTTCCATTACCCTATCCTGTGGATAGAGTATATGTTACCATATATTCTCGAGTACATTTTTTATGCTGAAAAAGCCCCCCTCGGCTTATACTCGAGTGAGGTTAAAAAAAACAAACAACAAAAAACCCCCGCAATACTCACCTCCCAGCCTGCGTGTGTGTCCCCAGCACGATGGTGTCCCTGGTGCTGTGGCAAGCTGCTTGAGAATTCTCCCTGCTGTCATCTCCCTGCTCAGCTTTGAATTCCCCCCGCTGTCAGCGCTGTGATTGGATAGCTCTCCAGCCAATCACAGCTGGCTCTCGATCATTCACAGCCATTCAGTGGATGACATCACTGAATGACTGAGATTGCTTTATCGAGCGCCAGCTGTGATTGGCTGGCGCTCAATCCAATCACAGCGCTTACATACGCAGCGCTGACGGCGGGGGAATTCAAAGCCGAGCAGGGAGAATTATCAAGCAGCTTTTCGCAACGCCGGGTAGGCCATTGTGTCGGGGCCAGCTGGGAGGTGAGTATTGCATTTCTTATTTACCTAGTATATACTAGAGTATAGCTCGGCTTATACTCGAGTCAATAAGCTTTACCGACTCGGGTCGGCTAATACTCGAGTATATACTGTATTCAGGTGGGAAACTCCTCTAAGGCTATGGGCTGCACAGCAACTTTGCTCAACAGCTTTAAAGTCCATCGGTAGTCATTAAGTCACAGAGTTATCATACCTTAGAGAGGTTGTCTAGGTTAGGAAAAATGCTTTGATTCTTTCCAAAAATGGTGCCATTCCTGCCCATATAATGTGCCTGGTATTGCCGCTCAGCTACACTTATGTTAATGGGGCAAAGTTGCAATACCAGACAGATCAATTCAGATACTTTTTTTCTAATCTCAGGCAATGTTTCTGTGACTTCTTGTGACACCACCATTGCAGCTGAATGCAGTACTGTTCCAATGCCAAAGTCTAATTCCAATTCACTTCAGTGGAAAACTTGCACAACAGGTGCCAGTAGCTTGATGCTTAGAGCATAAAGGGGTGTTCTGGGACCTTTACTATTGATGACCTGTCCTCAGGATAGGTCATGATAAATAGCTGATCAGCTGGGATCTGCCTATCGGGATTCCCACCGATTTGTTGATCGTCTGGCCCACTGTCAGTGCAGTAGGCCATATGTCAATATTTCTGGTTAGGGCTGTAAGTGTAATAGCCGGAATCGTTCCCATTGAAATCAATAGGGAAGATGCCTCCTATTACACTTCCAGCTCTGACCTCAGTGGGAAACCAGAAATGTTATAGGAGGCAGCTCTCCCATTTATTTCTGTGAGAGTGAATCTGAATATTACCCCCCCCCCCCCCTGCCTGGCCAGATGATCAATTATTAATGACCTATCCTGAGGATAGGTCATCAGTTGTAAAAGTCCCAGAGTACCCCTTTAATTTTTAGACAAGAAGAAAAGATACTCAAACGAGTAGCATCACAGCATCATGTCTATGTTTATTGCAACTAGGAATTACCCATTAATGATAATGCTGAATAGCGAAGTAGGCTCAGAATTTTTTTTAACTGATGAAAAAAGTGAATAAGAAAGCAGTTACATTATTTTATCTATTCTATAATCTATTTGAACATTTTGTAAACTGGAAGAGTGTTCATATAAAAGATGAGTATAACGAAATACTATCTTGTTGTATGTGGCAATCATTTTAGTTGAAGTAAGTGTTTCATATTAGCTTTCTTGTAAACCAGGCAACTTTTTTAAGGGCTTTTTTAAATATATGGGCATTTTTGTTTTAATGCACAATTGTATATTTCCTACGCAGAATAAAGGAAAAAGCCCAATAAAGACGAAAGCAGACTATATTCCTTCAGCTGTCCCTGACCTCCCAGACATGAACAATACCGCAGGTTCTGTTTCAACTCTCAGTAGGGTGGATATCAGTATCCTGCCCCATGACAAAAGAGTGCCAGGCGATGAACATTTGATACCTGAACTTCAGAATGATTTCAGGAACACTCCAGGTAAAACAACACCAAATGGTCCGAAAGACCAAGACATCAAAGTAAAACCATCGTCAGCATTAAACTCCAACATGGAAAATAAGATTTTGCCACTAGCTTCTCCTGCTAGCATGGAGGATGAAGAAGACACCTTGAAACTTTTACAGCCAGTTAACAAAGGTGACCATCAGACCAACCAGGTAGCGCATATACTGCACACATTACTTCTATGCTTTTGCCTGTTTGTATGTTTATAGAATACTTAGTAGACCCTCATCTGTACACAGGGCATGTATGCACGTTTAATTTTTATTCTCTAATTTTGGGCACCGATGTTTGTATTTGTGTGGTGTTAGAATTCTCCACCATATTTACTTAAAGTGTTATTCTAATTTCATTTTATGTTGTCTGAGCGGTATGCTTTCAGTGCAGCTGTACGATCCCCTAAGAGTGTTGTGCGTGGTATTACTAATTAGTATAGGACCCATGCACGATATTCTGCAAGTGTGCTTCAATCACATTACTGCCCAGCATGCACAAACATCTCACTATGCATTATGCATGTCAGATCAGGTAGGAGAATAAAATTGGAGGGACTCTTTAAAACACCATTGTAACATGGTCTCTTTGAATAGGACCATCCATAAGATGCATTCGGAAGGTTAAAATCAAATTTTGGGGTGTGATTTGTTGTACTAACAGTCCTAATGCAATGGGTGTAAAGGCAGATGAACCACTGACTGTGTGTCACCAGGCATTCTCTTAACCCTTTATTAACATATTTTATGTCTCATTATAGCTTAGCTTTAAATCCTCTGTCTTGTAGTATTGTTAACATATAATTAGAGAGCATTCACATTCAGGCCTTAGTCAGACGGGCGTTTTTTCGCGCGATTTGCAGATCGCATGACGGATGCGCATCCGCAAATCGCGTGACCGGTGCACGCAAGTCGCCCGCAAATCGCCCGAAAATCTGCTCCTAGCCGCGTTTCATTAGAAACGGGCCGGAGCTGTCCAGCGCATTGCATTCAATGGAGACGGCAATAGAGCCGCCTCCATTTAAAGCAATGCGCTGCGGGCGAGCCCAGGATGAATTGTCGGTAAGGGCTTAAATATATAAGCTTTTCCCTGCAATTCATCCTAAAATGTGTTAAAATAAAAAAAAATTGTATACTCGCCTTCTCCCGGCAGCCGGAGCTCCGCGCGGCCGTCCTGCAGTGGGTGTGAAGGGGGTGTGAGTCAGACCTGCCCCCTGATTGGCTCAGCGCTGAGCCAATCAGAGGCATGCCTCACTCACACCCATTCATGAATTCATGAATGGATGTGAGTCAGACCTACCCCTGATTGGCTCAGCGCTGAGAGGCAGCAGTCACTCACCCATTCATGAATTCATGAATGGGTGTGTGAGTGAAACCGGCCTCTGATTGGTCAGGGCTGTGACCAATCAGAGGCAGATCATTCAGCAGGCGGGGATTTTAAAGCCCCGCCGGCTGAATAGTGCCGAGAAGCAGTTCAGGAGAACTGACAGCGGCCGCGGCTGGACTCCGGCTGCAGCGGAAAGGTGAGTATACAATTTTTTTTTTTTATTTTAACACATTTTAGGATGAATTGCAGGGAAGGGCTTATATATTTAACCCCTTCCCGACAATTCACCCCGCGCACGTCGGCAGCCCATTGCTTTCAATGGAGCGGCTGTATTGCCGCTCCATTGAATTCAATGGGAAAACATCGTTCTTCTCTGCCACAGCTGTTACAGCTGTGGCAGAGAAGAATGATTTGTCTTCTATATGTTCTCAATGGGGTCGGCGCTTTTTTTTTTTTTTTGTTCTATAATTTATCGGACGAGTGCATAAAAAGCGCTCATGTGTCCGATACCATTGCAAAGCAATGGTTTTATAAAATCGCCGGACGCATGCGCAAATCGCGGCTAAAAACGCCCGTCTGACTAAGGCCTCAGTGTATGTCGATGGTATATGTCATATTTTAGACCTTTGGCAAATTATTCTGTGTATTGCTCTGTATAACCATACATCGCTCATAGGCTCCCGTGTTATAAGAAAAGTGCAGTATTTTTTTTATTTGCAGGATGTCTCTGTATGGAATAGTGCAGTAGAGTGCTATTTTATACACTAGAAAAATAGGTATGCTGACATATACCAGCCCAGTAAAGGCCAAAATTACAGTATTTTGGCCTCTATCAAGTAAATGGGGGCATATAGATATATTTTCATAGTTTCAAGTAGATACAGGAAACGGAGCTGTGAATATAGCGTCACCCTATTGTGGGGTGTGACCTAACTGATATGTAACGGACCATGCAGTATCTGAGATTTAGGGATTCTCTAATGTATGTATATGTATGGATGGCCTTTGCTATATAATCTATATGTATGAAGGCGAAAGCCCTCACTGACTGAATGACTGACTGACTGACTGACGCGCCACTAATTCTCTAACTTCCTGGTGTCGTACAAACTTGAAATTTGGCACAACCATTCTTTAGGTCGTAAAATAGAAAAGTAAAAGGGTCACAACTTGATTATTCAATTCTAAGCGCGAAAGTAATTGGCCCCTTATGTAATGTACCTAATCTAATTCTATCTCTAACTTCCTGGTGTTGTACAAACTAGAAATTTGGCACGACCATTCTTTACATCCTAAATAAATAAAGTAAAGGGGTCATAACTTCAATATCCAATTCTAAGCATTAAAAACTGTTTGAAAATCCGTGATACATGAGATCATGTATCATGTTCTTTTCTCAGAAACCATAAAGCCTAGGGAAATTATTTGTATACTGATCTCTGTGTATATCCTGAGCAGAATCTACCTCACCTCTATGTGTATATACTGAGGAGCATCTACCTCACCTCTATGTGTATATCCTGAGGAGAATCTACCTCACCTCTGTGTATATACTGAGGAGAATCTACCTCCCCTCTATGTGTATTTACTGAGGAGAATCTAACTTACCTCTGTGTGCATATACTAAGGAGAGTCTACCTCACCTCTATGTGTATATCCTGAGGAGAATCTACCTCCCTTCTATGTGTATTTACTGAGGAAGATCTAACTTACCTCTGTGTGCATATACTGAGGAGAATCTACCTCACCTCCGTGTGTATTTACTGAGGAGAATATACTGAAAGGCTGTAAAGTATATAAGGAAGTGACCATGGACTGCAGGGATGGAGCATGCCTTTAAGGCTACGAGGCGGCTGCAACCTCCAGTCTCAGGGTAAATTTGAATAAAAAGGGGCGTTACCTTTTTGCTGAGGGACATCAGTACATGCAGTCTTAGGAGAATCTAATGCTCTTCTTTGTGTATTCATGTTTTATTCCTCTGTTCCTCTGAAGTAACCACAACTTCATAACATTTTCCCATGTGAACAACAGGTAAACACCTGTACCAGATTAACTCAGGTGAAGCCGGGTATATCAGCTGACATGTCATATAAGAGTTTCATTGTATATCTCTGATACCCTCTATTAGTTCATTTTGTGATTACAGCCATCTTTGTGCATTTATTTTAAATGTGTTTTTTAGTAAAGATGAGAATTAACATACTAGGTAAGGTTGAAAAAAACATATGTCCATCCAGTTCAGCCTAATACCCCCCCAATGTTGATCCAGAGAAAGGCAAAAAAAAGGGATGAGGTAGAAGTCAGTTTACCTTCATTTGGGCAATCGGAATAATCCCTTTGGTCAATGCTGTCTTTGTTCCAAGTTTATCATGAGCGTTCTCGTTATTACGGTGCATACGGCCTTTGTCAGTTAAACTTATTCTAAACTTTGTCTTAGTCTCTACATTTTTGATACAATGCCAGGTTCAAACGCTAAGGCCTCATGTCCACGGGGAAAATCAGGCCCGCTACGGATTTTCCATGGAGAATCCGCAGTGGGTCCCTCCTGCCCTGTGGACATGAGGGCTGAAATCAGAATATACTCACCTGCTGCGGGCCGTGCGTGTCTTCCCTTCTTCGTGGCCGGATCTTCTTTCTTCGGCCCGGCGGATGTGTTCAGCACGCCACGCGAATGCGCTGGGCACATCTGCCGGGCCGAAGCAAGAAGATCCGACCGGGAAGAAGGGAAGACACGCACGGCCCGCAGCAGGTGAGTATATTCTGATTTTAGGTCTCCTGCGGATCCGGACGGCTTCCATAGGCTTCAATAGAAGCCTGCGGGAGACCCGCACGAAATGGAGCATGGTCAGGATTTTTTCCTGCACGCGGACCCGCGTCTGCAGGGAAAAATGACATCCGCATGTATTTTAGTACCTGCGGGTGTCTAATGCATCCCTATGGGGGCGCGGATCCGCGTGCAGGAAAAACGCTGCGGATTTAAAATTCGAATTCACAAGTGGACATGAGGCCTAAGGGAATACTGGCAGTAAAATATTAAAAAAAATGTTTCCCTTTTGTTAACGTTGCAATTTAAAGTGATTCTGTCACCACGCTCATGCTATCAGAACCACGGTCAGCATAAACCCGTGACAGCGATGCCTGTTGCCCCCATTGGTGTTTTATTCTGAAATGCTATCCTGTTTCTGAAAAAAATCCAAAACAATCACACTTTAAGGCTGGGCGTATTCCCGGCGGAAATCTCGCGGCTTGGCCGCAGCAAAAAAACGCGAGATTTCCCCAGGAAAGCTTTGCTTCAAAACACACGGCACATGTTGGGCAAGTTCACACACATGTTTCTAACACTATGCAGAAGAGAGCTCCATCATCTCAGCTCTCTTCTGCTCATATGTACATTACACTATGCAGAAGAGATGTTGGGCCGCTCTTCTCCATAGTGTAATATGCATGTAAAATATATATCATTTATTCATTGTTATATTATACTTAGATTTAATTTTCAAAAAATTGCTAATAAAATCATCATTTGAGTTCATTTTTATGTGTGTCTGTTGGGTAATTCCAAAGAATCCACAATGCGCTTTCCCACTCAAAGTAAATAAGAGTAGGTGGCAGGGAAATTGGATTTGAAAGGGTTGTCTCTCCCAGCACACTGAATGAAGCCTGACAACTCTCTACCTATACACTAAAAAGGAAAGAACTGACAGTTTTAATGTAGTGAGTTGGGAAAGATCAGCACGGACCACATGCATGACTCAAAACTTAGTTCTGAGTCAAACTTCAAGGTGCCGCAGCATTTCAGAATAAAACATTCAGGGGGCAACAGGCATCCCAGTCTTGGGTTCATGTTGCCCATGATTCACGTAATAAGAAGCCTTGTCTGGTATGGTTGCCTTGGAAATTGCACTACATGCTGTAATTGCTCAGTTTCCTGCCAAAGTCAACTTTGAGAAGCAGCATTGAGTGTTTTGTAAGAAGCGGTACACATTAAATCCGCAATATGCAATAATAAGCACCTTTATTTACATAGCACATAAATATTCTGCAGCACTTTATATCACTTGATATTATGGGTTCTGTCCCCAATAGGGCTCACAATTTCTAAATTCACCTATTAGCATGTTTTGGGGGGAATGTAATAATGCCATATCTGTGCCTTTTATGTGTATGTATATATAGTATGCCTTTTCAAATCTATTCCATTTAAGCCTGAGGGAAGAATTCTGAGTAGGTTTAAAAGCTTGCTGTAACATCATGTATTTTTGTTAGCCATTAACACCTTCCCACTCCAAGGCATACGTTTACGGCCTGGCAGCAGGGTACTTCCTGCAGCAGGGCGTACACTTTTACGTCCCATGGATGGGACGAGATCGGAAGAGATGTTGCGCTATCTGGCAGCGGGAGCCGGCTGTCACTGCAACAGCAAAGGTGCATTGAAGCAGCGACCCCTGCTGTTAACCCCTTCGCTGCCGCGATCTATGTAGATCGGGCATGGGAAGGATTCAGAGTGGGAGCGCGCTCCCTCTATGACGTCATTGGACTCTCGTAATATAATTGCAGAGAACCCAACTGGTTGCCATGGCAACAGGATGCCATATACTGGCGTCCTGTATGGCCTGTGCCTATGATCGCTGTAACAAGCGATAAGGCATTGCAGGAGAGAAGTCCTGCAATGCCTTATCATAGTGATCATCGGTGCTATGCCGTAAGTCCCCCACAGGGACACAAATGGTGTTAAAAAAAGATAAAAATAATGTACAAAAAAATGTAAAAAAAAGAAAAAAAACAACCTTTTTTTGTGCTTTTTCTCATATTGGCATAATAAAATCCCACATGTTTGGTATCGTTGTGTCAGTAACAACGCGTACAATAAGTTGAACACACTTTTTATCCTTGACGGCAAAAAGCGTAGAAAAGCGCTAAAAACAGGCAAAATTCTAATTTTTAGCATTTTGCCTCCCAAAAAATGCCATAAGTGATCAAAAAAGCTGTATGTACCCCAAAACGGTACAAATAAAAACTACAGCTCGTCTTGCAAAAAATAAGCCCTCACACAGCTCCATACATGGAAAAATAAAAGTGTGATAGGACTTTGAATGCAGCGATTCGGAAAAAAAAAATTCCCAAAAAAGGTTGTTTTTTTTTTTTTTTGCAAGAAAGTGGAAACACCTAAAAGAATTTTGGTATCATTGTAATTGTCCTGACCTGCAGTAAAAAATGTATTGTCATTTATTTTTAATGACACAATACATAATTTAAAAAATTATGGCAGAATTGATGCGTTTTCTCTCCCTGTTATCATAAAAAAAATTAAAGTTTTACAATATAGTCTATGTACTCAAAAGTGGCACCAATAAAAACTACAGTTCGTCACGCAAAAAACAAGCCCTTATACGGCCGCATCGACGAAAAATAAAAATTATGGATTTTGAAAAACGGATGAAAATCCTCCAAAAATCGTTGCATACTTAAGCCCAAAATAGGCCCTGTCCTTAAGGGGTTGAAAGGTATCATATCTGCAAGATTACTTGGTTTCTCTTACATTTTTAAGACCTTGAAACATGGGGAAAACATGCATACTCTTTGCAGATATTGTCCATAGTCAAAATCGAACCCAGGACCCTAGCATGCACAGCGCTAACCACTCAAACAACATGACCACAAAATTTTAAAAATCCTAATTTAATTTTTTTTTTCTGTTTCCCTGCAGGAATGTTTAGATTCTACAGAAAAACTCCTTGAGCCATTGGTTACTGTTACAGAACCCGTATGTATAACTTACATGTTTTTATATTAACCGTTTAAAAAGCAGCAATTTCTCAAAATGTTCCTTTTATTTTGTGATCCCCATTTTTTAGGAGATATAACTTTTTTTTTAAATTTCTCTGTTGACATAGCTGTGTATGGGCCATTCATTTTTTTGGGGGGGGGGCATTGTTTTTTTAATAGTATCTAAAAACAAAAATGTAAGGGGGACGAAATAGAAAAGAAAGCGCAATTGCGCTAGTGTATTTTTACGTTTTGGTTTTTACGGTATTCCTGGTGCAGCAAAAATGATATGTTAACTTTATTCTGCGGTCGGTACATATGTGGCAATACCAAATTTATACAATGTTTTTGATGTATTATTACTAGAGATGAGCGAGCACCAAAATGCTCGGGTGCTCGTTGCTCGAGTCGAACTTTCCGCGATGCTCGAGGGTTCGTTTCGAGTAACGAACCCCATTGAAGTCAATGGGCGACTCGAGCATTTTTGTATATCGCCGATGCTCGCTAAGGTTTTCATTTGTGAAAATCTGGGCAATTCAAGAAAGTGATGGGAACGACACAGAAATGGATAGGGCAGGCAAGGGGCTACATGTTGGTCTGCATCTCAAGTTCCCAGGTCCCACTATTAAGCCACAATAGCGGCAAGAGTGGGCCCCCCCCAACAATTTTTACTTCTGAAAAACCCTCATTAGCAAGGCATACCTCAGCTAAGCACCACACTACCTCCAACAAAGCACAATCACTGCCTGCATGACACTCCGCTACCACTTCTCCTGGGTAACATGCTGCCCAACCCCCCCGCCCGACCCAGTGTCCACAGCGCACACCAAAGCGTCCCTGCGCAGCCTTCAGCTGCCCTCATGCCACACGCTGGCCTCATAGCCACACCACCCTCATGTCTATTTATAAGTGCGTCTGCCAAGAGGAGGAACCAGAGGCACACACTGCAGAGGGTTGGCAGGGCCAGGCAGCGACCCTTTTTAAAAGGGGCGGGGCGATGGCCCACAATGCTGTACAGAAGCAATGAGAACTCCAATCCTGTGCCACCTCCGTCAGTAGCTGCAAATGTGGGCATAGCAATGGGGAATCCATGTGCCACACAGTATTCATTCTGTCAAGGTATCGCATAGCTCAATCGACACTGCAAGGGGAAAGCCGTCTGCGCTCTGCCCCCTACCCAACTCAGTCAGTGTCTTTGTGCCAGACAGGTCAAACACCGCGATGGGAGCTAAGTTTGCACCAACAGCATAGGTGGGTCCTAGGAAACCCAAGACATGAACAAAAAATTGATCTGAGCGGCCAAACATGGCAGACTTGCACCGCGCCCACGACATAGGCCTCGGCCCACAGCTTCAGCAATCCTAGGCAGGAAGCGGACTTTCACTGCACCCAGGACATAGGTCTCTTCACAAACCCTCAGCAATCGCGGGCCTACAGCGGACTCCAATGCTAACGTAGCTGTGCACGTCTCATTAGCGCTGTATTGCTCCTGTAGTTTGTCCCAATGCAGTGCCCCGGATAGTAGAGCTAACGTCAGATTAAATACAGGTAGGCTTCGGCCCACACTGCATGCCCCAGTCAGTCCGGGGTTTTTTATAAATAGTCACAGGCAGGTACAACTCCGCAATGGGAATTCCGTGTGCACCCACAGCATGGGTGGCTCCCTGGAACCCACCGGCGGTACATAAACAAATCCCATTGCAGTGCCCAGCACAGCTGAGGTAACGTCAGATTAAATGCAGGTGGGCTTCGGCCCACACTGCATGCCCCAGTCTGACCGGGGTTTTTAATACATAGACACTGTTAGGTACAAATCCCTAATGTGAAGTCCCTGCGGACCCACAGCATGGGTGGCTCCCTGGAACCCATCGGCGGTACATAAATGTATCCCATTGCAGTGCTCAGCAGAGCTAACGTCACATACGATACAGGTGGGATTCGGCCCACAGTGCATGCCCCAGTCAGACTGGTAATATGTACCTTAACAGTAACCGCGTTGGTGGGAAATGGCCTCGCCACCATCATGTCTTTGGGAAGCCTCCGTTTCCACACCACAGTGACATAGCATTAGCAGCGGTATAGTCAGAGCCCAGAATTAGTAACATTTCAGCGGTAGCATTAGGGACAGGCCCCAGTAACATATTACTAGCAGCAGTATAGGGGGAGCACAGTCTTAGTTCCATTTCAGTAGTAGTAGCAGTCAAGACAGGCCCCAGTAACAATTCCGAAGCAGCAGTATAGGGGGAGCACAGTCTTAGTTCCATTTCAGTACCGTATATACCGGCGTATAAGGCGACGGGGCGTATAAGACGACCCCCCAACTTTCACCTTATACGCCGGTATTACAGTGGAGAAAAAAAAAATCAGTACTCACCTCCCCCGGTGTTCTGTCGCGCTCCGGCAGGATGTCGCTCGCTCCTCGTCCCCGACGCAGCATTGCTTTCTGAATGCGGGGCTTGAAATCCCCGCCTCCAGAAAGCTAATACACACGCCGTCAGCCAGTTACATCCATTCAATGACATCATTGAATGGCTGTGATTGGCTAAAACACACGTGGCTTCAGCCAATCACACTATTCAATGACATCATTGAATGGGTGTGATTGCTAACACACGTGCACCTTCAGCCAATCACAGCCATTCAATGATGTCATTGAATAGTGTGATTGGCTGAAGCCACGTGTGTTTTAGCCAATCACAGCCATTCAATGCTGTCATTGAATAGCTGTACCGGCTGACGGCGTGTGTATTAGCTTTCTGGAAGCGGGGATTTCAAGCCCCGCATTCAGAAAGCAATGCTGCGCCGGGGACGAGGAGCGAGCGACATCCTGCCGGAGCGCGACAGAACGCCGGGGGAGGTGAGTAATGATTTTTTTTTTTTACACTTTTTTTTTTTGTATTACCGGTGCATAAGACGACCCCCGACTGCAGAGCAGATTTTTCGGGGTTCAAAAGTCGTCTTATACGCCGGTATATACGGTAGTAGTAGCAGTCAAGACAGGCCACAGTAACATTCCCGTTGCAGCAGTTAGGGAGATAACAGTCTCTTTCACATTTCAGTAGTTGCAGTATAGACAAGGCCCCAGTTACATTTATGTAGCAAAAGTGTAGGCCAACCCCACACACCTTCCTGTAGCATGAGTGCAGGCGAAGCCCATAAAAATTACAAGGATTACACTGTAGGCGAGGGCCCAAAAAAATTGGTGTACCAACAGCACTAATGTACCTCAGAAAAATTGGCCATGCCCAACCAAGAAGGCAGGTGAAACCCATTAATCGCTTTGGTTACTGTGGCTTAATTTGTAACTAGGCCTGGAGGCAGCCCAGTTAAAATAAAAATTGGTTCAGGTGCAAGTTTCAACGCTTTAATGAGAATTGAAACGTATAAACATTGTTTACAAAAGTAATATGACTGAGCCTTGTGGGCCTAAGAAAAATTGCCAGTTCGGCGTGATTATGTGAGGTTTCAGTAGGAGGAGCAGGAGGAGGAGGATGAATATGATACACAGATTGATGAAGCTAAAAGGTCCCCGTTTTTTATGGTGATAGAGAACGATGTTTCCATCCGCGGGTGCAGCCTACGTATTGTTTAGGTACCGCTGCTGTCCACTGGTGGAGAAGAGAAGTCTGGGGAAATCCAGGCTTTGTTCATCTTTATGAGTGTAAGCCTGTCGGCACTGTCAGTTGACAGGCGGCTACGCTTATCCGTGATTATTCACCCAGCCGCACTAAACACCCTCTCTGACAAGACGCTAGCCGCAGGGCAAGCAAGCACCTCCAGGGCATACAGCGCGAGTTCAGGCCACGTGTCCAGCTTCGACATCGGCGTCACGGAGGATGGTCGTGCGATCGGCTACGTACTCCCTAACCATCCTTTTACAGTGCTCCCGCACTATCCCCAGCAGACACGCAATAAACTGAAGACGGTCACAGGCAGCCCAAATATAGTATTTTTCCCGAATTTTTTGGAAAAAGCCCACTGCCTATATAGCCAGTATACCTCTTTCCCTGTACCACTGTCCCTGCCTCACCAGTACTGCCCCTATACTCTGTAAAATGACTGCAGACTGAGGACGCTATGGTCTGCACGCCCGATATACAAAAAAAAAAAATTGTGCAACACTGCTAAAAACAGCCTCAACAGTACTACACACGGTCAGATGTGGCCCTAAGAAGGACCGTTGGGGTTCTTGAAGACTGAAATAACACCTAACACTCTCCCTATAGCAGCTACAGCAAGACAGCACTTTCCCTGATCTCTGTCAGCATGCATCTGTGGCGAGCCGCCGGCGGGGCAGATTTAAATACTCGGGTGTCATCTGATCTCCCCAGCCACTCACTGCAGGGGTGTGGGATAGGGCTGGAACGTCACAGGAGGAAGTTGTAATGCCTTCCCTGTGCTTCTATTGGCCAGAAAAGCGCGCAAATTTCTCAGTGAAGGAAATGTAATGGAGTCGAGCACTGCGTGGTGCTCGTCTCGAGTAACGAGCATCTCGAACACCCTAATACTCAAACGAGCATCAAACTCGGACGAATACGCTCGCTCATCTCTAATTATTACTTTTTTAAAAACAGTTATTTGCGTGGGCAACTTGTAGGTTTTATTGGTACCGTTTTGGGACTTTTTATTCATTTTTTTTTTTTTTTTTAAGAGCCCCTTAGGGTGGGCTCACACGTGCGTGTTTTTACAACAATGCATTCCCTATGGTGTGTTCACATGTCCGTACTTTGCAGGTGCATGCCTGCAAAGATAAGACATGCGTGCACAATTGGGAATGCACGCATTGTTTTCAATGGAGTCGCAGTTGCTGCCGGCGGCTCCATTGAAAACAATTGTCTGCTGGCACCCCTGCATTTTTTTCAGGGAAGGGCTTTACATATAAGCCCTTCCCTGAAAAAAAAACTTTTTAGTGTTAAAAAAAAGCTCACCCTCCGCCGCTGCCGTGACTCCCTTGGGCATGAAGAAAACATCTGCCGCATGCGGCAGATGTTTTCTTCACCCCCGCTAGTTAAAAGAATTCCCTGCTGCTACATCTGCGTTAGAGAATCCTGCTGCCGGCATCCCAGTCAATGGCTCTTCAGGGAAGGGCTTCATAAACCCTTCCCTGAAAAGCCATTTAAAATGGTGTAAAAAATACTCACCTCCCTTCGGCTGCCGGGCTCAACCGTGTCTTCTCCTGGCTGTCCCCGGATCTGTAGATCTCAGCTATCAGCAGGCGGGGATTTTAAATCCCCGCCTGCTGGTAGCTCTGATTGGGATTGGCAGAGCACTTCACCCAATCCCAGTCAGAGCTACCAGCAGGCAGGGATTTTAAATCCCCACCTGCTGGTAACTCTAATTGTGATTGGCTGAAGCACTTCATCAAATCACAATCAGAGCTACTAGCATACGGGGATTTTAAATCCCCAGCTGCTGATAGCTCAAAACAGCAGTGGAGAGCTGGGGACAGCGGCAGAAATCGCCGCTGAGCCCCGGCAGCCGTCAATGGCTTTCCAGGGAAGGGCTTCATAAGCCCTTCCCTGAAAAGCCATTTAAATAGTGTCCAAAAAAAATAAATACTCACCAGCCAGGGCTCAGCCGCGGCTTCTGCCGCTGTCCCGGCATCCCCGGCTGCTAATAGCTCAGAACTACAGAGCCAGGGACAGCGGCAGGAGCCGTGGCTGAGCCCCGGCAGGTGAGTGTTCCATTTTTTTTTTTTACACTACTTTTAAATGGCTTTTCAGGGAAGGGCTTATGAAACCCTTTCCTGAAAAGCCATTTACTGCTGCTGGGGCTCAGCGGCGACTTCTGCCGCTGTCACCGGCTCTGTAGCGCTGCTGAGCTATTAGCAGACAGGGATTTAAAATATTTTTTTATATATATTTTTAAAAATATTTTTTAGTATATAGTACTTAACTTATTTTTTCAGGAATTATTTTTTAGTCCCCGTAGAGGACTTGGACCTGCAGTAGCTTGATTGTTTCTACAGTATACTGCAATATACTTAAGTACTGCAGTATATTGTATTTTTAGCGATAATCCATTAAGCTAAATAGACTGTAATACATGGCAGCCCTGAGGGTCAATTTTATTTGAGCCCCTCCAGCTGACTGCTTAAATGCTCTGCCAGCTATCCGAAACAACTGATAACTTTTAGGCCTCATGTCCACGGGCAAAAGAAGAATTAAAATCCGCAGCGGATTTTAACTCCTCTCCTGCCCGCGGATCCGCATCCCATAGGGATGCATTGACCACCCGCGGGTAGATAAATACCCGTGGATGGTCAATAAAAGTGATTTAAAAAAAAAAATGGAGCATAAAAAAATCTGGACCATGCTCTATTTTCGTGCGGGTCTCCCGCGGGGATGGCTCCCGCGGGCTTCTATTGAAGCCTATGGAAGCCGTCCGGATCCGCGGGAGACCAAAATTGGAATTTCCTCACCTGCTCCGGATCTTCCCCTCGCCGCTGCTTCATCTTCTCTCCGTCGCGGCCGGATCTCCTTTCTTCGGGCCGGCGCATGCGCGGGGCACGCAACCGACGTGCCCTGCGCATCCGCCGAGCCGAAGAAAGAAGATCCGGCCGCGACGGAGAGAAGATGAAGCTGCGGCGAAGGGAAGATCCGGAGCGGGCGAGAGGTGAGTTTATTCTTATTTTTATGCCTCATGTCCGCTGGGCAGGAGGGACCCGCTACGGATTCTCCATGGAGAATCCGTAGCGGGCCTGATTTTCCCCGTGGACATGAGGCCTTATAGTAACACGCGTCAAGTGACAATTTAGAATCTATTATCTTGTTTTATTACAGGATGCAGTAGTGGCCAAAAGTGAAATACTGCCTAATAATTCTGTATCTGAGCCATCTTTATCCAGACATCGAAGACACAAGATGAGAGAAGAAATGTCCTCACACCCAGAGCAGGTGAACATCATTAAAAGACTATGGTTTACTTAACAGCTACTGAGAACTAACCTAGCACTAGGCGAGTCCATCGTGGCTAGTACCAGATTTACATCTCTGCAACTCAGTTAAAATATGGCATGCATCTGTACTGCCTTCATTCCTTAACTCACTTCAAAGGGTACACTGTATATTATTGAACTGGTACCTTTTTCAATTCAGTAATTCTCAGCAAATAGAGCTGTATGACATGTAAATAGTACATTTAAATTACGCCAACTTCCATCTGTATTAACTTCAGTTCAGCTCTCCCGCCAGAGCCCTAATCATGTACCTGTTCTGCCTGATGAAGCTCAAATACACTTAGTTTATTTCAAAACTTCTTAATCTGAATAACGGATAGATCAATCAGAGCAGCCAGTATAATTTCTGAGCCTCCTAACAAGACAAAACTTTGCTTCACTGGCAGTCTAATCGATTTGTGTTGGTGAGAGAGGAACTCAGATTATGCCATTTACAGGAAAAAGGTACGATGTGAGTAAATACAATGTGCGCGTAGCGCTGTGTAATATATTGGTGCATTACAAGTAGTGGGAAATAAATGATAGAATCTCAATGTGTTTCTAGTTTCCTTTAGTGTATCCAAGACCTCTACCTTCTCCTCCTGCTTTACGAGCTGCTCCAAAATCCCATAGCAGTCCGGAAAGAAAAGCCACTACTGCAGACTCCAACAATGGTTCAAAGCCTAGCAGTCTATCTCAGGTATAGGGTGTAATGACTTTCACAAACCGCCTATTTACCAATATTAGAATAACAAGACTCTTTACCCTTGGGGGATACTTTTGTGAGTGTATTGTGGATTGTCTACAGGACATCACTGCAAGGTCATGACCTTTGTTTGATTGTCTTATAACTTTTTGGTTTGTGCCCTGTAGTGAACTTCTGTTTACTTTTATAAAGGATCATCGACCTTTGTCAGCGAGAGAAAGACGACGACTTAAACAGTCTCAAGAGGAACTAACAACAGCTGGTGAGTTATGTAATTTCATGACTATTATTTAGTGTTACACTTAGGGTTGATTAATTTAGCGTTTACATGAAGCAGGATTTTGAATTTCCTCAAAATTGTGGAATCTATATTGGCTTCGTCTACGTGGGCATTGCTAATATTGGCCCAAGGGGAAGCCACGGTGGGACAGGATAAAAGTTTTGGAGGCAATTGGCTGAGCAGTACAGCATACTGATGAGCTGCGGAATGATGCTGAATAAAGCCTAGCACTAATAAACCAAGCCATGGCTAATCAGTGCTGTGCTTGTATATTACACTGTCTTCCAGCTCATGACAGTGCTGTCAGTTGCATATGAGCTCCACAGAGGAGAAGAAGGCTCATTGTGATTACTGAGCGAGGAAGCTACATGGGAGGAGCCGCTGCGCTGTAAATGGGGAAAGCTGGGCAGACTAAGGTTCACTTGAACGTATGGTAATATGCTGCATACAAATGCAGCACTTTACTGGGGTGTCGAACGGCATATGGCTGTGTATTGTGGTTTTTTTGCCTGCGCTTGACCGCGTATCTCATGCATGCTATCATGCATTGGCTTCCTTTTTTTTTTTCTTTACTTTCCCTCTATTGTCTTTTAGCAGAGTTGCATAAAAACGTGTATGTACAGTGTTTTCATATGTACCCATAAAGAACAATAGGGCTCTATTGCGCGTAATAATAGAACATTGCAGTATAATAGAACATGCTGCTTTCTTTTTTACATATGTATTATATGCAATGAATATACGCAAATGTGGGTGGAGCAGCGATATTCAATGTATTTGAATTGCTGCAATTTACTGCATATTGAACACACGTACATTGTGTACATAATACGCAATTCAAATTCGCTCAGGTGAGCCTGACCTAAGGGAAGATCCTGTGATGTATTGAATGGGGGTGGAAGATTGTGCTGACTGGTGGAGGGAAATGCATGCACAACAGTTACTTAATATGTACTGATTGCACTGTCTCATGTGATTGTGATAATCATCAGTATATATTCAGGAATTGTTTTTTATGCATTTCCCTTATGTAAAAATATTTGTCTCCTGGTATTCTTGTGGAATAGACTAGAGACTTCTGGTAAATTAAAGTGTATTCACAGCCGACCAAGAGCATTATCCTATTCGGCAGAAATCGAGATAATGCTAACAGAAGAATGGGAGGGACACTGTTTTTATACATGTAAAGTCTTCATTATACATCCAGTCCTCATCCCGATTGGATGTTTAACATTTGCAGATTATATATGGAATACTTTCATACATGTAGACATCTTTTACTGTTGGCATTTACATGGTCAGCAGATGGCTATGAGGATAAAATCTATTTATGGCTTCTCAATGAATGTGATTAACTGAGAATGTAGTAATGTAGCAAAACAGGGCACTTTTAATTCTAGTTTTTCTCCTTCATTCTTTCAGGCTGGGCTCACCCCTGCACTATTATTTCCAAAAGCAAAGCAATAACTAAGCAATAACTGATGAGCTGCTTCCAGCACATGACTGGCAGGAATGGTGCCCGGCAGACCCTATTGTCTATAATGGGGTGCATTGGGTTTCTGTCATGTTGTCCTGGACAAAATAGCACAGCGTGCTGTGCTATTTCGTCGAGGATTATGTGCCGGATCATAGCCTTGGCTTGCTTAACAAGAAACAGAAAATCGAGATTCAAATTGAGAATTAAGAAAAGTTTGGAAAAATTTGGGCTTTTAACTTTACACAAAATCTCCCAGCCCTAGTTACAGTGGAATATTTTATTTGTATGACATTGGGGGTGCTATGTAGGGCCAGTAGCATTCTGGCTAGTACAGCGCAATAACCTTAGCAATAGTTAAGGGAGTTGGCCACTTTACAATTAATATTAACTTAATATTAATATCTGTAATTAACTTACTAATGTATGACTTTCTGCCGTGAACTTCAAAAACCACACATGCTGCTCAGCAACCTACGCATCCTGTTAGGACAGCTCCTGTGTCCATGATATGCCTACACGTATAAAGGGGCATGTGATCATACATTGCACTCACTGTCCTTCATGGTAGTACTTGGAGTGAAGGCACAGTAAAGAAGACTCAGTCACTTGTAGGTTAACATGCCGTTCCGTATGTAGTGATGTTTTGGTCTGAGTAGCTGTCAGATGGGCAGCCGAGTAGTGCGCGTGGCTTCAGTAATTCAGCAGAAGGACCACTGCAGGAATTAGTACGTTAATAAGCTAATAATAAAATATGCCAGGTATTGACCGAAATGCCTTTAACCTATTAACGCCGCGGGACATAAAATTATATCCTGTAGATGACGTGGGCTCATTTACTCCTACTGCGGCAGCGGGGATCGATAAGAACCGTGATTCCCACTGTAAACCCCCCAACATGCCGCAATCTATGTAGATCGCAGCATGTAAAGAGCTCACAGAGGGAGCTTGCTTCTTCTGTGACGCCATTAGCTCTCTGCAATGTAAAATCATGGAAGGCTGATGGGTTGCCATGGCAACCGGATGCCAGGAAGTGGTGTCCCGGCACACTGTGCATTAGTATGCATCATTAGTCTAAGACACTACATGCTGCTTTGATTGAGTAATGCTGTCCATGTGAGCAGTACTGACCAGTCAGGGTGGCATGTAGTGTCTTAGGCTACCAATGCGTACTAATGCACAGTGTGCATCAGGTAACCAGAGAAGCCGTTCAGCCATCTTTGTTTGTCAAGAGCCTGAGGCTCTCTTTAAATTATGGTTCAAAAATATTTTATTGTTATTACAAACGCCATAGAACAATGGTACATCATACATTGTCGTGTACACTTTTTGCAAGAATGATATATTACAGATCATCATTTCTTTAAATGATCAATGTGGCATGCTGGATTCTTTAACCCCTTGAGTGGCGGGTTTCTCACCCCCCTGTCAGACCCACCAGGACAGGTTTTGTAAATGGTCTAATCATTTAATTTCAACTCATTTCCCAGTCGCGTTCCAAGAGCCATAATTTTTTTCATTTTTACATTAACACAGCCATGCGAGGGCTTGTTTTTTGCAGGACAAGTTGTACTTTTTGATGGCCTCATTTTTGGGTATATATAAAGTATTGCATAACTTTTGTAAAAACATTTGTAGGGAGATTGGGGGAAAAAAAAGAAATTCTGCCATTTGTCTTTTGCAGAAAGTGTAAATATGATAACATTATTCGCTGAGTCAACATGATTCCGGCGATACCAAGTTTATACAGTTTTTTTATGTTTTGCTATTTTTGTACATTTAAAACCTTTTTTTTTCTTAAAGATCTGCTTTTGTGTCGCCACATTCCAAGAGCCGTATCATTTTATTTTTCCATTGCCAGAGCTCTAGAAGGCCTTGTTTTTTGCAGGATGAACTCCAGTCTTCATTTATCAAATTTTTTGGAACATGTAAAATTTTGATCGCTTTTTATTCCATTTTTTCTAGTGGCAAGATTAACAAAATCTGTAATTCTGGCATGTTTTCTATTTTTATTTTTCACTGCATTCTCTGAGCAGTGTAACTAATATATTAAACTAATTCTACAGGCAAGTACGATTATGCCAATACCAAATTGTAAAAGTTTTTTTTTTTCTTTTTTGCTACTTTTTCACGGTTAAAAAAAAAAAGTAATAAAGTTGAAATCACCCTCCTTTTGCAATATCTATAATAAAAAAATCTAAATCATAAAATCTGTGAGAATCTAAATCGCCACGTCCGTAAAAGTCCGATCTATCAAAGTAGTGCATTATTTATCCCGCACGGTGAACGTAGTCCAAAAAGAAAAATAAAGAACGCCAGAAATGCACTTTTTCAGTCACCCTGTCTCCCAGAAAAAATGTAATAAAAAGTGATCCAAAAGTCGTATGTATTCCAAATTAGTACTAACGTAAACTACAGGACATCTCGCAAAAAATGCGCCCTCACACAACTACGTCGATGGAAAAGTAAAAAAGTTATTGCACACAGAAGATGCAGCAGAAAATAATTGTAGAAAAAGTAAATGTCTTTGAAAAAAATACAAGTACTACAGCAACAAAAAAAAACACTATACAAGTTTGGTATCGTAGTAATTGTACTGACCCATAAAATAAAGCTATCATGTCATTTTTGTTGCAGTTTGTGTGCTGTAGAAACAAAGTGCACTGAAAGATGGCGGAATGTCCTTTTTTTTTTTTCTTTTTTTTTAAATTTTTTTTCATTTTACTTCATCTTTAAAAAAGGAATGCTCCCGGTTTGGGAGTTGCTTATATTTAATATAAAAAAATTCAATAAAGAATTCTGTAAAAGTTTTTCAGTACATTATATGGTACTTTAAATAGCACCATTGAAAAATACAACTCGTCCCGCAAAAAACAAGCCCCCATACAGCTACGTCGATAAATAAATAAAGGAGTTATGATTTTTTAAACGGGGGGAGGAAAAAAAGAAAAGGGGGGAAAAAAGAAAAAAAGGGACCGTGTCATTAAGGGGTTAAATAATGTACTAACTTCCTTCTCTGGGTCATTACAACGCAGGAATACCACATGTGTAATTTTGTTTTTAAATTTTAATTTTTTAAAAATTAAAGGGAGACAAATGTTTTTATTTTTTTTGACTCTTTAGGGGACTTCTACAGAGACCCATCAAGACTCCCTGATCACATTCCAGGGGTCCGATGGTGACAGCCCTTTACATGCTGCAGTTGCATAGACCACAGCATTTAAAGGGTTAACACAGCAGAGATCGGGGGTTTTCTCCATTCTCTACTGTGTAGAGCTAGTGCCTGGCTATCCTCTGACAGCCAAGCACCAGTTCTCCCTGCCACAGAGATCATGGGCTGGCTTCTGACAAGCCAATGGTCTCTATGGCAGTCTGTAAACAAAGCAGTGCAGGAGTTTGAAAATAGAAGCGGGAGATTGCCCACAGATAGGCAATAACTTCCTGCTTCTGTTTTCCAAAGTCCTGCACTGTTCTGTGTGGGTCTGTGCAGGCAGAGTACAGTGCCACAGCTTATGGTTTTAATTTTCAAATGTGTGACATCCAAGAAAATGTGAAATTTAAAATAAGAAAAGTCATAATATATTGCACCTCCATATCCCTGTATTTTCTGAAAATAGGCATCCAGCATAGGGTCAAAATGTCACTCAGCACTTCACACTCATGATCTCCTTCTGTATCAAACAATTATTTTCTGTACAAATGCATGTTTGTGACAAAAAGGATGACCCAAGCAGAGTCTTAGACACACAGCAGTTGCAATGCCAAATGTAATGTAAACCACAATCCGAGTTACTTGTAAAAGGTTATTTACTATTAAAAGCATGCTTAAATGTCATTTCTTTCTCTCTCAAGCGCCTCCTGTCAGAAGAAGCTCTGTCCAAGCTGTTGATGGAGGGCAAGCAGTAAATTCTGCCTATTTGTCATTGCCAAGTGTACATGAGGTGAGTTCTGCCAAAGTTAACCTATTGTTTTCATGATTGCTTCTTAACCCCTTCCACTACTATACTTAAATATACACCATGCGGTTGTAGGGGTTGTATGGAGCAGGCTCGGAAGCCAAGGCAACTACATACGCAGAGTTTGGATTAGCTCCTATCTTGGCCATTTAACTGTTTTAGATGCCACAGTTACTCCTGATTGCACCACCTAAGCAGCTAGCTGCCCCCATGTCGTGATCACATTGTGCCAGTTGGTTGGCATGGCAGCCTTTGGGGCCTTGTAAAGACCATACATGGATGCCTTTTAAGTCCTCAGCAGGGCTAAATGGGCTGCACTAAAAAGTATTATATACCGCAATATAAATTGGAAGTGAGCAAGTGGATTGCAAGTTCAGGTCCCATATGGGAACTGAATAAAATGTAAAAAAAACCTGATATTGCCATGTCTGTAAAAGTCACAACTATTAAAATATTGCAATGTTGATCTCACAAGGTGAACACTGTAAGAAAGAAAAATGCTCAGTGCTGGGATTGCATTTTTCTTGGGGCACGCTATCTACTAAAAAAAAATTAAATAAGAATTGAGCAAAAAGTCCTACTTATCCAAAGATGGTACCAATAATACCTACATTTTGCCCTGCCGGTTAAAGGTCTTCACACAGCCCAGTCGAGAAAAAATAAAGTTATGGGTCTTAGAATATGATGATGGAAAGCAATAAAAAAAATTGAAAATTTAGTATTACGGTAATTGTTCTCAAGTACAGAATAAGGTGAGGGTCATTTTTACTGCACTCCAAAGCTGTAGCATTAGAAGCCCCCACCCCCCAAATTGGAGCAGTTGCGTTTTTTTTTTTATTTACTTATTTCATCCTACTTAAAAACTTTAAGCTTTTAAGTACATTATATTGTACATCAAACTCCACCTTTTTTCAGGAAAACAACTCGTCCCACAAAAATAAGCCCTCATACAGCTATTTTAATGGAAAAATAATAAGTAATGGCTCTTGAAAGGCGGGAATGAAAATGAAACTAAATGAAAAATGGAAAAATCTCCAGTATTGAAACAATATAGTCCTTACTTCTTTAACAATCCAGTTCAAATAAACAGTCTCTAGGTTCACAATTGAGATTCTCCAGAGCAATAGCAGCGCATTGTCACAGTTTTCTGCTCTGGCTAATGGAGGCAAAGGATCACAATTTGGGGCCCTCTCTATCTGAATGTGAAATAGATATCACCTTTATATGGGTTGTCCCACAATTAAATATTACATTTCTCTGTTAGATCAAATAAAACATAATTTTTATTGGAATAATTTAATAATTGGAAATTGCTGCATGGTGAGGATATGGCTACTACCTACCTGTTATGGCGGCCCTTGATTTTCTTTTGATTCCCTGTCAGAATGTCCACCTACTGTATCCATTGCTGGTAATCACACATTTCAGTAGTTCAATCACACTTTCTGAATCCTGCTGCATATGGCCCGCAGAGTGATTCCTGCTACTTTGCAGGCCAGCAATTAACGGATTTGTCTCAAGAAATGAAGTTATTCGCTAACCATAGGATAGAGAATAACTATCTGATAAATGGTGGTCTCACAATAATTATGAGAACAGAGGTCTCGAAGTTCCCCAAGTGAATGGAATGGTTGCTTCATTCATTTCTGTAGCGCCGCTGGAGATAGCTGAGCTCAAGCACTTACTGTCTCTGGCAGTCCCACAGAAATTATTAGACTGGTAGCACACATGTCATCATGGCTTCATTCATTCTTGGACCTTCAGGAACCCTTTCTTGTGAATGGTGGAGGCACCAGCAGTCTGATTCCCAATGATCTATAGTTAATCCCTATCCTGTGGATGGAGGATAATTCTATATTATGGGATAACCAGTTTAAGAATCAGTACATTGAAAGTGGCTTCTTCTCACAAGTACTCAACATAAATAGGTGGATATTTTAAGAAGCTAATCAAAAGAACACCAAGTATATAATACCTAGACACTGGCACACTCTTAAAAATTATTCCAGTTGAAGAATTACGTCTTGTGTGATATAACTGAAAAATGTGATATTTGGTAGAAAACTTCCTTTAACCCCTTGAGCGACACGCCCGTAAATTTTCCGGGAGGAGCTCCACTGCCCATAGCGATATAGCCCGGAAGATTTCCGGGCTATGTTTTACTATGTTACCTGCAGAGCACAATGCCATAAGCTTGTGGCATTGTGCTCTACCTGCACAGACCCGTGCCGGCAACCTCCCGCTTTTCAAACTCCTGCACTGTGGTCTGTCCGACCACAGCATGTAAAGGGCTGACAGAGGGAGGGGGCTCTCTTTGTCAGAGGATAGCCGGGCACCAGCTCTTACACAGCAGAGAATGGAGAAAACATGCGATCTCTGCTGTGTTAAACCTTTATATGCCGCGGTCTATGCAACTGCAGCATGTAAAGAGCTGTCACCATCGGACTCCCGGAATGTGATCAGGGGTTCCTCATGGGTCCCTGTGGAAGTCCCTTAACCCCTTAATGACATGGCCTATTTTGGCGTTGAGGACCAAGTGATTTTTGGTATTTTTCCATCTCCATTTTTCAAAAGTCATAACTTTTTTATTTTTCTGTCGATGCGGCCGTATAAGGGCTTGTTTTGTTGCGTGGCGAGCTGTAGTTTTTATCAGTGCCACTTTTGGGTACATGGACAATATCGTAAAACTTTTATTATTTTTTTTATGATAACGGAGAGAAAACGCATCAATTCTGACATAGATTTTTTTTTTTTTTTTTACAGCGTTAATCATGCAGCATACATGACACACAAAGTTTTTTCTGCGGGTCGGTACGGTTACAACGATACCAAAATTGTTATTTTTTTTAGGTTTTTACACTTTTTTGCAATAAAAAGCCTTTTTTGGAAATCTTTTTTTTTTTTTCTCTATAGCTGCATTCAAAGTCCTGTAACTTTTTTATTTTTTTATGTACGGAGCCCTATGAGGGCTTATTTTTTGCGAGACGAGCTGTAGTTTTTATTAGTACCATTTTGGGGAATGTACGGCTTTTTTGATCACTTTTATTGCATTTTTTGTGAGGCAAAATGCTAAAAATTAGCATTTTGCTTCTGTTTTTTAGCGTTTTTTTTTACGCTTTTTGTTGTACAAAATAAAAGGCGTGTTCAACTTTTTGTACACATCGTTACGGACGCGTCAATATCCAATATGTGGGGTTTTAATTTTTTTTAACCTTTTTTAATGCTAATATTAGAAAATTAGCATAAAAAAATTATTACTTTTTTTTTAAACATTTTTCTTTTTTTTACATTTCTATTATTTTTTTTTTCACTATTTGAGTCCCTCTGAGGGACTTGCAGCACTATGCCTATGATCGCTGTCATAAGGCATAGCAGAGCTACTGCTCTACCATGCCTTATCGCTTGTACAGCGATCATAGGCAATACAGGACGCCAGTGTCTGGCGTCCTGTTGTCATGGTGACAGGCCGGGCTCTCGCAATGACATCGCGAGTTCCGGCCGGAGACACAGAGAGAGCGCGCTCCCTCTGAGAACTCTTTCCCTGCCGCGATCTACTTAGATCGCGGCAGGGAAGGGGTTAACAGTGGGGGGGCGCATCTCCGATGCCCCCCCACTGTTGCAGCGGGACGCCGGCTGTGACTGACAGCCGGCTCCCGCTGGGGGAAAGCGCGAGGTCAGTCATGATCTCGCGCTATCCCAATGATATACCAGTACATCATTTTGCGCGAAGTACCAGGCTCCCATGACGTACCGATACGTCATGGAGCGGGAAGGGGTTAAAGGGACAAAAATAAAAAAAAAAGTTTAAAAGAAAAAAATAAAAACAAAAAAAATTATGAAAAAAATAAAACCCTTTTCTCTCTTTAGGGTGCGTTCAGACGAGCGTGTTTTGGTGCGTGCATACGCACGCACAAAAACACACTTGTATTTACAACACTGCATTCCCTATGGTGTGTGCACATGTCCGTACTTTGCAGGTGCGTGCCTGCAAAGATAGGACATGCGTGCACCATAGGGAATGCACGCATTGTTTTCAATGGAGCCGCGGCTGCTGCCGGCGGCTCCATTGAAAACAATGACCTGCTGGCTCCCTGCATTCCTTTTCAGGGAAGGACTATACATATAAGCCCTTCCCTGAAAAAGAAAGGTTTTAGTGTAAAAAAAAAAAATGCTGGCATTCTCTTCAATAGAGCCGCTTCTGCTGCCGGCGGCTCCATTGAAGACAATGGTCTGCTGGCACCACTGAATTGTTTTTCAGGAAAAAGGCTTTACATATAAGCCCTTCCCTGGAAATCAATTAAAAGTGATTTAAAAAACAAAAAAATTAGATACTCACCTCCCTTCAGCTGCCGAGGCACAGCCGTGTGTTCTCCTGCTGTCCCCTGCACTGTGGTGCTGATCTAGTGCTCAGCCAATCACAAGCAACTCTCCCCGAATGAATGACAGGTGAGGGCTGCCTGTGATTGGCTGACCTCAGCCAATTACATACAACTCTTTCAGCAGGCGGGGATTTAAAATCCCCGCCTGCTGATAGATCAGCAGTTCAGCACCACAGTGCAGGGGACAGCAGGAGAACATGTGGCTGTGCCCGGACAGCTGAAGGGAGGTGAGTACCTTTTTTTTAAAATTTTTTTTTACTATTTTAAAAGGCTTTTCAGGGAAGGGCTTATGAAGCCCTTCCCTGCAAAGCCACTGACTCCTGCCGGGGCTCAGCTGGGACTTCTGCCGCTGTCCCCTGCTCTGTAGCGCTGCTGAGCTATCAGCAGCCGGGGATTTAAAATCCCCTCCTGCTGGTAGCTCTGATTGTGAATGGCTGAAGCAATTCAGCCAACCACAATCAGAGCTACCAGCAGGCGGGGATTTTAAGTCCCCGGCTGCTGATAGCTCAGAACCACAGAGCCGGGGACAGAGCTAGAAGTCGCGGCGGAGCCCCGGCAGCTGAAGGGAGGTGAGAATTGTTTTTTTTTTTAATTTTTTGCACTAATTTAAATGGCTTTTCAGGGAAGGGCTTATGAAGCCATTCCCTGAAAAGCCATTGACAAGATGCCGGCAGCAGGATTCTCTACCGCAGCTGACATGTGTGACAGCTGCGGTTGAGAATTGAAGAATTCCTTTTGCTGCATCTGCCACAGATGTGGCAGATGTAGCAGCAGGGAATTCTCTTAACTAGCGGGGGTGAAGGATACATCGGCCGCATGCGGCAGATGTGTTCTTCATGCCCGCGGGGGTCACAGCAGCGGCGGACAGGTAAGTTTTTTTTATTCTTTTTTGTTTTGCACTAAAATGTTTCTTTTTCAGGGAAGGGCTTATATGTAAAACCCTTCCCTGGAAAAGAATGCAGGGGACCGGCAGAGCATTGTTTTCAATGGAGCCGCCGGCAGCAGCCGCGGCTCCATTGACAACAAGCACGCAGCTGTGTTCACGCGTGCTTTTGCTCGTACCTAGGTGCGGACGTATGTACGCACCTAAGTACGCACCAAAACACGCCCGTCTGAACGCACCCTTACTTTGTAAAAATTTAAAAACAAAACTACACATGTGGTATCCGTGTCATAATGACCGAGAGAGGGAAGGTAGTACATTGTTTAACCCCTTAATGACGCGGACCCCTTACTTCCCCTGTTTTAAAAATAACTCTTTTTTAATTATCCATCGACGTCGCTGTATGAGGGCTTGTTTTTGGCAGAACGAGTTGTATTTTTTCAATGGTGCTATTTAAAGTACCATATAATGTGCTGAAAAACTTTTACAAAATACGAAGTGGAGTAAAATGAAAAACCAAATGACATTCCACCATCTTTCAGTGCGTTTTGTTTCTACAGCACACAAACTGCAACAAAAATGACACGATGGCTTTATTCTATGGGTCAGTACGATTACTACAATACCAAACTTGTATAGTTTTTTTCTTTTCTTTGCTGTAGTACTTGTAATTTTTTTCAAATACAATTTTTTAAAATGATTTTCTGCTGCATCTTCTGCGCGCAATAACTTTTTTATTTTTCCGTTCACTTAGTTGAGCAAGGGCTCATTTTTTGCCAGATGTCCTGCAGTTTACGTTAGTACTAATTCGGAAGACATACAACTTTTTGATCGCTTTTATTGCAATTTTTTGGGAGAAGGGATGACTGAAAAAGTGCATTTCTCTGTTTTTGTTTTGGTTTTTTTTTCAGACTATGTTCACTGTGTGGGGTAAATGATGCACTATTTTGATAGATCAGACTTTTACAGACGCGGCAATATCAAATATGTATTTTTCTTGTATGATTTAGATTTTTTTATAATAGATATGGCAAAAGGTGGGTGGTTTAATTTTTTTTTTTTATTACTGTACTTTTTTTTTTTTCCAAAAAGGCGCGAAAAAAAAAAAAACTATTACAATTTGGTATTGGCATAATCGTACTGGCCTGTAGAATGACTTTAATCTATATATATAAAGCTGAAAGCCCTCACTGACTCATTCACTGACTGACTGACCAAAAGTTCTCCAACTTCCCGATGTCGTAGAAACATGAAATTTGGCACAAGCATAGATTATCTCCAAAATAGGAAAAGTAATTGGGTCCCAACTTGATTATTCAATTCTATCGCAAAAGAATTGGCGTCAAAATTTTGCGTACGGAATCTAAAAATCTCACTTCCCAATGTCATAGAAACTTAAAATTTGGCACGAGCATTGATTATGTCATAAATAGGAAAAACTAATGGGTCCCAACTCGATTATTCAATTCTATGCGCAAAAGAATTAGCGTCCAAATTTTACGTACAGAATGTAATTTTCTCACATAGAAACTTAAAATTTGGCACGGGCATTGAATATGTCATGAATAGGAAAAGTTAATGGGTCCCAACTCGATTATTCAATTCTATGCGCAAAAGAATTAGCGTCCAAATTTTACGTACGGAATCTAATTCTCTCACTTCCCGGTGTCATAGAAACTCGAAATTTGGCACGGGCATTGATTATGTCATAAATAGGAAAAATTAATGGGTCCCAACTCGATTATTCAATTCTATGCGCAAAAGAATTGGCGTCCAAATTTTACGTACGGAATCTAATTCTCTCACTTCCCGGTGTCATAGAAACTCGAAATTTGGCAGGCTTGATTATGTCATAAATAGGAAAAGTTAATGGGTCCCAACTCGATTATTTAATTCTATGCGCAAAAGAATTAGCGTCCACATTTTACGTACGAAATCTAATTCTCTCACTTCCCGATGTCATAGAAACTTGAAATTTGGCATGGGCATTGATTATGTCATAAATAGGAAAAGTTCATGGGTCCCAACTCGATTATTCAATTCTAAGTGCAAAAGAATTAGCGTCCAAATTTTACGTATGAAAACCAATTCTCTCACTTCCTGATGTCATTTTATATAAAGGAAACGTCACATGGTTAGCTCCCCGTGGTGTTTCCTGGGTAACGCAGAGAACTATGCAAAATAGTGAACATATGTTTTTCCGGTATCTCTAAAGTAACCACGTCTTCATAACATTTTCCGTGTGAACATCAGATAAACACCAGTACCAAATTAACTCGGGCGAAGCCGGGTATATCAGCTAGTATATCATATATACTGCTCAGAGAATGCAGTGAAAAATAAAAATACAAAACATGCCAGAATTACAGTGTTTGTTAAAGGGGTTGTCTCGCGAAAGCAAGTGGGGTTATACACTTCTGTATGGCCATATTAATGCACTTTGTAATATACATTGTGCATTAAATATGAGCCATACAGAAGTTATTCACTTACCTGCTCCGTTGCTGGCGTCCCCGTCTCCATGGCTCCGTCTAATTTCGGTGTCTTCTTGCTTTTTTAGACACGCTTGCGCAGATGGGTCTTCTCCCTTCGGCTTGGCTCGGCAGCACCGGCGTTTTGGCTCTGCCCCCTTGTACGCGTCATCGCGTATCTCCGCCCCCGTCACATGTGCCGATTCCAGCCGAGCACAGGCATTATATCAAGCCACGCCACAGGCAGGGCTTAAAAGGCACTCTGCAACGGCAGCCCTGTGGCTTTTCAGAAGGCCCCTGGCTACCATGACAACCGCACGGCAACCCGCGATCTCATTGTGGAAAGCTGTACAAGACTTAGAACATCGGTCGCCACATTTAAATGCCACTGTCAGAATTGACGGCAGCATTTAAAAGGTTAATGGCTCCGATGAGCGGCGCGGTTTATCAGAGCTGTTGCGGGCGGGTGTCAGCTGTAAGAAACGCCCCCGAAGAGTTAAGGGGTTAAAGGCTAACCTCACCTTATTAATAGTAAAAAAATGTATACGTAGTTCCAAAACGAAAAAAGTCCTAATAATTTATGCTTTATGAAATACTGTTGGTTTCTTTTTTTTGCTTTTTGCATGTAAATGATTGACCACAATAGTGTTATTTCTTGTACATCCTTTTTTGGATTCTAATCAAAGCATGTTCTCTTAATAAAGAAAAGACGACATTCTGTACATGAGTGTTACACTGAGGATGATCTGAGCTCCTCCACCAATTCCTTGGACAAGTCTGAAGGAGACTATAAAGTGAGGTAATTACAAAGTATAATAGGGACAACCATAGAGTAAAGGAGAAAAAAAGCCAGATATGTTCAAGCACAATGATTCCTACCTAAAATTATCATGGATTCCGCATCAAATCCACAGCAAAATCTGCCATGTGAACATGGCCTTAGAATAAAACATAATTTACCGCAATCAAAGCACCAGCCTCTAAATCATGTCTAGGCAGTTTGAAGGTTCCCTTCCTGTGGTTAACTGGATAACATTGAATTATTGGTGGAGGTCCATTCCTGAGGAGAGACTTAGATGCATATGTGCAGTTGCTCTCTGTTGATGTCTATGGGACATGCGGACACAGCCAAGCGCTGACACTGAAAAAACTGGGTGCGAACAGTAAATTTTGTGACCATTATAAGGCCATTTTCTGTTAATTTGAACTCCATCAACCAGACATATTTGATTGATATGCCATCAGTTTTAAATCCCTTTTAAAGCATATATTCAACTATAAAATGCTTTTCAAGAATGAGCAAGTATTACATATGAAATGTATGGGCTTGTCTTAGCCAACCAGTTATAGTAAAAATATTTTTTCCCCCAGGAAAAACTCAGATTCTGGAGAAATGAACGATCTCGTAAATTTAATGACACAAACGTTACACATGGAGAAAGAATTTAGAGTCCATAAAAGATACAGAGATACATTTATGTTACATGGAAGAACAGCTGATGAGCAAGAAGATATCTGCCTGGCGTTAGGTGGGCATGTAGTTTCTAATTGGTGGTAACTAACTTACATGGGTACAACCTGCATGAATTGTAACACTAAGAAAACCAAAACATGTCAAATATGTGTTATGGAAGAAAAGACACATTCAGAATGAGCTGTTGGGGTGCAAACTAAGACTTCTGAAGTCTGGCCATTGATGTATGGGACTTCATTGTTTATGCGCTGTTGGACTATTTCCCAGCAAAAATTTAATCTAAATGGAGCGGCTCAAGATTTAGGGGAATCGCCAGAGAGACCCCCACTACTGTGTTGATCTTCAACCTGTGGCTTGCCAGCTGTTACAAAAATTGGACTCCCAGTAGGTTTTGACAGTCGGTACATGTCAGAGTATACTGGGAGTTATAGTTTTGCAACAGCTAAAGAGTGACAAGTTGAAGGCCACTTCACTACTGGCTGTATATTGGGTGCACTCCATACAAATGATATTACATGTGGTTACATGTATAAGATATCAGCCTCTAGTGACCACAGCTGGGATTTGATAATATGTCCAACTGATCAATGAAATAACTTACCATATATACTCAAGTATAAGCCTAGTTTTTCAGCACATTTTTTTATCCTGAAAAAGCCCCCCTCGGCTTATACTCGAGTGAAGTAAAAAAAAAAAAAAAAACCGCAAAAAACCCCCACAGTACTCACCTTCCAGCCTGCGTCTGTGTCCCCGGCGCGATGGTCTCCCCGGCGGTGTGGCAAGCTGCTTGAGAATTCTCCCCGCTGTCATCTCCTTGCTCAGCTTTGAATTCCCCCGCCATCAGCGCTGTGTAAGTAAGCACCATGATTGGATCGAACGCCAGCCAATCACAGCCGGCACTCGATCATTCACAGCCATTCAGTGAATGACATCACTAAATGGCTGTGATTGGTTTATCAAGCATCGGCTGTGATTGGCTGGCACTCGATCCAATCACAGCGCTTACTCACACAGCGCTGACGGCGGGGGAATTGAAAACCGTGCAGGGAGATGAGAGTGGGGAGAAGTCTGAAGCACCTTGCGTCACTGCCGGGGAGACCATCGCGCTGGGGACACAGACGCAGGCTGGGAGGTGAGTATTGTGTTTTTTTTTAACCTAGTATATACTCGGGTATAGCTAGGCTTATGCTCGAGTCAATAAGTTTTACCAGTTTTTTGTGGTAAAACTTACTGACTCGGCTTATACTCGGGTCGGCTAATACTCGAGTATATACGGTAGTTGGGTTCAAAATAGTTTCACATTTGTTACACAATGTTTTATATTTTGTGCAATTGAAGAAAGGATTTTCCATCATAATTAGACATTGTTATGCTCTTTTCATCAGATAATTTAACAGTCCCAGAAAAATTCCGCCGAATGATTGAAGCTTTGAGGGCTGAAGTTGTTCAGGGACTGGGAGTTAAAGTCCTGGAGGAAGTGTACAACGCCATGGATGAGGAAGACGATAATCTGAGAGAGGTAAGTGATTTCTGTGGAAACATAGCAAAGTGTATCCTCATTTAGGGCATTGGATTTGTCTTCATGTCACAGTTTTTATCCTACTAATGATGTCCTTCTAAAATTACAAAGTATGGGGTGACCAAAAAAAAGCGCAATTTTGGCATTCTGCATTTTTTTGCCCATCTGGACAACGTTCACCATGTAGGATTTATAATGATACTTTGATGATCTGACTTTTACAGACCCAGTGATACCAAATATGTTTTGTTGTTTTTTTTTTTTTTAAATGATAAATACAGTGATACTTGGGTTAAGAGTGCCTCAGCTTACAAGCTTTTTGACTTGAGAGCAGGCTCTCTCCCGAATTTTTGCTCTAATTTAAGAGCAAAAACTTGGGTTACAAGCCTTGCTCTCAATGGGGCCACCGCTGCTACCCGTGGCCCCATTGAAAGCAACGGCCTGCCAGCAACCCCTGCAGTCATTTTCGGGGAAGGGCTTTAAATATAAGCCCTTCCCTGAAAATCATCCCTAGCTGTAGTAAAAAATATATACTCAGCTGTCCGCCGCTGCCAGGTCTCAGGCGTGTCTAGCCGCCGCTTGTTCTCCCTGCATTTTTTATCCCCTCCTGATGAAAAAGCTTCAGAGCAGTGCAGGGAGAACAAGCGGCGGCTACACGTGCCTGAGCCCCCGGCAGACAGGTGAATGTATATATATATTTTTTATTTATTTACTACAGCTAGGGGTGATTTTCAGAGCAGGGCTTATATCTAAAGCCCTTCTCCGAAAATAACTGTGGGGCTGCCGGCATCCTTTTGCTTTCAATGGGGCAAACGCCATCCCCATTGAAATCAGTAGGAGAGCTTCGCGATCCGGAATGAATTATTGGCTTTTCCATTCACTCCAATGGGTAAAATTGATTTGAATTATGAGTGTTTTAGGTTAAAAACTCCGTCATGAAACAAATTAAACTCTTAACCCAAGGCACCACTGTATAGGAAAAGGGAAGATTTCCAATTTTATTTTTTATAATAATTAAAAAAAGCTTTTTTTAAACTAACCTTTTACATTCTTTTTGTAGTCCCCATCTGGGACTTGAACTGGAGATTGTTTGATCGCTCATACAGTATAATGCAAGGCATTATATCATGTTCTGACAGGCAATCTATCCAGCCATACCACAGACATGTCTTGATAGGCAATCATTCATGGCAGCCACCCCTGGGGACATTCAGAAGGCTCCAAGCTGCCACGGTAAATGAACAGCACCTCGTAATTTCATCGGGGGGGTGCTCAAGGACTCACGAAAAATGTTTTGACGGTGACATTTAAAGGGCTAACAGCTGCCATTAGTGTTTGTGCTTATCATAGTTGTTGCAGGTGGGTGTTAGCAGTCACAAGACCCCCTTACCTGTGTTCCATACAAACCCTGTGTGTCCAGGATGTAAATGTATGCCTCGGGGAGTGATGGGGTTAAAGAGGTCACCTCTTTGTCAATGTCTTTTTTTAAAATAAATACTTGTAGCCTAACATGAACATCAATTCACTTCCATTTCACCTCATAAATGCTTATCTTTTTTTTTTTTCCAGTTACATTTACAGAGGCTTCTGGGAGAGAAGTACAACAACTACAACCTGAAAGTTCGCCAACTCAAATTTTTTGAAGAGAATTCAAAGTTTTAGATGATTAGTGATAGGTCATTTGTTAAGACCATTCATTTTTTAACTTTTTCTTTTTTTTAACTACAAGAGGTAATTTCCTTCTTGTGTTGAGGGAATATAGATGGCAATATATTTTAATATTGTCAGATTTATACCGATTTGTTTGCCACCTGCATTTGTATAAGGATCTGTAAGTGATGATGTAAAGTCTATGCTCTGATTGCATGTATATTTGACTAAACCTGTCAATATCTTTTTATCCGTAGAAATGGAAACCTCTACTGGTTTGAAAAAGTCATTTTCTATGTCATTTTCTAAAATTATTGTTATTCATTACATATTCTGTGTCTTAGAGTTTTTGTTACATACTATATGGTAGTTAATTCTTACTAATGTATAAAGTTGTTTTGATATCTAATAAGTTCCTTGTGCCATCTATTGATTGCCTATCAACATATAACGCTATTTCATGGATTATTTGTTTATCATCCAATACTGACTTGCATGGGCAATTGGTTACTCCTGTGCACAGATGTTTAACTAGTCTGTATCCATTGCATCCAAGTGGATGCTGTTATAACACTATTTGCTCTTCTTGCTCAACTGTTTGATCCAGTAAGGGTTAAAGATAAGTAATTACACTTAAACCTGATTTTGTTTAAATGCATTAAAGGTTATGTGCGATATTGCAACCTTCTATCTCTCGTCCATATCATTGGGGTATAGCTACTGCCACCAGGAGATGGACACTAAGCAAAAAAAATGTTAGCTCCTCCTACCAGCTATACCCCTAATCAGTTTTAGCTATATAGTATGTTAGGCTAAAGGGAGACAATAGACAATGTCCATCTAGTTCAGCCTGTTTCTCCCCTCCCCTCCCCTACACGCACGCACGCACGCACACACACACACACACTTTGTTGATCTAAAGGAAGGCAAAAAAAACAAATGAGGCAGAAACCAAAAAATTCCTTCTCGACTCCATAATGGCAGTCAGAATAATCCCTGGATCAATGTTTGAGGATTCCTACCTGACTCCAAGACCCAGATCAACAACTCCATTGGTTATTTTTGTCTATATCCTGTAATATCATAGCTTAGTTGACTGTAGGAGGCAGCCCTCTCCGTTCACCAGTCTACAACTGTTTCCTTTCTGAATCTGGGACTGCAGGGTTGGCACCAGACTCTCTCTGTTACCCCAGCGAGGAGGGTGAACAGACTGGCATTAACCATTTTGTTGTCAGCCCGGGTCTCAGAAGACAAGGAGGCAGAGTCAACTATCACTTTGACACTGACCTGCCAGCCGTAGTGGCCCTCCAGGTGGAGCACTCCCTTCCTACCCAAACACATGGGTGCACACTGCTGGAGTTCTGAAGCTGTACTCTTTTTCATGATGGAAAGATAATGCTTCTGTCCAAGAAGGTAAGTATTCAAAAACCCCCTCCTCTCTTCCCCCTCTTTCAGTTCTAATTCGCAGCACTCCCACTACCATAGTTATCTTCCCTCCAGTGCCTTAGCTTCAGGGTTTCCTTTGTCTAGGGGGAAGGCCCGTCGTTTCTCCTTGCCTATGACTGATTATCCCAAGAGGACGTATATCTTCGGGGTAAGTGGCCCTTCTACTAGGCTGCACCAGAATGCCTTGGGTGGGCACTTCAGGTTCCGTCTCGCAAAAAGGAAGGAAAGGGGGGGGGGCTCCTTGTTGCCACGGACAGTTCACTTTATTCTTCTCCTCCTCCATTCAGCTGGCCAACAATGATTCCACGCAGCGCTTCCTCATCACCTTGCCCCAAGTCAATGCCACAAACTCCAGGGGTAGTGAAGGCTGGCAGCAGTGCCATGTCCAGGTGGATGGCGTGCTCGCCCGGCACTAGATTTTTGCAGGTAGCGGGACACTGTGCACTGCTCTGATGGTTTCTCTGCTCCAGCAGCCTTCGCAGCCGCAGGCGTTCATAACCCACCAGGGTCGCCTTCAATGCCTTGCGGGTACAAACACTAATCCAAGCCCTGGCTTCATAACTAGTCAGGCTACTTCCGTCAGAGCCGGCCCAGTGCAACCAAGAGTGTCCGTGCAAACTTTGTGGTTTAAATCCTGGGCTGCGGATGCCGCTTCTAAGACATCCTTTCATCAGATCTCTCTGCTTCAGCACTAAACTGGATGAGATTATCTCTGAAGCCACTGGTGGTAACATATCTAAACTACTGCAGTATAAATCCAGCCATGCGAGATGTACGCGAAAGAGAAGACCTAAGTTTCGTTCCTTTCGCTCCATTCCCCGGGTCTTAGATAACAAGAAGTCTACCCAGGAACAAAAACGGGGGGAGGGGGAACCTTATGTAAACCACATTCCTCCTGGCGCCCCCGGCCACAACACTTAAAATCCTACTAAATCTTCCTCATGAATGCAGGCTCCCTCCCACGGTAGGGCTATGACTTTCCCTATTCAGAGAAACCTGGCTCGTTCACATCTCAGACACCTGGGTTAGGAAGGTCATTTCGTTTGGCTGTGTCAGAGTTTTCTCGTCCGTATCATTGGGGGCCACAGCCTAGACCATGGGATATAGCCACTGCCCTAGGAGGCGACACTAAGCAAAAAAAGTGTTAGCTCCTCCCCGCTGGCTATATCCCCCCCCTGCAGGCACTCAGCTAATTAGTCTTTAGCTTAGTGTCTGCTAGGAGGCAGACGTAGGAAAAGCTATTCGCGGGAATCCGGGGAGTCGGGGCTTTTCCCTGGCTTTACTGGCCTCCCGGGGGAGACGCAGGCAGGGGGTGTCTCCACCACTACTGCGGCGTCTCACCCAGAGAAGAAAAAGGGGCCCGACCATGCAATGCGCATCCGAGTCGGTTACCCGCCAGCCATAGGGCTCCCCCTCCCTGGAGTAGCGCACTGTCTGACGGTGACGCGTAGGGGGCAGCACTGCTGGAGCTGTCGACGTGTGGACAGGCTGTGGCCCCCAGAACAACACCAGAAAATAATCACTCGGGACTCCCTCCTCGCAGCGGCGGCAGCGGCAACAAGACGCAGGTTACCTGGGCATCACAACTCTCGGACGGCAGAGAAGCAGCAGCGGCGGCAGTTTCTCCCTTGGCAGGGATAGAAGCGGAGCGGGGCAGGGCAGGGCAGGACGCCGGGGCGCCGGCCGGCAAGCCACTTCCGGGCGCTCCGGGGGGCGGAGCGCCGTCGTCACGGCCGGAAGACGTCACTTCCGGGTCACGGGGACGCTTCCCGGCCAGGCCACGCCCCCTCCGAGCGCGGCAAGCTTAAAAAGGGCAGCCAGGAAAAAGAATGGCCGCTCTCTGCAGCACAGCGTGTCAGCTTGCCTACACGCACGCCGGAGCCTGGCACTGTGCAGCTCCCCGAGCCCGCAGCAGCAGCCCTCCTGAGCAGCAGCCCTCCTGAGCAGCAGCCCTCCTGAGCAGCAGCCCTCCTGAGCAGCAGCCCGCCTGAGCAGCAGCCCGCCTGAGCAGCAGCCCGCCTGAGCAGCAGCCCACCTGAGGGGCAGCAGCGCTTCTGAGCAGCAGCCGTCCAGCCATCCGGCTCTGCAGTGTCCCTCTGCTGTGGAGAAGCATCCGGACAGCAGCAGCACCTCCTGTCTCGGGCACCAGCAGCAGTGACAACGCCGCAGCAAGTCCCTGCCACAACGCCTGCCGGGTCACCAACGCTACGAGGTCGTGTGTGTGTACCCGCGTCGACTCCCGACAACATTCAAACGTCAGGACCAGAGGCTCCAGCTGGACCGGGGGAACCGCACAAACAGCTGCCAGACCGGGTAAGCCTTGCCCAAGGCGGCACTTTGCGGTGTTCTCCCCTCGCCCTCCCCTCCCCCCCCTGCAGGCATTCCTGTAAACGGTACCCACCAGTTGCAAATTGTGTTGTGTTACCATGTCTGACCCCAGATCAGAGGGTTCCAGCCCGGCCAAGGGGAGGGTGAAGCACTACGCTTGCTCTACATGCAGCGTTAAATTTGCGTACGGTCAAACCGACCCCCGCTGCGCGGGATGCACCACGGCACGCGCTCCCCCAGGGACTCCGGTGCCCCCCGCCGCCCCTGTGGAGCCAGGGCCCGAGCCCCAATGGGCAAGGTCCCTGGCTGCTGCCGTTTCCGGCCTGGCCTCATCCTCTGCGGCAATTTTACGCCGGTTAGAGCTTAGCTCCGACGCGTCCTCCTCGGAATACGCACAAGGGAGGACACGCAAGAGGAGGAGGTCCCGCAGTAGCGAGGACTCCCCCCGGAGGTCACGGCGCACCAGGAGGTCAGGTAGGTCCCCCAGGTCCAGGCGGTCCGGGGACTCTCGCGGCTCCCACGGCTCCAGAGAATCTGTGCATACGTATCATAGATCACGGCACTCGTCGCGATCCCGATATTCTACAAGACAGGCCCGGGCTCACCATGAGTCCCCACGAGCGTCGTGCTCTCGGGCATCCCATGACACGACACAAACGGCAGGTGAGGGCAGTGGGTCGGAAGACTACGACCGCTCTGATGCCTCGTCAATGTCTGAACTAGACGAAGAGCAAGTGTCACGCCTAGCCAGCCTAATGGACAGCCTGGTGATATCCGTAAGGGAAACCCTCCAGGTTACGGAAGAAACAGTAGAAACGGCCCCGTCCACGGTGTCGTTTAGACGACAGAGGAAATCACGACAGGTCTTTCCGGACCACCCGGATTTCTCGGAAGCCCTTAACAAGGAGTGGCAGAACCTGGATAAAAAATTCAGGCAACCCGGGAAGACTTGGGAAATTACTTACCCGTTCCCAGGGGGCTTGAAAAAGAGTTGGGCGGTACCTCCAGTAGTCGACCCACCCGTGTCACGACTAGCTAAGAGCACAGCATTGCCAACAGCCGAAGTAGCGACGCTAGCGAACCCGCAAGACAGGAAGCTGGACACCTTGGCAAAAACAGTGTTTCAAGCCACAGGCACAGCCTTGCAACCGATATTTGCGGCTGCATGGGTCAGTAAGGCGTCCACAGCCTGGGCCAAACAATTACGGAAAGACATCATAGCAGGCGCTCCACCAAGCGAGTTGCTCGAGCTGACAGATAATATCATACAGGCAAATAAGTTTGTATGCACAGCTCAGCTTGACGCAGCCAAATTTGTGGCCCGGGCGTCCGCCGCATCGGTAGCGACAAGGAGAACACTCTGGCTGAAGAGCTGGTCAGCGGATACAGCGTCCAAAATAGCGCTAACGAAATTGCCGTTTGAAGGAGACAGACTATTCGGCCCCAAACTGGATGTCATGATAAAGGACGCCACAGGCGGCAAGAGCACGTCACTACCGCAAATGGCGGCAAGGAAGGAGAAGGCCCCATTAAGAAAGAAGCCGTTCTTTAGGCCCTTTCGGCGCTTTCCATCCCGCCCAGGGGCGGGGCAGTGGTCCCACTCTACGAGAACCCCTGCAGAGTCAAAGAGGGGCCCCTCATTTAAAACAAAACAGCCGTGGCGACCACGACCCGGAACATCGAAAATGGCGGGACCAAAAAACGTGGCATGAGGCACTGCCCCCACCCAGTGTCACCAGGGTGGGGGGCAGACTCTCCCAATTTTGGGAGACATGGGGGAGGCGCGTGAACGACAAGTGGGTACAGGAGATTGTGACATCCGGGTACTCAATCGAATTCACAACCCTCCCACGGAATTTTTTCTGCAAGTCCAGAGTGCCGTCCTCTCCGGAAGGGGTAGCCAACTTACAACAAGCAGTACAGAACCTACTAGCACAAGGGGTTGTGAAACCAGTGCCAGGAGCCCAGGAGAGGCAGGGGTTCTACTCGAACCTTTTCCTAGTACCCAAAAAGGATGGCAGAGTGAGACCGGTCCTGGACTTAAGGAGATTGAATCGATTCGTCAGGACAAAACATTTCCGGATGGAGTCAGTCAAGTCCGTGATAACATCCATGCAGCCGGGGGAATTTCTGTCCTCGATAGATATCAAGGACGCCTACCTTCATATCCCAATCCGGGAAACACATCAGAAATTCCTCCGCTTCGAAACACAGGGAAGGCACTTTCAGTTTACGGCGCTGCCATTCGGCCTGTCTACGTCACCAAGAGTTTTCACGAAGGTACTAGCGGCAGTGATGGCGCTAGTTCATGCGGAAGGTATAGAAGCTATTCCATACCTAGACGACATACTAATAAAAGCACCATCGTTGGACGACAACGTCAGGAGCCTGAACGTCACGATAAAAACCCTACAAGAATTCGGCTGGATAGTGAACCACGAAAAGTCATGCCTAAAACCAACACAACGTTTGCAATTTCTGGGCATGATATTCGACACCAGCCTCCACCGGATCCGGCTACCTCAAGCAAAGGCACACAAGCTCCGGCAGGGCGTCCGGTCCCTAAGGCAGGGGAAACCACTGACCATCAGATACTGCATGGCTATCCTGGGCCAGATGGTGGCAGCATTCGAGGCAATCCCTTTCGCTCAGTTCCGATCAAGGATGTTACAACACCTGATACTGTCACGCTGGGATGGGTCCCGGCTGACCCTGGAACGGCAGATCCAGATAACCCCTCAGGTCCGGGGGTCACTGAAATGGTGGCTGAGACCTGGCAGACTGCAGGCAGGGCGACCGTTGGGCCCCAGGCAATGGACAGTAGTGACGACGGACGCCAGCCTTTCGGGTTGGGGCGGAACACTGAGGGACCAATCGGTTCAGGGAGAGTGGTCACAAAGAGAGGCAAGGCTTCACATAAACATTCTAGAACTGCGAGCTATCTACCGGACGCTCCAACACTTCGGGCCCAGTCTCAAGAGAAAAAGCGTACGCATTCAGACGGACAACACCACAGCGGTGGCCTATATCAACCGGCAAGGTGGGACACGGAGCTCGTCGGTAATGAGCGAGGTGGCAGCCATACTGACATGGGCAGAGAGGCATCTAAGCTCAATATCCGCGGTGTACATCCCCGGAGTAGAAAACTGGATGGCGGATTACCTAAGCCGGGAAAGGATAGATCCCGGCGAATGGGGCCTGCATCCAGAAATTTTTCAGACGATATGCCGGAAATGGGGCACACCAGATGTGGACCTCATGGCGTCACGGTTGAACTGCAAGATACACCCATTTGTGTCCCGAGCCCGGGACCCACAGGCAGCGGCAACCGATGCCCTGACAATTCCGTGGAGGGAGTACAAACTCCTATACGTATTCCCGCCAATCCCGCTCATACCGAGGATCCTGGGAAAAATCAAGCAGGAAGGGCGACCGGCGATATTGGTAGCACCAAATTGGCCAAGAAGGAGCTGGTACGCGGCCATCATGGAGATGCTGTACGACACACCGTGGCACCTTCCGGAGCGAAGAGACCTGCTATCCCAGGGGCCTTTTGTTCACCCGGATTCCAGGTCTCTACATTTGACGGCCTGGCCGTTGAGACCGAGGTATTGAGAAGGAAGGGTTATGCGGAGAATGTCATCCAGACAATGATACGAGCCAGGAAAGCAGCCTCATCAGCAATCTACTATAGAGTCTGGAAGCGCTTCTTCATCTGGTGCGAGGAGAGGCGTTTACAACCAATGCAATTTTCGGTGTCCAGGATTCTTGCATTCCTGCAATCAGGCCTTGAAGTAGGATTAAGGGTAGGGTCGCTGAGGGGCCAGGTATCAGCACTAACGGTACTGTTCCAAAGACCAATTGCAAACAGGATGGCAGTACGGACTTTCCTGCAAGGAGTTGCCCATACAACACCCCCGTTTAAGCCTCCGGTCCAAACTTGGGAGCTCAATCTCGTGTTAGACACTATTACGGACCAGCCGTTTGAGCCGCTCAAGGAAATCCCGATGCGGTTACTAACCTGGAAGGTGGCATTCCTTGTCGCCATCACATCGATCCGAAGGGTCTCGGAACTAGCGGCACTGTCTATACAAACACCATATATGGCCTTTCACCAGGACAAAGTGGTACTAAGACCATCACCCGAGTTTTTACCAAAAGTAGTCTCTCAGTTTCATATTAATGAGGAAATCGTTTTGCCCTCCTTTTGTCCAAATCCAGTACACAAAAAGGAAAAACTACTACACCACCTGGACGTAGTAAGGGCGCTGAGAACCTATGTGAAGAGAACAAGGGATTTCCGCAAGACCAACTCCCTCTTCGTTATTCCGGAGGGGACTCGAAGGGGCCTAGCAGCTTCAAAAGTCACCCTATCAAAATGGATAAGGTCCCTGATAACGGAAGCATATCGAGCCTCGGGACGCTCGCCACCATTTCGGGTTACGGCCCACTCCACACGGGCGGTGGGGGCCTCCTGGGCAGTCCGTCATGGAGCCTCAGCCCTCCAGGTGTGCAAGGCAGCCACCTGGACGTCCGTGCATACATTTTCGAAATTTTATAGAGTCCATATAGCCGCATCATCCGATGCCGCTCTTGGACGGAAAATCCTGCAGGCGGCAGTCGTTTGACCGCACGTGCAGTGCCCACCCAGTATATGTTTTTTTCGGGACTGCTTGTGAACGTCCCATGGTCTAGGCTGTGGCCCCCAATGATACGGACGAGAAACAGATATTTTTGGTATAACTTACCGTAAAATTTCTTTCTCGTCACGTTCATTGGGGGCCACAGCACCCACCCCTTATTATTTAGGCGGTTGCCGGAACTCTCTGTTCTTCGGTCATTTTTTTGATGGCAAAGAATTACACCAGATTTATGTTTGGTATGTATATAACACAATATGTATAAATGTACTCCCACTGGCTACCTACTGCTTGCAGACAGACTAATTAGCTGAGTGCCTGCAGGGGGGGATATAGCCAGCGGGGAGGAGCTAACACTTTTTTTGCTTAGTGTCGCCTCCTAGGGCAGTGGCTATATCCCATGGTCTAGGCTGTGGCCCCCAATGAACGTGACGAGAAAGAAATTTTACGGTAAGTTATACCAAAAATATCTGTTTCAACACACCCTCCAGATTGCTTCTTCAGCTCCAGGGTTTTCTTTAAGTCGCTGAGTTCTGTCATTGCATTCATGGAACCGGGAGGAGTTTCTGTTATCCATCAACATCATTAGCAATTCCTCCACTTCACCATCAGGTCGACACACTACCAATTCACGGCCCTTCCGGTAGCCATCCCCTATCTGGACAACATCTTAGCGAAGGCTCCAACGTGGTCGGACAACCTAAGTCTGCACGTCATATAGGACACTCTGTCCCATTTGCATGGATCATTAACCTCCCTCTCACCGTCACAGCACCTTGATTTTCTGGGCCTCTCTCTTGATATGGCTTGGGCCCATGTACTTATTTACCAGTAGAAATAACATCTTACCCAGGATCAGATGGGCTCTCTGCAAACTTAGAAACCCATGACTCTGAGGCTGATGGTCTCCTATTTCATTTAATATTACGCTGGGCCTCTCTAATGGGACAAATGTGTGCACACACTTGATCAAGAAGTTCTCCTTCCTCTGCAGCTTCTATGCTCCCTTCTCTGGTGCCTGAACTCTCCACAGATCCATCTGGGGTGCTCCTTTTTGACTCTACACTGGCAGGTACTCACCACAGACAGCAGTCTCCTAGGCTGGGGGGGTTACTCTTCCGAAGCTTACGGCCCAAGGCATTTGGATTGTAAGGGAGTCTGCTCTCCTGATAAACGTATTGGAACTTTGGGCCATTCACCTGTCATTTTAGCACTTCACATCTCAGCTAACAGGCCTCTCAGTTCGAGCTCAGACGAACAAGGTAATAGATATCATGTACATAAATCATCAAGGAGGGACCCGCAGCACAGCAGTCATGGCAAAATCGACGAAGATCACCTTCCAGGTATAGACCACTAGATAGCTGATTTTCTGCACAGGGAGACATTTGATCATGAAGAATAAAAACTACACCCTAACATGTTTCAAGCACCTTGCCAAAAATGGGGTCGCCGGGACTCTGATCTGATGGCGTTTAGAATCAACTGCAAGCTCCAAGCCTTTGTGTCCCGATTTCAGGATCCCCAGGCTCGAGGAGTGGATGCGCTCGTGATTCCCTGGACTGACTTCTTGTTCCCTTGCATCTTCTTTCTTTTCCCACTCATTCCACGGCTCTTCAAGAAGATCAAAGTAGAAGACTTCCCAGTGATCCTCATTGCTTTAGACTGGCCTCGACGAGTGTGGTACGTGGATTTCGTTGATCTGCTCATCCACACTTCATGGCACCTTCCTCTTCAGGAAGATCTTCTCTTACAGGGATCTCTCTTCCACTTCAGTTTGTCCATGCTTCATTTAACAGCATGGTGATTGAAGCCGCAGTCCTGAAAGCCTGTGGATTTGTGGAACCCATCATTCAGACTATGCTGAAGGCTAGGAAAACACCCTCCTATTGAATTTATGGTTCGAAAATACTTTATTAGCTGCATCGGATGTAACAGTACAGTTGCAGAAATAATCAGGACCAAGCCACATTCCCTCATTCTTGCATATTCCGCAACTATCCAACATCCCATACAGATTTTTAGGAAAACATAACATAAGAAAACATAGCCATAATCCCCCTTACATCTATCGCCGAACATTACATTGTTTGGGGGCTTGAGAAAGAAAATAAAAATATCAAGAATCATTATTTGGGGGCTTGAGAAAGAAAAAAAATATCAAGACCTAAGTTAGAAATATAAAAAGATGCAAAAGACCCTGAAAAGAAAGATAGAAAGGGAAGGGTAAGGAAATTAGGGGAGTCTGTCCAGTCTGGGAACACCCCGGAGGCAATCTCATCAGGTTAGAGTACATTGTCCATAGTAAAAGGTGTGTCAGAGCTGTATAGGGTGTGACAGCGCCACCACACAACCATGCACCTGTTAAGGACTGCTCCCGGTCACATAACCTTTCAGGTCTTGAGTTCCAAATTCTATAGTACCTGGGTGCACCTTAGAAACCAAGAACTAGACACTGAGACAGTTATTAGTTTCCTCAGATACGTAGAGAGGAGCCACGGCAGGTAAAAGGTGACTCTCTCTGTAAGGAAGCGCGCCGTACTCTGAGCTTTATTCACCTTTGTATAGTTTTTTTTTTATACAGGAAAGGAATGGGTCATTAGTCACAGCGTTAATCTCATTGGGTTAGACAAACATTATGAATCATGCATTGTTCAGCAATCGCATAGCGTGAGAATCTATGCAAATGTCCTTCAAATATCTGTGGTCTGGTTTTTCCCTTGTGATTTAGACGGGTCGTAGTATCTTGTCAGCACAGTCAGTTCTTTGTCCAAGCCTCCGAATGGAGGCGTGGGAGAGCTTCTTCTGATAACAGTTGCGTCCAGACTTGGTTCTCAAAAAGAACAGAAACAGATCATTAGACACTGTACCAAATCATCCTACCATAAGCTTAACAGCTGCTTTGAATTATTGTTCTACTACACACAAGCCTATTCACATCTTATAATGCTCCCTTTTGTATCTAGCGGCCATTTTGAGACAGATTCTTTCATGTTATGAGCCTGTACTTTCTCAATCCCCCCTAGAAACTGTCTCAAAATAAACAATACCTTTATAACTTCTACAAGACGGGGTAAGGTTTGCTTTCCCTATTTCTAGCTTATGATCTATGCCCTACCTATCATTGTTGGTCAGCTGTTCAAGGGCTAATCCCTTCCCCGACAACTAATCCTAACTGACTAAACGCGAAGACCTAATGGACACAGAAGGGATCTACAACACACATGCTATTCTTATTCTAATGGCTGGAAAACTAGAGTGGTCACCCCTGTTTCTGCTGAGACAATTCCATAAGGGGGTAAATCACCCTGTTGTATTATTATAGGCATATAGCCATTGCCTGGGGTCTGGCCTTGAACTCATCTGGCACCCCTCTTGGCACTCCTAATGCATCTATATTTACATGTGGATCAAACCTGCCACCTGGATCATCAATTTCTCTCTCAGTAAGGTGTGGTGTTGGATTCTCACCCTCAGTGTAGTCTTATTGCACATTTGATTGTATTAATTTGTTCTGATCCCTGAAACAGGGGGCTAGTGTACAGTAGTCAAAGGTGTGTGTTAGAGGAATTGTACCACAATATAGCATGTAAAGGATATGCAGGATCATGAGTTCTGTGCTCCGGGACCCAGGGCCTTTTTGCAGTGCGAAGTGTGGATCCAAGTGGGCTTTCCTTCGAGCTTGACTGCAGTTGGGGTGGTGAGCAACACCTGGTAAGGATCTTCAAACCGGGTTTCTCTCTCAAACTTTTTCACATAGACCTATTCACCTGGTTTCAGATTGTGACACTCGTCTGTAGGACCTGGGAGAGAAGCAGAGCCTGCAGAATGCATTATTGACAATTCCTTGGAGAGGCCTATGACAAAATTAACAAGAGAATCATTCCCCAAACTCAGCTACTGTGGTATGTACCCTCCTGAGTAAAACTAATGGAAGGCACTGAATTCAAGATTTGCCCGTTTCCTTCATTGCATTTTGTATCTACTTTCCCACTACTCCATGGATGGTAGAGTGTGAAAGGCCTGGGATACACCCAAAGCAGACATGATGTGTTGCATTATTTCACTTGTGAAGTGTGTACCTTTGTCAGACTCAATCACTTCCGGTGCCCCATACCTGCAGATTACCTCATTCATGAGCTTCTGTGCGGTTACCTGCTTATTTACTTTGATAACAGGGTAGGCCTCCAACCTGAAAAGACATCAACAACAACAACAAGCACATATTCATACTTCCCAACAATGGGAGCTGAATGTAGTCAATTTGCAATCCCTGAAATGGGTAGAGTGGCCCCGGCAAGTGTTATGTGGCAAATTTTACTTCTGCCCTGTGTTGCCTACGGCATAGATCATACAAAATTGGACAAATGATGCAACAGCTACAGAGAACCCAGGAGCCACCCGTCCTCGTTCAAGCACCGACATCATTGCTGCTTCGAGAGGTGTGTCTTTCCGTGCATCAGCTGAGCCATCATGGGGCACAGGGACCGTGTTAGGCAAGTTCTGTTGACTGTCCCCCATACGCCGCCCTGTACTGTTGCTCCCATATTTAGTCCATTTGTCTTTTTTCTTCCTTGCTGGCTTGTAACTGTAAAGTCCTTAGCATTTCAAAGTCCAAAGTTTTTATCAAAGTCCAAAGTTTTTATCAAAAGTCCAAAGTTTTGTCAATGTCCAAAATGTAGTCAAATTCTTCTTTTCTTCTTTTCTTCCACGGCTTGAGGGCCACTGCCTTTGCTGTGTGGTCTGTGATGGCATTGCCTCTTGCTTCTCCAGTGTAGGAATTGGTGTGAGCTTTCCACTTTGTCAGGTAGAAGTAGGGCCTCCATGAGACTCTGCACCGCTGCACCATTCTTAATTGGCTGTCCTGTTGAGGTAAAAAAACTGTCTGGCCTTCCATATTGGGCCGAAATCATGAGCTATGACAAATGCATACCGGGAATCAGTGTAATTATTGAAAGAATGACCAAATATGGGATTGACAAGGCAACTGTTAGGTGGATTCACAACTGGCTGAGTGATTGTACCCAAAGAGTGGTCATAAATGGCTGCACATCAAGTGGGGTACCACAAGGCTCTGTCCTAGGCCCAACATTTTTATAAATTATCTAGATAAGGGAATTAAGAATGAAACTGACCGCATTTGCCAATGACACAAAGCTAACATTACAGAACAGAGAGAGAGAGAGAGAGAGAATTCAAAAAGATCTAGACAAGCTTGAACAGTGGGCAGCGACTAACAGAATGGTATTTAACAAGGAGAAATGCAAAGTCCTACATCCTGGCAAGAAAAATGAAAAAAGCACATACAGAATGGGAAGAATTGGGCTATGCAGCAGTTGAGCACTGCACCTCATCGGCTGTCTTCACAGTGTTTGACTCCTGGCAGCTGAAAACTGACCACACAGAAGCCTGTAGAACCTCAATTGCTTCTCCTTGTTGGTAACATATTTAGACGTTTTAGCAGCCCTGTTCCAAACGAATCCCCATGAATTATCTGGCAGAGTTTTTCCCTGAAACGCCACTCAGTAGGCCGAGTGTCCACGGGCGATTTGTCATAGCGTGATCTGCAGCGATAAATTGCACACGGAGCACGCATGACACACTTTCCATAGGATAACTGGAAAGCGCAGCCCAATGTACACAAGTGGAAAATTGCTCACATCTAAAACTCATGGCATGCTGTGTTTCTTCGCGATGAACCTATCATTAAGATAGATTCACCGCGCAAAATCATGGTGACTTTAGTGCTCCCCTGCAGCGGAATATCGTTCGCGATATTCCGTCCCACCCGTGGACACTCAGCCTTAAATCATATAAGAGTACTGGGTTAGCTGGCCTGATGGAGGATGAGGGGCTGGGATATCTGACCCCCGATCATGCAATCGGTGCTATCCAATGTATAGTGCCGATCACATGAAAGTAAATAAAAAGTGAAAAATGTTCGAGTTTCAGCTCCCCTCACGGATCGCATCCATAAGGGGGGCTGAAGCTACTCCCCCGATCCTCCACGATGTCCCGAAAAGGACCTTCAGCCATCTTCTGCGCATTAGGAAGAATGGCGGCGATGCGCAGAAGACTAGATCGGCGCAGGGTATTTTGAGTTTCTTGGCTCCCAGGCTCTCAGCATGGAAGCAGTTAAATGGTTGTGAGCAGAGGTTTCTCCACTCCAGGCTGCTACAGTAGGAGCTCAGTTGTCAGTAGACAGTCTAGCGGCCAATCTGATCCTGCTAGATTGCAGGAGCTTTAGGCCTCGTTCACACGGGCTACAAAATCATCGCTATGTTTTGTAGCCTGAAAGAACCTATTGGAAACCATGGGCTTCACATACATACGTTTTTAGCGAGATTTTATAGCCCGTGTGAATGAGGTCTACGACCCATAAATTTACTATAGCATGGGTTTCAGGCTGCTTTCACGCAGGCTACAAAATCACACGATTTTGTAGCGAGGCAGCAGCACTACAAAATGCATGTATGTGAAGTCCATGCTTTCCAATGGGTTCCTTCACATTAGCGATATTTTGTAGGCTGCTACATTGCGAGAATACAAAATCGCAGCATGCTGTATTCAGATGTGATTTGCGATTTTTTTCTGTAGCCCATGTTTTCCTATGGAGCCTCCTTGTTTATCGCATCACTTAGCACAAACTTGCGATTATCGCACGATGTATGCGATTTTAACCTTAGAAACTCCTATGAACTTTCTCCTGACAAAATTGCGGGTAGCAAAGAAACAATGCTACATTTTTCGCAAGAAAAAAGCATCACTGACGCTACAAAATCACGTGGAAAAAGCAGCGATTTTGTAGCAGTGATATCGCTGTCGCCCGTGGGAAAGAGGCCTCAAGCCAGTACCAAGCACTATATATATTTATATGCTCCATATCACTATATACAGGAGATGTATAACCTTTTCAAGCTGTGCATATATAATTATGAACAGAAGATATCCAGGTTATACCAGCATGGTCCATATAACTATATATAGGCGATGTACATCCCTTTGTATCCCTGATATAGTGATATGGAGCATGCTGGTGTAACCTGGGTGTCTCCTGTATATAATTATATATGTACAGCTGGTATAAGTTATCAATCGATCCATCCATTTAGTGGTGTCCAACTCTTAGTGACTTTTTAGGTGAACATTCTCTGCTTCCCCGTCAAGCACAGCTTCTTTTAACTGCTTGATGCACATATTGGTATCCCTTTTGATGGTGTGGAGACAGCGTGGTGCTTGTCATCCCTTTCTTCTGGTTCCACTGGTCATTCCCAACATTATTGACTTCTCTAGCTAGTTTGCATGCATGACGTGGTCAAAGTAAGTCAGTCGCAGTCTAGTGACTTTAGCTTTGAGCGATGTTCCTTGTTTTATGCAATCCAACACTTCTGTGTTTGTTACTCTGGCTGTCCATGGTATTCTTAACCCTTTCCAATCCAATGTCGGGCCTGCCCCGACATCATAATTTCCTTCCACAGCTCCGATATCGGGGCAGGCCCGACACTGCAGTGCAGGAGTGCATCTGCACCCGATCGTCAGACATATGGGGTGCAGATACACTCCTGCACTGGTTCTCATTGAGGACCCCTGAGGAGAAGGCAGAAAGGGTTTTTAGCCCTTTCAGCCATCTCCTTTACACATTACATAGCGCTCAATTAGCGCTATGTAATGCACGGAGATTCCGGCCGGCGATCATGTGACCCCCAGTGATCACATGAACGCCGAGCCGGGAGCGTGCACCGTGGAGGGGCCTGCTTACCTGTCCGGCGTCTTCCACATTCTTTCTTCTGCTTCCTGGCCCGGCGATCATGTGACTGCTGGGTGCCACCTGACCCCAGCGGTCGCATGATCGCCGGATCGGGAGGCAGAAGGGAGAATGCTGAAGATGCCGGACAGGTAAGCAGATCCCTCCACGGTGCAGTGAGCACCTGCACCCTCCTGAACTCTGTCAGTTCAGGAGGGTGCAGGGAAAATGTATTTTTTTCTCATCCATTCTCACCAGCTCCAATTTATTTGGAGCTGGGGAGAATGGCTGAGAAAAAATAATTGGATTGGAAAGGGTTAATACTTTCCACCAGCAACACGCTTTGAATGCATCGGTTTTCCTTCTGTCTGCCTTTCTTAGTGTCCAAGTCTTTGACCCATAGATCATTATAGGAAAGATAATGGCTCTAACTAGTCTGCTTTTGGTAGTTAGAGTGATGTCTCTTCCAGATCCTATTCATGTCAACCGTTGCAGAGCAGCCCAATGCGATCCTACATTTGATTTCTTGGGGGTAGGAACCATTGCGGTCAATTTTTGATCCAAGGAAGATTAATTCCTGATCTGATTCAGTTTTTTCGTTGTTAATTTTAAGCTACAATTTTCCATTAGCTGCTATTGTCATGATCTTTGTTTTCAGATGTTAAGGTGCAGCCCCATTTTTTCTCTTTCTTCCTTAAGTTTCAAAATCATGTTTATCAGGTCCTCTTCTCTTTCAGTACTGCACATGTCTCTTAGCAATTTCAATGATTGCAACTCAGATTTCTTTCTGGGACAAGTAGGTCAAACCTGTTCTTAACTTTCACAGCATACATTACTAACAGGTCACTAACAGTTGATGTCTGTGCTGCAGTCGGCACAAGGGAACATCATCGTGGTGGCAATTCAGCTTTTGAACATTTCCAGTGTTGTTGGCACAGAATGAAGTCAATCTGGTTCTAATGTCTGGTTGCTTACTTCAAAAAGAAAATTGACAACATCCGGCAGGAAATAACCTCTTAATCCGAGAGTAGCCCTGACCCTAGTCTCATCAGTAATGCATCTAGCTTCTGCTCACTCTCTGTACTCAGACCAACAACAGAGGAAGAAGTCTCCAGACTGCTTTCCTCTGCTCGCCCGACCACCGGCACTAGTGACCCTCTTCCCTCACACCTCCTTCAGTCCCTCTCCCTGGTGGTCATCTCCTACCTCACCACTATATTCAATCTTTCTTTGACCTTTGGCATCTTTCACTCCTCATTCAAACACGCTATCATATCCACAATGCTAAAGAAATCGACTCTTGACTCGACCAACTGTGCCAACTACTGACCCATCTCCAACCTTCCCTTCTTCTCCAAACTACTAGAACACCGGGTTTACTCCCGCCTTATAAGCTATATCTCAGAAAACTCTCTTCTTGACCCCCTACAGTCCGACTTCTGCCCCCTACATTCGACAGAAACCGCCCAGACTAAAGTGTCAAACGATCTCCTGATGGCCCAATCGAGGGGCGATTACTCCCTACTGATGCTCCTTGATCTCACTGCAGCATGTGACACTGTTGACCACAAACTCCTCCTCAGTATGCTTCGCTCCATTGGACTAAAGTACACTGCCCTCTCCTGGTTCTCCTTCTACCTATCCAACTGCTCCTTCAGTGTCTCCTTCTCCGGCTCCACCTCCCCTCCTCTTCCCATTGCTGTTACGGTCCCCCAGGACTCAGTTCTTGGTCCCCTCCTCTTCTCCATCTACACAGCCCCCATTGGACAGACTATCAGGAGATTTCGCTTTCAGTACCATCTCTATGCTGATGATACCCAGTTATACACCTCTTCCTGTGACATCGCAGGAACATTCCTCCAGAATGCCACCAACTGTCTGTCCGCTGTCTCTAATACTATGTCCTCTCTCTACCTAAAACCTCTCAAAAACTGACCTTCTCCTGTTTCCACCCTCTACTAACCGACCTCATTCTGACATCTCCATCCCAGTGTGTTGCACCACCATATCTTCCAGACAGCACGCCCGCTGTCTTGGGGTTATATTCGACTCTGATCTCTCCTTCACCCCCTACATCCAATCTCTTGCCTGAACATGTCAGCTGCACCTCAAGAACATCGCAAAAATAAGCCCTTTTCTCACCGTGGACATGCTAAAAATGCTCACTGTTGCCCTTATCCACTCTCGGCTGGATTATTGAAACTCACTGCTGACCCTCTCCAATCCATCCTGAATGTGGCAGCCAGGCTTATCTTCCTGTCCAGCAGCTACTCGGATGCCTCTGCCCTATGCTAGTCACTGCACTGGCTGCCCGTCAAATGCAGAATACAATTTAAACTCACTACCCTCATCCACAGCACTGTGCCACCCTACATTGCTTCCCTCATCTCAATTAACCACCCAGCCCATGCCCTCTGCTCTGCTAACAAAATCAGACTGTGTCCCTTTAATTCCAACTTCTCATTCTCGCCTCCAGGACTTCTCCAGAGCAGCACCAGTCCTCTGGACCGCACTACCAAAAGCTATCTGGGCAAACACAGTAAACTTTAGGCGTGCTCTAAAAGCGCACCTCTTCAGGGAGGCATACCATATCCCCTAAACCAAACCCCTCTGTACTCCGCCTGATAACATGCTCCATGTCCTACCGACTGCAGTTCCTCCTAGCCGTAATCAAACAGCACCTGCAGTCATACCGATTCAGCCACTATACAGCCTGACCATTGTCTGTGTGTATAGCATCCCTCACTCTCCATCTCGCCATACCGTATATATCTCCAGCCTCTTTACCTTCTGTATCACCCCATTATTTGTAATATGTAAGTTCGTTGGAGCAGGACCCACACCCTTACTCATTCCATCAATTGATTACTTCATGTAACTGTGGTCTGGTTTTTATATTTATTTCCCCTTTCTTGTAAGCGCTGCAGAATATGTTGGCGCTATATAAATAAAGATTATTATTATTAATGTTGTCCATTTGGCAAGGTCTATGTGTACAAGCGTCTCTTGGGCTGAATGAACCAAGTGTTGGCAATCCTGAAGCGATTCTCCTGAGAAAATTGCACCAAATAATCCCCAGTTTCATTTCTTTCACCCAACCCAAACTTGCCTACAATACCTACATTTTTACCTTCACCTACTTTTGCATTGAAATCGCCCATAATGTACAGAAGGTCCTTCTTTGGTATTTGGTTCAGCACATCTTATAAGTTATACATCTTCTGTATATAGTGATACTAGGAATTATTAGGAAATTATAGTACCACTGTTTCTGGTGGCGCATCACATACAGTAGCTTGATTACCACACAAGACAAACACAGTTTGGCTCCTCCCACAGCAGTGACATCACCACAGGTCCTTTAACCCTCCAGATCTCTGTGGTGGTAGGTCAGTGTGTTCTGCCAGGGCTACTGAGTTGTGTAGGAAATTATAGCACCATTGTTTCTGGTGGCGCAATGCGCCACACAGCTCTGCTACATGGTACATGCATTATGATCCCGAACACATCACACACAGCTCTACAACACCCCACACATCACACACACAGCAGCTTGGTTACCACACAAGACTAGCATAGCTTGGCTCTTCCCACAGCAGTGGCATCACCACAAGTCCTTTAGACCCCTGGATCTCTGTGGTGGAGGTAGGTCAGTGTTTTCTGTCAGGACTGCTGAGTTGTGTCTGACATAATAGCAGTTTAGTTGTATTCTCATTTTGTTATTTTTGTCCTCCCTTCCAAGAGTCCTAACTGTGTTGTTCTTCTGTCCATCAGACTCGGTGTTTTATATATGTTGTAGCAGCTTCCATGATGTCACCAGGGGCGGAGCGATGACATCACCAGGGGTGGAGCAAAATAATCACACATGCATACATACTCACAGACAAGTGGTCGTTAGTAGTTTGATGGAGCATGCTGGTATAACCTGGGTATCTCCTGTATATAATTATATTTGTACAGCTGGTATAAGTTATACATCTCCTGTATATAGTGTTTAGAGCATTCTGGTATAACCTGGGTATCTCCAGGAAATGAGTCATGTTTGGAAAACCTATGCCAAGGTGCTAGATCATGTATGTAAATTTGATTAGCAGCTGTATACAGCACAGTTTAGGTTTGGGTATTGGTACAGGTGGGGGGGGGGCGAGATGAACTTCCGCACTCGGGCTCCTGAGCCTTTAGTTATGCCCCTGCCCCATAGATGTTCAGTGCGGCCAGACCCAGTGAAACTGCAAGCATGTGGGAGGAGAGGGAGTCAAGCTTCCCACTTGAACTAAGTGAGTGGTGTAGATAATAACACCTGACCACATGACAATGGAAGACAAACACCTACAGCAAAAGAGTGGTGAAAGTGAAAGACAAGTAAAGAACAGAGTATTTGCTTAGTGGCTTCCCATAAGTGGAACGAGGAACTGAGATTTGGGTACAGTTTGCTGCCATGCAAAGTAGGCAAGAGCCTGTCTGCAATCACGCAGTAAGGGCTTATTGCCACAAGCGTGGGCACAACTATGCTCGGCGGCATGGAGTATAGTTGCGCCTGTACGAGGGGAATTCCTTTGCCGGAGTTTGAAAAAAAGTGCGGGAAGATAGTGTCGGCCAGTCTTCCCGGAACGTGGTATTCACTACATGTGGGAAAGATAGTACAGGTCTTATCTTTTCCTGGCCATACAAATCATGACTGGGAAAATAGGTGGTGAAAACGAAACCAACTCCTATTGAGATCAGTTGTTTTCTTGTGTCCCATTATACGGCCGTGATTATGACAGCTTTGTAAGGGGAGAAAAGCACACTCATCTGTGTTGTTTAGCATATTTATAAACTGAAGAACCTGGAGGTTCACTCGGGACTATATTGCACCTTGTAGAATGTTCAGTGTTTCAGTCAGTATATAAAATCATCCTATGTGGCTGTAAGGCCTATTCAGGACTGTCTGCAATAATACAAGTAGAGTGTCATCATATGGAGTGATAAAGTATGCATGGTGTACATAGTAAAAAATTTTACTTTGCTGCGCCTTATTGCCTCCGCCAGCTTACTGCTGCATCCTCACATAACACCCCACCAGTATTGAAGGCCTCATGCTATAGCTCTTCAGTTTTTCTAGTTGGCCAGTCCAACCCCATTGTCAGCCTGTTATATATTGACCAGTGAGGTGTAAGGTTTAGATCCAAAGTGTATATATTATCATGATTTTATTTTATGGATGTAATTCTCTGGAGTCCTAGTAGTCCTGGTCCTTTAGTCAGTGGTGTACACAATGGAGAGGGGGGTCTATAGCAATGCTCAAATGGACTAGGACAGACAGGCCTGCTCTTTTTTTCTCCTTCCTTTCTTTCTCCCTTTCTATATAGGTTCACACCCAATAACACAGATATATGTATAAAAGATTACGATTACTTGATGGTCAGAGAAAACAGAGGACAATGTAGTAGAAATCATTTATTGCATGAAGTTATGTATTAGACATGAGGTTACAAGTGTGCCATATAAGAGATCATTACATGAATTGTGTTACATCCTAAAGACAGACAAGACCCCTTTACCTCATAAACACTTCTGTAATTGTGATGCCCTTTGTTAATATACAGCCTATTTCTGGTAACATTCATGGACATCACCAAAAAATGGACTCGGTGGTGGTCCGAGATCAAAGACTTCACTGATATGATCTGTGTCTATGATAAATGGAAAAAAATTACACTGTCACTGACTTGATTCCAGAGGGTTATATCAACATGAGCAATAAAAATAGGATATATCTTAAACTGGCCGGAACTTCATTTCCGTTATTTTATAGGAATAATTGTGTCCTTTTCCAGTTTTCCAATTAACTCCATCTGCATAGCTGCTGTGTGTTCCTCCCAGATACTGTCCATTCAGATTGGAGTGATGGCAGTTTCCATACCACCAAGCCGCTTTAAAAATTATTGCGCAATTGTTTGCATCAACATCATTGTCTCTGTCTTTGGTTGAGAAAGGGCGATTGTTGTGATACTCAAGAGAGTCACCTATAATAAAAGAAGGAACAATTATCAAAATTTCCCTCTAAGGGTGGCTTCACACGAGCATGTTTTTGTGCGTGCATACACGCGCACAAAAATATGCGTCTATTAGCCCTAATGCATTCTCTATGGTGTGTGCAGATGTCCGTTCTTTACAGGCTTGTGCGTGCAAAGATAGGACATGCGTGCACCATAGTGAATGCACGCATTGTTTTCAATGGAGCCGTGGCTGCTGCCGGCGGCTCCATTGAAGACAGTGGTCTGCCGCACCCCTGCATTGTTTTTTATGGAATGGCTTTACATATAAACCCTTTGCTGAAAAACAAGAATTTTAGTGTAAAAAATAAATAAAAAACTTACCTGTCCGCTGCTGCCGTGTCCTCCGTGGCTATGAAGAACACATCTGCCGCATGCAGCAAAGGTTTCCTTCGTTATCACTAGTAAAAAAAAATTCCCTGCTGCTACATCTGCCACATCTGTGACAGATGCAGCAAAGGAACTCTTCAATTCCCTACCGCAGCTGTCGCACATGTCAGCTGTGGTAGAGGATTCCGCTGCCGACACCCCGTCATTGGATTTCAGGGAAGGGCTTTAAATATAAGCCCTTCCCTGAAAAACAAGTAAAAGTAGTGTAAAAAAATTAAAAAATAGATACTCACCTTCCTTCAGCTGCCGGGGCTCAGCCACGTCTTCTCTGCGCTGTCCCCGGCTCTGTAGTGCTGTTCTTTAAGCAGGCGGTGATTTAAAATCCCCGCCTGCTGAAAGAGCTGATTGTGATTGGCTGAGGTGCTCAGCCAATCACAGGCAGCTCTCACCAAATGAATGACAGCAAAACATAAAATATATTTTTAAATATGATATATATATATATATATTTTTTTTTTTTTTTTTTAAATTAAGCAATGACAGAACTGTGTTTTGTAAGTGACCTTCCCAAAAAAGTGACAAGAAGTGGTCAAAAAGTCTTATGCACCCTATAATGGTAGATATAATCTCCAGCTTGCTCTGCAAAAAACAAAATCATCACACGGTGCATCAAATAAAAGTAAGTATGTTAAAATATGACAACAGAAAGCAATATATATTTTTTTTCTTAAGAAAAAAGTTTTTTGCTTTTTAAAGGATAAAAACTATATAGATTTGGTATTGCCATAATTGTACTTATTTGCAGAATAAAATCAACATGCCATTTTTACTATACCATAAATTACATAAACAAAAGCCAAAAATTGGGACAATTGTGTTTTGTTCTATTTCACCCCCCTTAAAATTTTGTAAAAGTGTTTAAATATATAATATGGTACATTAACCCCTTCAGTGGCGGGTTTCTTACCACCCCGTCAGACCCACCAGGGCAGGTTTTTTAAATGGGCCAATTATTTAATTTCAACTAATTTTCCAGTCGCGTTCCAAGAGCCATAACTTTTTCATAGCCCATATGAGGGCTTGTTTTTTGCTTGTTTTTTGATGGCATCATTTTTGGGTATATATAATGTATTGTATAACTTTTGTAAAACAATTTGTAGAGAGATTGGGGAAAAAATAGAAATTCTGCCATTTGTTTTTTGTATTTCATTTTTACGGCGTTCAGTGTGCAGAATAATGAATGTGATAACATTATTCTCTGAGTCAGAATGATTCCGGCGATACCAAGTTTATACAGTTTTTTTATGTTTTGCTGTTTTTGTACATTTAAAACGTTATTTTTTCTTAAAGGTTTGCTTTTGTGTCGCCACATTCCAAGAGCCGAATTCATTTTATTTCTCCATTGCCAGAACTCTATAAGGGCTTGTTTTTTGTGGGATTAACTCTAGTCTTTATTTATCTATTTTTTAGGAACATGTAAAATTTGATTGCTTTTGATTGCTTTTTTTTCTACGGCAAGATTAACAAAATCTGTAATTCTGGCATGTTTTTTATTTTTATTTTTCACTGCATTCTCTGAGCAGTATAAATTAATATATTAAAGTAATTCTACAGGCTGGTAGGATTATGCCAATACCAAATTGTAATAGCTTTTTTCTTTTTCGCTACTTTTTCACAGTTGAAAAAACAATAGTACTAAAAGTTTAAATCACCCTCCTTTTGCCTTATCTGTAATAAAAAAATCTAAATCAGAAAAGAAAAATACATATTTGGTATCACCTCGTCCGTAAAAGTCCAATCTATCAAAGTAGTGCATTATTTACCCCGCACGGTAACCATAGTCCGAAAAAAAAATAAAGAACTCCACAAATGCACTTTTTTAGTCACTCTGTCTCTAAGAAAAATGCATTAAAAAACAATCAAAAAGATATATGTATTCCGAATTGGTACTAACATAAACTACAGGACATCCCGCAAAAAATGAGCCTCCGCTCAACTACGTCGACGGAAAAATAAAAAAGTTATTGCGCGCAGAAGATGCATCAGAAAATAATTTTAAAAAATTAAATGTCTTTGAAAAAACATACAAGTACTACAGCAAAAAAAAACCTATACAAGTTTGGTATCATAGTAATTGTGACCCATAGAATAAAGCCATCATGTCATTTTTGTTGCCGTTTGTGTGCCGTAGAAACAAAGCACACTGAAAGATGGTGGAATGTCCTTTTTTTTCATTTTATTCCACTTGGAATTTTGTAAAAGCTTTTCAGTACATTATATGGTACTTTAAATAGCACCATTGAAAAATACAACTCGTCCCGCAAAAAACAAGCCCTCATACTGCGACATCGATGAATAAATAAAGGAGTTATGATTTTTTAAATGGGGAAGGAAAAAACGAAAAGGGGCAAAAAAGGGGGCCGTGTCATTAAAGGGTTAAATAATGTACTAACTTTCTTCTCTGGGTCATTACGCACACAGGAATACCACATGTTTAATTTTATTTTTAATTTTTTACAAAGTAAAGGGAGAAAGGTGTTTTTTTTCATAATTTTTTTGTATATATTCTTTATTTTTGATTGTTTGATTGAAGAAGAAATGGGGAGGATTTACAGAAAGAAAAATCAGGGGAAAACAATGAATGATCACAAATAAAATAATCAATCAGATACAAACATGAAACAGTGACAGCTCTGTTGAAAGTACAGCGAGTAATAGCCTATGAGAAGCGGGAGCCGGGTGGGGCCTCAGCAATAGTGTATAATGGACTAAAGCGTAGTTAAATAGGGACCTCGTTGGTCAAGGGGTAGCAGAGGGTTGCGGGGATGGGCTATGTATAAAGGAGAGCCAGATCTTCCAGAGGTTATCAAATCTCACTGGGTCCCCAACTCGTTTGGCCTTGACTCTCTCAAAGGAACAGATCGTGTTCACCTCTTTGTACCATTCCGATATGGAGGGGGTGGTGCTGTCTCTCCAATATCTAGGGATTAGGATCTTAGCCTCATTTATGAAGAATGGGAGAATGGGTTTGTATTCAGATGTGAGGCCTGACGTATCTAGGTTTAGGAGAACAGACTCAGGGGTAAGAGAAATGTTGGATTTGAAGATAGCGCTTAGCAGCTTCTGAATCTCTGCCCAGAAGGGTTGTAGAAGTGGGCATGAGAACCATATGTGGGAGTATGATCCGATGCCATCCAAGCATCTCCAGCATAGCGGAGAATAATCAGGCTCTATTTTGTTTAGTAGAGCTGGGTTTTGTACCATCTGGATACTATTTTATAATTAAGTTCTTGGAACCTAGTAGAGGAAGAAACCGAATGAGACCTGGAAATGATATTGCTAATCTCGTCTGTGGTGAAGATCGTATTTAATTCAGATTCCCAGCGAGCTATATAACAGGGCTTATGTTTGTCTTGTGTTAAGGTCCTATAAATTTTAGAGATTGAACTCTTGATGGGCTGGAGGCTCCAAAATAATTTATGGAAAAGTAAGTTTTTACCAGTATCTATGATATCTGGGGGGCACAGCACCACTGAATCTCTAATGATATGTAGGTCTTCGGATCTTAGTGAAGCATCCCCCAGGTGGTTTAAGAACTGTATATCTTGGGGTACAGATTTGTCCCTGATAAGGCCACTACATTGCAGCGTCTTAACGTGGGGGTCGCTCATAATTTTTTGTTTGAGTGCTCTGAATTTGTTGGGTATTATTGCGGGCAGCGGGGTATAGCCGCTAATCTGAGGTATTAGTTTATGTTTCTTGTTTGATTTTTCATAATTGTTTTACTATTTATTTATTTTTTACTTTTTTAAAATTTTTGTCCCTTTAGAGGACTTCCACAGAGACCCATCAGGGTTCGATGGTGCAAACCCTTCACATGCCGCGGTCTATCTGACCGCAGCATGTAAAGGGTTAGCACAGCAGTGATCAGAGGTTTTCTCCATTCTCTACTGTGTAGGAGCTGGTGCTATCCTCTGACAGAGGGAGCTCCCTCCCTCTGTCAGCCTTTTACATGCTGCGGTTGCATAGACCGCGGCATGTAAAGGGTTGTCTGCTATATCCTCTGACAGCCAAGCACCAGCTCTCCGTGCCACAGAGACCATCGGCCGGCTTCTGACAAGCCGATGGTCTCTGTGGCAACCTGTAAACAAAGCAGTGCAGGAGTTTAAAAAAAGAAGCGGGAGATTGCTGGCAGATCGGTAATATCTTCCTGCTTCTTTTTTTAAAGTCCTCCACTGTTCTATGAGGGACTGTGCAGGCAGATAACAACGCCACAGCTTATGGCATTGCGCTCTGTAGGTCCCATAGTGAAACATAGCCCAGAAATCTTCCGGGCTATATCGCTATGGGCGGTGGAGCTCCTCCCGGAAAATTTCCGGGCGTGCCACTCAAAGGCTTAATGGATGGAGTGCAATGCCTCATGTCTCCTGTCACTAGCTGGCACTGGCAATAGCAGCTAATTATGAGGGCTTCTTGTGCTGGGGAACAGTCCTATTTTCTAGAACATTGATCTGCACACTGTGGTTCTCCAGATATAGCAAAACTACAGGTCCCAGCATGCCCTGGCAGCCTCACTGCTCTAGAAACCATTAAATATTAGGCCCCATGATAGAATATTACATGAAAAGCTCTATTACCAGAGTAGACATTACCTGCACTGCCTCCAGTGAATTCGCCAATGTGCAGCTTATAATTGTCAGCTTCTCCTGATAGGGAAAATGAAGCATAAGCAGCAAAACTGTGTTGATTGTCAAAATCCATCAGATCGACTCGAAGCTTATGGGTTCCTAGAAGGTTAAACATGTACAAAGTCAGCACATGAAGGAAGATGCCATAATCCAGGCTGTAGAGTTCTACAAGCTCATACATAGTCTGGTAGTAGGGTTGCCACCTTTGTCACCAAACAAAAATGTCCAATGTAAAAGGGGATGTGAATAGGGGTGTGGCTTATAACTATATAATTTTACCTCCCTGTGGTCCAAGTAGTAATAACACGGTGGCTCAGTAGCCCCAGTAGTCATAGCACCCCCCTTCACTGGACCTTATGGTCAATCCCCAATTTCAAAACGTTGTGATGCTGTGTAAAATTTAAATTAAAGAAAAAAAATACAATGATTTGGGAATCTCATGGAACCATATTTTATTCACAGTAGGACACAGAACATATTAGAAGGTGAAAGTGAGACATTTTTCCATTTCATTTTTAAAAATGTACTCATTTAGAAGTTCATGGCAGCAACACATCTCAAAAAAGTTGGGACTGGCCCATGTCTACCGTAGTGTAGCATCCCCTCTTCTTTTTACAACAGTCTGTAAATATCTGGGAAGTGAGGAGACCAGTTGCTGGAGTTCTGGAAGAGGAATGCTGTCCCATTCCTGTATAATGTAGGATTCCAGCTGCTCAACAGTCCTGGGTCGTCTTTGCTGGATTTTTTGTTTCATAATGTGCCAAATATTTTCTATTGGTGAAAGGTCTGGACTGCAGGTGGCCTGTTCAGCAGCCAGACTCTTCTTCTGGAAAGCCATGCTGTTGAGATGGATGCAGTATGTGGTTTAGCATTGTCTTGCTGAAATATACAAGGACTTTCCTGAAAGAGACCTTGTCTGGATGGGAGCATATGATGTTCTAAAACCTCAATATATTGCTCAGCACTGATAGTTCCTTTCAAAATGATTAAGCTGTTCATGCCATAAGTTTTCATACCATCAGAGATGCAGGCTTTTGAACTATGTGCTGATAACAGTCATGTCTGGAAGTATTCCTGAGCTTGTACAGTGATTTGGATTACAGAATCATGCAGCAGCCGAGCTGTGGACCGGCCTTTGTGGGTAAGACCATGGGGTTCTTAAGGTTGTTGTCCCGGGTGACTCTGTGATCTCTCTCCAGCAATGGCAGAAACATGGCCAGCTCAGTCGCATGCAATGGAAAATAGAACAGTCAAATGGTAATCGATGACAATAAGTCCCAAACGGTGTTGTCACGCGACGCCAGTACCTTTGTTCCAGCAACTGAATACTTGTCATTAAATATGAGAGTCCACAAACCAAAAAGATAATTTTCAAACCGGAGGTAGATGATTTCACTTTACTCACTGAATCCAACTTTGATTTTTCCAGAAACAGCACAAGTTAACAGTCTTAGACATGGCACTCCTGACAGCCTTCTTCTCTACTTCCATTCAGTTACTCACACACATGTTCTCCTAGGAGACACTTTTCCTTCCTGTACGATCCCAGGGGGGTATTCTCCTGACACGGTGGAGCAACACACAACTCTTGCCTCTTTTCCTTGCGTCTAGTTTCTACTCGTGACTTGTCATAGCAGGGGTTGCTACCCTTTGCTTTGGTTCCCGGCCGGAAGACTATCTCACGGAAAATGAGGCAGAATCAAAAGTGAGCTTCAGCCTCCCACTGACACGTCCTCCTCCACTGACTACATCTCTGCATATTCCTCAACTCACACTACTCTAACAGTGAGGGGAGTCAGAGGTTCCTGATCGGCAGACTGTTACTACCCGCCAACAACTTCCATTTGTTCCCAACCCCCGTTAAGCCTCTTTTTTTTTTTTTAAAGACTTCAAAGTCAGCCCATTTTCATAGTTCAACACATGCTTTTGCTTTTTACATTGAAAAGTTTTGTAAAGTTATGCAACGTTATAATGTTTAAGTAATGTGCAGGAGGATGTTTAATATAGCACTTATTGTTTGCTTCACTTGCTCATGCCTAATTTGAAATAATATTCTCCCATAAATGTAATATGCTAATTTAGAAATGTGTAGCTTACATATGCTACCGTGTGTGCAAAACTGTGTGCATGGTATGTATGATTTATGTGTATGACTGGAGGTTTCTTGTGACCCCATGTCGCGTCTCAGTGTTTGCAACCCGTCCAGTCTGTCCAAGTGGGCGGGGCCTTTGTTTCACCTAGTCCTACTTTTTCAGAGAAAGTCATGGTCATTCCACTCGTCTCTTGTTTATCCTGCCAGTCGCCCTTTCTAATTTTTGTGGTGGTCACAGTGCGTTTCATCCTCAATAGAGAAAGTGATGGTCATTCCACTTATCTCAGTTGTTTAGTCTTTGGAGAGGAAAGTTAGTAATTTCTAAATGTACTTGCAAGTCCTATTCTTTACACGCTGTCATAAACAAAAAGTCATACACAGAAAAGACATTTCTTGTAGTCTCAGTACACCTGGAGTAGGTTAATCCTTCAAATAGGTAACCAGGGATAGGAGATGCGTTTATAAGTTTCTCCTTGCACACTCTGTGACTGCGCAGAGGCCTCTTAGGTGAATTGGAAGTCATACCCTGAAAATGACTCTATTCCGGATTCATACACTCTGCTTTGGAGGTGCCGGGGTCGGCTTATTTTTAACTAGGGGGGAACTGTAGTGGCCCAGTACATGCTTTCCTGGCCCCCTCCATAATATCACACATGTACGTCTTATATACCGTAGATGCTTTGTGCAAAACTGTCTTGTCATTCTGTTAGGTGTATTGCGCAGCTGCAGCAAATGAGAGCTTAATGTCTGCAAAGTGTGAGTTGACTGTCTGTAAATGTATCAATTTATGTCCTGTCACGTGGTATGAGTGAGGATATAAATGTGAGTGATTAAAAGCGGGAGGAGAGAAAGTATAGAGCTGAATGGGGATACATTCAACCTTCATGTAGTGAAGATGGAAGAGGAGGAGAGGTTCCACCGATTGTGTGTTCCCATGATGAAGAGAAAGTGAAGCCCCGAAGAGAGAGGGAGTGAGCAGTAAGTGAGCGCATTCTTCCAAGGCCTAGTGCAGAGGTACTCATTCATAATTGTTTGTCACCCAGGCGTCCTGTAGTCTGGGACTGCCAGGTGGAGGTACTCTTCTTTTATTGTTTACACTCCAGCGTCCTGAAGTCTGGGTCCTGCTACATGGAGGTACGCGTCTTTATTTAGTCCCACACCGGCATCCTGAAGTCTGGGTCTGCCGTGTGGAGGTACACTAGCTTATCTAATTCCTGCACTTCTCAAATCTGTAATCTGTGCCTTGTGTACTGCTGAAGTTACGTTAAGTAAAGTTGCTCCAGGCCCTGACCATTCCTGGGTCCTGAAGTACTCTATCATTGTCTGTGGCCTAATTATTTTCCCACCAATGTTCATCCCGGTGGGTACCAGAACGATGGCATCACCCGTGACAACCCTTAGCACCTGTTCTCCCATTTATTGGGCATCCCCATGCCGGGAGCGTCCAGAAGAAGCCCAGTGCTGCACTGGCCTTGGCTGGTGCGTCCCTCTGGGAGGGAGCGTGGCAAGTGCCGCCGTAACAAGCCAGCATCTTGCCCTCCCAGCTTCTCAGCGTATGCCATGTGTCCGGGGTCCCTCTACAGGACGCTGCACATGGGGCCATCCTTTTCAGGATGCTAACTGTGTGTTTAGGCAGGGGTTACCCTCTTCCTGGCTGGTAAGGTATAAGTTGCTTCCATCTTGTATAGTCTGGTGTTGTGTAGTATTAATCAGCATTATTCTATGTGTGCTTCTACAGTTCTGTATAAACACTGCCTTGCGTTCATGCTGAGCATGGTGTTCTAGCACCATGCAAACACAACACCTCTAGTTCCTAAATGAGTTAATTTTTAAAAAAATCAAATGGAAAAAAATCTCACTTTAAACTTCGGATATGTGTTCTGTGTAGCATTGTCAATAAAATATTGTTATATGAGATTTCCAAATCATTGCATACTTTTTCTCTTACAATTATTTACATTTTACTCAAAGCGTTTTAAATGCGACAATAATGTACAAACTCAACACAAAATGTAGGAATAGTCAAATGAACTCCTACCACCCTTTGCCTTGGAGAGCCCACCTGGGTCAAAGAGCCAGCCTCAGCCTTCTCCTCTCTGCTTTAGTTGCCTTTTCATCCATCTGCCTCCCTGTTCCTGCAGTAGCCTCTGAGCGCAGAGAGGCAGTTTTCTATTTAGGCAGTAGCACACCTACTTCAAGCCTCTCATCCAAAATTGATGACCGGGCTGCAGGCTTCAGAACCAGGAGTCGGAGGCGGAAGTTGAGCCGCCATCATTACCACCACCTTCACCGACATCTATCCCATATTTCAGTATGTCCCAGGTCAAAGGCCAGCCCTCCACCCCCCCGCTATGGGAACATAAAAAACAAAAAAATATCACCCTAACCTTGCATGAGCACAAAGCCTGAACGCAAGCATTTCACATCTGCTTTCAATGCAAGTCCTGCCCTTCAGGCTAGTGGACACAGATGCCTTCCACAATATGATGCTCCACGCTAACCCACAGTACCAGCTGCCCAGCTGCCATTCCATTGTCCAAAAAGCCATCCCTGCCCAGCACTGCCATGTGAGTGATAACGTGTCCCTGGTGTCATAGAAGGCTGTCAGTGGCAGAGTGCACTTGACCATTGACATGTCGTCCGGCAAGCATGGCCAGGGGCATTATATATTCTTAACATCACATTGGGTCAATGTCCTGCAGGTGGGGCTTGAGTCCGATAGGGGTGGCTCACATTTCATTGTATCCCCAAGAGTTATGTCCTTCTATGACATAATCACTGACTGAGTTGATCAGGGAAATGTGGTAGATATAGTATATCTTGACTTTAGCAAAGCATTTGACAAAGTATCTCATATTGAAAAAATGACCAAATATGGGATCGACAAGGCAACTGTTAGGTGGATTCAAAACTGGCTGAGTGATCGTACTCAAAGAATGGTCATAAATGGCTGCACATCCAAGTGGAAGAATGTATCAAGTGGGGTACCACAAGGCTCTGTCCTAGGCCCAGTGTTGTTCAACATTTTTATAATTCATCTGGAGGAGAGAATTGATGGGAAATTGATCATATTTGCCGACAACACAAAGCTAGGAGGGATAGCTAACACTAGGGAAAAGAGGGAGAGTATTCAAAAAGATCTAGAAATGCTTGAACAGTGGGCAGCGACTAACAGAATGGTATTTAACAAGGAGAAATGCAAAGTCCTACATCTGGGCAAGAAAAATGAAAAAAGCACATACAGAATGGGAGGAATTGGGCTAAGCAGCCACACATGTGAAAAAAGACTTGGGTATACTAATAGATCATAGACTGAACATGAGTCAACAAAGTGATACAGCAGCCAAAAAGCAAACACAATTCTGGGATGTATTAAGAGAGACGTATAGAGTCTAGATCACGTGAGGTAATTATTCCCCTCTACTCTTCCTTAGTCAGACTTCATCTGAAATACTGTGTCCAGTTCCCGGCACCCCACTTTAAGAAGAGACATCGACAAACTGGAGCAAGTTCAGAGAATAGTTACCAAGATGGTGAGCAGTCTGCAAATCATGTCTTATGAGGAACAGAGCTGCTGCTGCTCTCCTTCTCCTGCTTCCACAATGTTTCCTCTTCTTCCTTCTTCCAAAACAAAACTTTTCTAAAGCACAAGAAACAGCTGTAGCTCTAAAGCTTTTCCTTACTTGGCTGTTTTGTTTACCTGGTAGAATTTGCCGTTTGCAAACTTCATGACATTACTTGTAACACAAGCACCACATCTGCTGTCTCCCTTAGCATAATTTTTGGTAATTCTACTGCTTTTCCTTGGAGCTGGTGGTGGAGTAGAGGACCTGTGCTTGAGTGTTGTGTTCACCCCACAGAAATTCTCCTTGTAAAATGTATAACATTGCTTTGAAAGCAAGCAACACACCTACTGTCTTCCTTGGTGCAGTTGTTGATCTAGGAGACCCTATGTGGGCCTTTATTTGTTTTCAGTGACACCTGTGTGCTACGATTGACCCCCTACAACACTGTACACTATTTTGACCAATTTTTTGAAGGAGCATTATGTTCCCCAGATGTGTGGCTGTATTCCTCCGCAATTTGGGTGGCTGCATTGGGGACCTTCTGGAAGGCAAATCAGTAAACACGATTTTTACTTCTATTAACTTTAATGGGAGTCAGAATTGACCGTTCTGATTCACAATGATTTTTATAAAATCGGCCTGATACCAACACAAGCCAATTATTCCACTAATCACTCATCACAAACTGTAGTAGTGCGATCCACAATAGTGCCAATAGTAATAGTTCTCCTGATAGTGACCCCAAAGGTAATAGTGCCCCTGATAGTGCACCCTCAATAGTGGCCCCAATAGTAATGGTGTGATAAGAGTGCACCCCCTTAGTGCTCTCCTTGCCCCTGAGCAACAACCATGATCACAAATAGTTTACTTACTGAAGCATCTCTGGTCTAGCTACCATGGCTGCTGTATGCAGTGACTCTGATTCCTCCCCTGGGTTCTGTACTGTGTCCTGTATATACACGACCACAAACACTGGGAGGAGAAGCAGGGTCTATGCAGATAGCAGAGGAGAAAGCAGGCTCTCTGCATACAGCAGCGGTGACAGAATGCAGATGCCAGCGGGGCAAAGCAGGGTCTCTGCAGCTATGGGACTGGAGGTGCTTCCTTAAGGGCTCCTGTCCACTGGCAATAGTGCATCGCGTTACTCGTGGCGATAATCCAGCTGCGGGTTACGCAGTGTACACTTTCTATAGCATTGTTTTGGAAAGTGCAGTGTCGGCGTCCACGAGCATAGAATCATAGTGATTCTCCGCTCACAGGATTCAAATCGCAGCATGGTGCGATTGGCCATGATTCTCCGTGGTGAGCCTATCTGTCACATAGGCCCACCTCAGAGAACTGACAGTTCTCTCCCCTGTTCCACAGCGGCGGAATATCGCTAGCGATATTCCGCCTCGCCTGTGGACAGGGGGCTTAAGTAAACTATTTGCAGTCATGGTGGCTGTTTGGGAGCAAATATTTTTTTATTGGCCATTAATATGGCTGGTACAAATTAAATAGCAGCACCATCCTTGAAACTTAATTTCTGTCTGGGTTTGATGGTTCAGCAGCTGGCTGGCAACCCTACTTGATAGGTATCTATTAAGAGAGGGGAATGCAGTGATCTACTGTTCCACAGTAACAACTTGTAGTACATCACAATATGAGCAGATGTGTCCACAGTAATTCTGGTGGATGCAATAGTTACCTGAAGATGTGAGATGGTGAATATTATCATTTCCCAGCCAGAACTCACTCAGTTGGTTACCAAACCCTCGCTTGTAATCATTCCACTCTCTAAAAAAGTTGATATTTCCATCATACCGCCTTTGAAAAACCTGTTGACAGGGACAAAGTAAATATTATATTGGAGGTAGAGCGGGAGCTTTTTTTTAGAGGGTCACTTTAAGGAAAAGCTAAATCTATTTTATTACATACAATCCATCCTCCTCCATCTGTATCCATGTCACACAAGACTGTAAGTGGATTTTCTCCGGCTGGATATATTTTGTACAAGCCACTGAGAACTGTGCCTTGGTCCAGCAGTTCCTTGCAGTTTCGAGGTGCTGGAAGAAATAGAAGGTTTGTTGGTGTGTACCAGTGGAAATATAATGAATAAAATAATATTAGTAGATTTTTACGGTCAAGAAGTGGGTTCTATGTCAACTTTAGAGCAAACCAGTAGTTACATGTTATAAACTGCTACTTTCTGTAGGTAATGTAACCACCAAATTACAATCACAGAACAGAAGTTAAGCAATGACCATGAAACAGAAAATAAAAATCCAAAAACATTAGTTGTCATCATTTTACAAAAGAAGGAACAAACAAGGGTCGGAAGCGGTGTTGTTATAGGCCTCTCACTAGCTAAGAAAGAAACCTACTTCACACTGATAAGGAGCTAAAACCCCGAAACAGCTGTCTGTGTATGGTTTTCTGGCTTAGTTTCCTATTCCCAATCAGTATTTTAAAGATATAATTACTAGAGATGAGCGAACGTACTCGTCCGAGCTTGATACTCGTTCGAGTATTAGCGTGTTCGAGATGCTCGTTACTCGTAACGAGTACCACACGATGTTCGGGTTACTCTCACTTTCATCTCTGAGACGTTAGTGCGCTTTTCTGGCCAATTGAAAGACAGGGAAGGCATTACAACTTTCCCCTGCGACGTTCAAGCCCTATACCACCCCCCTGCAGTGAGTGGCTGGCGAGATCAGGTGTCACCCGAGTATAAAAATCGGCCCCTCCCGCGGCTCGCCTCAGATGCGTTGTGTGACATAGCTGAGGGACAGTGCTATCGTGTTGGAGCTGCTGTAGGGAGAGTGTTAGGAGTTAGTGTAGGCTTCAAGAATCCCAACGGTCCTTCTTAGGGCCACATCTAACCGTGTGCAGTACTGTGGAGGCTGCTTTTTGCAGTGTTGCACTTTTTTTTTTTTTTGGTATATCGGCCATGCAGAGCATTGCGCCCTGCAGTAATACTACAGGGACAGAATTGTGTAGGCAGGGCCAGAAGACATATATTATTGACTGAATATACGCAGTGGTCCTTTTCAAAAAAATATTGGGCAAAAAATGTATTTGGCCTGCCTGTCACTGTGCTCAGTGTTCTGGGTCCGTGTGTGCTGGGGGTAGTAGTTCTACAAATAAATACGCAGGCAGCTAAGTGTTATAGCAGGCGTGCGCCAAATTATTTCCTGGCTCAGAAATCACCGCTCTGTTGCAGTTAATAACAGTGCGACACTCTTTAGTTCTGTCACACACTCCAGGGCCAGAAGACATATATTATATTGACTGAATATACGCAGTTGGCCTTTTCAAAAAAATATTGGGCAAAAAATCTATTTGGCCTGCCTGTCACTGTGCTCAGTGTTCTGGGTCCGTGTGTGCTGGGGGTAGTAGTTCTACAAATAAATATACAGGCAGCTAAGTGTTATACCAGGCGTGCGCCAAATTATTTCCTGGCGTTCCGTAAGCGAAGTCAGCCTCCAACCACAGGCCAATAAGCGGCACATTTAATTACAGCGTTCTGTTTCTGCATTACTGGTAATACAGCATGCAGAGGGGTAGGGGTAGGCCTAGAGGACGTGGGCGCGGCCGAGGACGCAGAGGCCCTAGTCCGGATGTGGGCACAGGCCGAGCTCCTGATCCAGGTGTATCGCAGCCGACTGCTGCGGGATTAGGAGAGAGGCACGTTTCTGGCGTCCCCACATTCATAGCACATTTAATGGGTCCACGCGGTAGACCTTTATTAGAAAATGAGCAGTGTGAGCAGGTCCTGTCGTGGATGGCAGAAAGTGCTTCCAGCAACCTATCGTCCACCCACAGTTCTGCGCCGTCCACTGCTGCAACTCAGAATCCTCTGGCTGCTGCTCCTCCTTCCTCCCAGCCTCCTCACTCCATGAAAAAGAGACATTCTGAGGAGCGGGCAGACTCCCAGGAACTGTTCTCGGGCCCCTGCTCAGATTGGGCAGCAGTGGTTCCTCTCCCACCAGAGGAGTTTATCGTGACTGATGCCCAACCATTGGAAAGTTCCCGGGGTCCGGGGGATGAGGCTGGGGACTTCCGGCAACTGTCTCAAGACCTTTCAGTGGGTGAGGAGGCCGATGACGATGAGACACAGTTGTCTATCAGTGAGGTAGTAGTAAGGGCATTAAGTCCAAGGGAGGAGCGCACTGAGGATTCTGAGGAAGAGCAGCAGGACAATGAGGTAACTGACCCCACCTGGTTTGCTACGCCTACTGAGGACAGGTCTTCAGAGGGGGAGGCAAGGGCAGCAGCAGGGCAGGTTGCAAGAGGCAGTGCGGTGGCCAGGGGTAGAGGCAGGGCCAGACCGAATAATCCACCAACTGTTTCCCAAAGCGCCCCCTCTCGCCATGCCACCCTGCAGAGGCCGAGGTGCTCAAAGGTCTGGCAGTTTTTCACTGAGAGTGCAGACGACCGACGAACAGTAGTGTGCAACCTTTGTCGTGCCAAGATCAGCCGGGGAGCCACCACCACCAGCCTCACCACCACCAGCATGCGCAGACATATGATGGCCAAGCACCCCACAAGGTGGGACGAAGGCTGTTCACCGCCTCCGGTTTGCACCGCTGCCTCTCCCCCTGTGCCCCAACCTGCACAGGTGGGCAGGGCCACTATATCTCCCTGACGGCACATTGGGTGAATTTAGTGGAGGCTGGGACAGAGTCAGAGCCTGGGACCGCTCACGTCCTACCCACCCCCAGAATTGCGGGCCCCAGCTCGGTGGTGGTATCTGCGGCGGTGTATGCTTCCTCCAGTAAACCACCCTCCTCCTCCTCCTCCTCCAACGCAACCTCTGTCTCGCAATCAAGATGTGTCAGCAGCAGCAGCACGACGCCAGCAGTCGGTGTCGCGCGTCGTGGCAGCACAGCGGTGAGCAAGTGTCAGCAGGCCATGCTGAAACTACTCAGCTTAGGAGATAAGAGGCACACGGCCCACGAACTGCTGCAGGGTCTGACAGAGCAGACCGACCGCTGGCTTTCGCCGCTGAGCCTCCAACCGGGCATGGTCGTGTGTGACAACGGCCGTAACCTGGTGGCGGCTCTGCAGCTCGGCAGCCTCACGCACGTGCCATGCCTGGCCCACGTCTTTAATTTGGTGGTTCAGCGCTTTCTGAAAAGCTACCCACGCTTGTCAGATCTGCTCGGAAAGGTGCGCCGGCTCTGCGCACATTTCCGCAAGTCCCACACGGACGCTGCCACCCTGCGCACCCTGCAACATCGGTTTAATCTGCCAGTGCACCGACTGCTGTGCGACGTGCCCACACGGTGGAACTCTATGCTCCACATGTTGGCCAGGCTCTATGAGCAGCGTAGAGCTATAGTGGAATACCAACTCCAACATGGGCGGCGCAGTGGGAGTCAGCCTCCTCAATTATTTTCCGAAGAGTGGGCCTGGTTGGCAGACATCTGCCAGGTCCTTGGAAAGTTTGAGGAGTCTACGCAGGTGGTGAGCGGCAATGCTGCAATCATTAGCGTCACCATTCCTCTGCTATGCCTCTTGAGAAGTTCCCTGCAAAGCATAAAGGCAGACGCTTTACGCTCGGAAACAGAGCCGGGGGAAGACAGTATGTCGCTGGATAGTCAGAGCACCCTCCTGTCTATATCTCAGCGCGGTGAGGAGGAAGAGGAGGAGGAAGATGAGGAGGAGGGGGAAGAGACAGCTTGGCCCACTGGTGAGGGTACACATGCTGCTGGTCTGTCATCCTTTCAGCGTGTATGGCCTGAGGAGGAGGAGGAGGAGGAGGAGGAGGAGGAGCAGGAGGATCCCGAAAGTGATCTTCCTAGTGAGGACAGTCATGTGTTGCGTACAGGTACCCTGGCACACATGGCTGACTTCATGTTAGGATGCCTTTCTCGTGACCCTCGCGTTACACGCATTCTGGCTACTACGGATTACTGGGTGTACACACTGCTCGACCCACAGTATAAGGAGAACCTTTCCACTCTCATACCCGAAGAGGAAAGGGGTTCGAGAGTGTTGCTATACCACAGGACCCTGGCGGACAAACTGATGGTAAAATTCCCATACGACAGCGCTAGTGGCCGAAGGCGCAGTTCCGAGGGCCAGGTAGCAGGGGAGGCGCGGAGATCAGGCAGCATGTACAGCACAGGCAGGGCAACACTCTTTAAGGCCCTTGACTGCTTTATGGCTCCCCAGCAAGACTGTGTCACCGCTCCCCAGTCACGGCTGAGTCGGCGGGAGCACTGTAAAAGGATGGTGAGGGAGTACGTAGCCGATCGCACGACCGTCCTCCGTGACGCCTCTGCCCCCTACAACTACTGGGTGTCGAAGCTGGACACGTGGCCTGAACTCGCGCTGTATGCCCTGGAGGTGCTTGCTTGTCCTGCGGCTAGCGTCTTGTCAGAGAGGGTGTTTAGTGCGGCTGGGGGAATCATCACAGATAAGCGTACCCGCCTGTCAACCGACAGTGCCGACAGGCTAACACTCATCAAGATGAACAAAGCCTGGATTTCCCCAGACTTCTCTTCTCTACCAGCGGACAGCAGCGATACCTAAGCAATACGTAGGCTGCACCCGCGGATGGAAGCATCGTTCTGTATCCCCATCAAAAACGGGGACCTTTTCGCTTCATCAATCTGTGTATAATATTCATCCTCCTCCTCCTGCTCCTCCTCCTGAAACCTCACATAATGACGCCGAACGGGCAATTTTTCTTAGGCCCACAAGGCTCAGTCATATAATTTTTCTAAACAATTTTTATACGTTTCAATGCTTATTAAAGCGTTGAAACTTTCACCTCAACGAATTTTTATTTTAACTGGGCTGCCTCCAGGCCTAGTTACCAATTAAGCCACATTAACCAAAGCGATTAATGGGTTTCACCTGCCCTCTTTGTTGGGCATGGGCAATTTTTCTGATGTACATTAGTACTGTTGATACAGCAATTTTTGTGGGCCCTCGCCTACAGTGTAATCAAATTAATTTTTAGCCCACCTGCATTACAGCTGACGTTACATCAGCTGTGTTGGGCACTGCAATGGGATGTATTTATGTACCGCCGGTGGGTTCCAGGGAGCCACCCATGCTGTGGGTCCACAGGGAGTTGTAAATGCATCTGTTTCCACTTCTAAAGAACCCCAGTCTGACTGGGGTATGCAGTGTGGGCCGAAGCCCACCTGCATTAAGCACGACATTACATCAGCTGTGATGGGCACTGCAATGGGATATATTTATGTACCGCCGGTGGCTTCCTGGCACCCACCCATGCTGTGGGTCCACAGGGAGTTGTAAATGCATCTGTTTCCACTTCTAAAGAACCCCAGTCTGACTGGGGCATGCAGTGTGGGCCGAAGCCCACCTGCATTAAGCACGACATTACATCAGCTGTGATGGGCACTGCAATGGGATATATTTATGTACTGCCGGTGGGTTCCAGGGAGCCACCCATGCTGTGGGTGCACACGGTATTCCCATTGCGGAGTTGTACCTGCCTGTGACTATATATAAAAAAACGCGGTCTGACTGGGGCATGCAGACACCTTGACAGAATGAATAGTGTGTGGCACATAGGTTCCCCATTGCTATGCCCACGTGTGCAGCTCCAGATGGAGGTGGCACAGGATTGGATTTCTCATTGCTTCTGTACAGCATTGTGGGCTATCGCCCAGCCCCTTTTAAAGAGGGTCGCTGCCTAGCCGTGCCAACCCTCTGCAGTGTGTGCCTGCTTTTCCTGTGGCAGACGCACTTATAAATAGACATGAGGGTGGTGTGGCATGAGGGCAGCTGAAGGCTGGGCAGGGACAGTTTGGTGTGCGCTGTGGACACTGGGTCGTGGGGGGGGGATTTGGCAGCATGTAACCCAGGAGAAGTGGCAGCGGAGTGTCATGCAGGCAGTGATTGTGCTTTGTTGGAGGTAGTGTGGTGCTTAGCTAAGGTATGCATTGCTAATGAGGGCTTTTCAGATGTAAAAGTTGTTGGGGGGGGCCCACTCTTGCTGCTATTGTGGCTTAATAGTGGGACCTGGGAACTTCATATGCAGCCCAACATGTAGCCCCTCGCCTGCCCTATCCGAGGCTGTGTCGTTTCCATCACTTTCTTGGGTTTTGCAGATTTTCACAAATGAAAACCTTAGCGAGCATCGGCGATATACAAAAATGCTCGAGTCGCCCATTGACTTCAATGGGGTTCGTTACTCGAAACGAACCCTCGAGCATCGCGAAAATTTCGTCTCGAGTAACGAGCACCCGAGCATTTTGGTGCTCGCTCATCTCTAATAATTACCAAACATGAACCAGGTGTTTTTGATAGTCCTAACACCATTGTTTGATTATGTAAACTTGGACGTTCTTCCTACAAACTCAGTCCCCATTGTCTTCCAATTCTATACTTGTCCCCTTGTTATTGGCTGGTTTGTAGGTATAAAAAGATGGGAACAAGGTAGAGGTTAGAGGGAGCTCAGATTGAACTCCTAGGTCCTTTGTGCAAGCACGCAGTACACTTTCTCTGTTGAACTCGTGCTTTCCCGTGGATCTGCGGCATGTCTGCAGTGTCAACTGCGTGTGTGCCGTGGATCGGACGGCGTCCATTGACTACAATAGCAGTTATCAGTGCGGGAACGCATAGAAATGGGGCATGCTGTGATTTGTTTTCCAGACCCGAAGCTCCACAAATCAAATCCATATGCTTTAATTAATTTGCGGACGCCCATGCATCCCTATGGGCGGCTTGATTTGCGGATTTCCTGTGTGGATGCCCCTTATGGATTTCGCAGATCAAATCCGCCTGTGGACATGAGGCCTTAGTTATTGTGTTTACATTTTTTATTTATTACAATCTCTGAATCCACTTTATACAATACAGTAAATTTACTGTATATTATCCAAGTGTAATACTTTGGAGACTCACCATATGCTGGAGCAGAGATGCCAGAGTCGCCTTTCTCTCCTAGATAAAAATGTAATGATAAATGAATGGAACAATGAATGAATGTGACAAATAAATAAGCACTTTCTTTGGTTTCATTAAAAAGGAGGAAAAACAATAGAACAGAAGACAGTGGAGGAGATGTATCGAAACTGGGGAAAAAGAGAAGTGATGCAGTTATAACAACCAATCAGATTCCAGCTCTCATTTTTTTCACCAATAGCTACAACTGGACTGGTTTCTTCCCTTATTTCTACACTATGTTCCAAATTATTATGCACACACCATTTTTGTTAGTTTTTCCAGAACGGACATTATGTGCACAGGTATTTATATCCTTAACAGTTATATTATAATGTGGATGTTATTACAAGTGGAAGGACTGATAATGGTAATGGATTTATTTCTATTATGAAATAAACACAAAATCTGTTGTCTCAAAATATTATGCAGAATTCATGTCATGGTCTGTTGTCCGTGACAGGGTCGTGGCACGTTCGTCTCAACGCATAGACGGACTGGTTGCACTGTTCAAGTCTATCTAACAGGTTGATGTTTTTGTGGCTTATTTCTTTAGGTGTTACTTTGGTCATATCTGTATTCTCTCAGTGTTTCCCCTGTCGTTGATTAGATAATTCCTCTATAGGAACCCCACAAAGGAAAATGAAAGGCTGATTATTCTTTCCTGTTTGCCATGCCCAGGATGAACATAAGGTTGTGTTCACAGAGGGAGCAGACTGCAAAACGGAGTGAAATATCATATAATCTAAACAAAAAGAAGTTCACCTTGACAAGTAGGACAAGATCCACCCTGCCTAAAAGTGAGGCTATTGCCTTGATAAAGGCGACCCCATGTCTCATGCCTTGACCACTAACTTAAGCAACTAAAAGAAGGATGTCATTTTGACACCCTCAGGGCACCTGAAGGGACCTACCATCTCACTTCTCAATTTTCCATTCCAAAACATCACTCCGCCAGCTCCTTACTGACGTCTCAGTCTTGTAGGAACAGGTTGGTCATTCACTGACCAACCAGAACTAAATCCATCAGGACCATTCAATGTAGCTCAACATTCATCAATGAATAAAACTTGAAAATTAGTCTTCATGTGTTTCTGAACCCACAGCAAATGCTTCTCTTTGTGAGCTTTGGTTAGGGATGGCCAAACTACAGCTTTAGGCCTCATGTCCACGGGGAAAATCAGGCCCGCTACGGATTCTCCATGGAGAATCCGTAGCGGGTCCCTCCTGCCCTGCGAACATGAACCCTGTAAATAAGAATAAACTTACCCGCATGGGTCCGTGCAGATCTTCTTCTCTTCATGGCCGGATCTTCTTTCTTCGGCCAGCGGATGTGCTCGGCACGTTGGCGGTGTGCCGCGCGCATGCGCCGGGCACATCAGCCGGGCCGAAGAAAGAAGATCCGGCCGCGATGAAGGGAAGATCTGCACGGTCCGCTGCGGGTAAGTTTATTCTTATTTTAGGTCTCTCGCGGATCAGGATGGCTTCCATAGGCTTCAACAGAAGCCTGCGGGAGCCGTCCCCGCGGGAGACCCGCACCTAAATGGAGCATGTCCATTTTTTTTCATGCTCCATGTTTTTTTAATTCACTTTTATTGACCATCCGCGGGTATTTATCTACCCACGGTTGGTCAATGCATCCCTATGGGGTACGGATCCGCGTGCGGGAAAAGAGTTAAAATCCGCTGCGGATTTTAATTCTTCTTTTCCCCGTGGACATGAGGCCTTATGCATAACTGCCAGCTTCTGAAGGATCCGGCATCTAGAGGTTTGTGACACTACAGAGACTCTAGCACCTTCAAATATCTGTATGCTGCTAATCAGGGGAATTTTCATAGCTGCCCTTTTAATAAGATTAATTTGTCTGGCAGAAAGCTTTCACACAGGACAGAATATTCTGCAGCAGTGTTGTAGAATATGCCGTCCATGAATTCCGAAGATTTTCATGCAGAATTGCTGGCAAATTTAATAGTACTTATTTGGTGCCGAATATTCCCTGGGAGGTCATATTCCGCTCGCTGTTGCAGAACATTATGTTCTATGTGAAAGGTCCCTTGGATTGCATTTACAGGTTTTATTCAGTTTTTTAAAATTAATTCATTTGGGTTTTTTTACGTGTCACAAACAAAGCTTGATTTCCAAAAGGTAAATCCAAGGGTGATATAACCCAAATATCTCAAAAATAAACAAAAATGGGTTAGCATTAGAGATGAGCGAATATACTCGTTTCGAGTAATTACTCGATCGAGCACCGCGATTTTCGAGTACTTCCGTACTCGGGTGAAAAGATTCGGGGGCGCCGGGGGGCGGGGGGAGGCGTGGCGGAGCGGGGGTAGCAGCGGGGAACAGGGGGGAGCCCTCTCTCTCTCCCTCTCCCCCCCCCCCCACTCCCCGCTGCAACCCCCCACTCACCCACGGCGCCCCCCAAATCTTTTTGCCCGAGTACGGAAGTACTCGAAAATTGCGTCGCTGGGGCGAAAAAGGGGCGTGGCCGAGTAGGTTCGCTCATCTCTAGTTAGCATTATAACAAAGTGATAAATCATTATAAACAACCAAACTAGGAGCAGATCCAAAATAGACAATTATCTGCCCTTTATTCTTTCTCGTCTTTTAAGACCCTCACCTGGTTTTGATTTTAAAAAACTGCATCAAAAACCCTGAACAGAACTTACATGTGTGAACACACACTTATTAAGATTAGATTTGTCTCTGCTGTGAATCACTCACACGTTTTCATATTTTAATAATTCCTCTTCAGTTTTTTTTATGAAATATCAATTGTTTTCATGCCTTCTGCAAGAAATTGGACTATTTCACACTTTTCATCTTCAGAAAGGGTTTTCTCCCTCTGGATCAACATGGTGGGGGGAGGGGGGGGGGCGGAAATAGGCTGAACTGGATAGACATTTGCCTTTTTCAGCTTAACATACTATGTTATTATGTATGTGTGTTTTTCTCCCCATACTGCATGAGAGCTGTGACCTGCTTAATAATATGGAACATTCTCTTAAGTAACTTTCCCTCTAAAAAAGATCACCTTGCAACCTAATTACCAAACCTGCCTGAGATTAATACCACACATGTAAAAAGGATATGAGAAATAAAACCACACTTTATTTTAAAAACGTAAAACAAGGACCTTTCACACAGGAGGGAATTGTTCCACGCGGGCATTTCTACAGCACACTGTTATTCCTATGACGCTTGAATTCAGCACCTGATAAAATCTATGTGTTTTTACTTCAAAACCACAAGATTAAATTCTGCTGCAGAATTAGGGACGTCTTCCAGAATTGTTGTTGTGGATTTCTAACATACAGAAGATGTAATTTCACAATTCTAGTATGTGGAAAAAAACAAATTCCACAAAATGTTATGCAGAACACATTCAGCAGTGGAAAAAGGCTACAAAATTGCACTAATTGACAAACTCCGCATCTGTGCTGCATCCTGCGGACAATTTTGTGATTAAATGCTCATTTTACTGAATTCCTATTAATATTGCACTTGCATAATAGTTGGAACACAGTGTAGTGAAAATACTTTTACTTTAAATGATGTCAAATCTATCAGCCTTCATGTCTTAATTAGATTTCTTGACCCACTGAGTCCATATGAAGATGTTCTGTAGAATTCAGTGTATTCTGAGCCTCTCACCTTTTTGTCCTGTTAGTCCAGGAGAACCTGCAGATCCTGTAGTAATGAATATAAAGCAATGAATACAAGTAAGTAGTCAAATGTACACTTTGGATTGTTCAAGTGTTATGTTTCACACTGGCCTAAACCTTTTGCACAGTAGTATATGGAGTATAGAGAGGAATTCTCCAGTTTTGGATAATGCATTGAAAAATACTCCTGCTAACAATTATGTGCTGAAGGGCAATTTAATAGCTGAGCAAGCAATGCCTTAGAATATTATACAACCTGCTGTAAATAGTGCCAGTATTCTACCAATGGCAGCTGCGGGACAAAAGCAAACATTATGGAGTTCTCTGGTAGCCGTAGAAGATTATCATGTGCAGTAATTCTTGGAATAGGCACATTATATTACAGGACTTTCAATTATGTAATATCCTAATATAATCTTTAAAAAACAAATCACAAACTTACAGCTACTTAAGATCATGTAAAGTCTATAAAGTCAAGGTAGTGTGAGTGCGGTCAGTGTACGGAAGTGTCTTTGTGGATATACATAATTTATTGGTACAGAATCCATCATATAGTTTCTCATTTACTACAGAAACCCCTGTTATCTGAAAGCAAACCTGGCTGCCCTGGGGGTCCGGCCTTCCCGGGGGGTCCTGTAGATCCTGAAACAAAAAGAGCAATTGATCCATCATCTCAATAATAACCCCACATACAAGGTTAGCGAAATTAAACTTCCCCAACTCAGAGGTCTAAGGAGGGCATTCTGCTTCTCCAAATGAGATGAAATTCAGACAGTGCCTACTTCAGATGATGCACTCGCCATTTATTAAAAAAGGAATTTGTAAAAAGTCACGGATAGGTGGTGCTGTAGCAGACCAGGTCTACCTTGATAGACTTGCATCAGTGTCCAGTCTAAAGGACAGCATTTGTTGGCATGTTGCAGCGATTATAGCTGACTCGCTACATTCAGCGGTGGAAAACATGGTTTTGTGATTGGAGAGTTTGGTTGAAAACTAAAGGGGACGTGTTGAACTTTTGTAGTGTGATTTGCATAGCTACAGTGCCGTGCCACCTATTGGCGACTGTTTTAAAAAAATGTTTTCAGAAATTGCAAGGGCATCGTCTGAAGAGCCCGTTTTCTGAATTTCATCTGAGCTGGAGAAGCATAATGCCCTCCAGAGACCTCTGAGTTGGAAAAGTTCAATTTTGCTAACTGCAAGATTAAATTCCGCAGCAGAAAATCTTTTTGCTGCAAAATTAAGGACTTCTTCCAGTATTGTTGTGGATTTCTAACATACAGAAGATGTAATTCCACAATTATAGTCTGCAGAAAAAAAACAAATTCCACAAGAATTCTACAAAATATATTCAGCAGTGAAAAACCCAACAAAATCTGCACTAACAAAATTCCGCAAATCCTGCAAATGCTGATTTTACTGAAATCCTATTAATATTGAACTGGCATAATTGGAACACGGTGTAGTGCGAATATTTTGACTTTAAATAATATCACATTTTCTTGAACCACTGAGTCCACATGAAGATGTTTTATAGAATTTAGTGTATTCTCATCCCCTTACCTTTTTGTCCTGTGGATCCAAGAGCAGGATTTCCTGTAGTAATAAATATTAAAGCAATGAATACAGGTGAGTAGTCAAATGTACAATGTGGATTTTTCACGTGTTAGGTAGATGTTGTTATAAGAAACATCATATTTCTTTTGGATTGTACAATACTGTTTTAAAGGCAAAGGGCCGTCACACCAAATACTGACGTGACTTAAATTTCTCTCTTGTTCATTTACTTTGTGTATTGTTAATTGACAAAAATAAACTATGAACCCTCCTACTTTTTTTTAAGACATTCACATCTGCGTCAGAGCCTTCAATTGGATGTTCCATTGCAGATCCAGCTTAAAATACAAGAAGTAAAAGTGCAGCATGCAGTACTATTTCTATCCGTCCAAAAGCCAGGCAGCTGGGCAGAAAGTGGACAGACCCCTTTATAGTCAATAGGGTCCGCTCGGCGCTGTTTGATTCCATCCAGAGACAAAGCCATTTGGCCAGGGTTGCAGTTGTGAAACCATCCTTACTTTGCAGCATTTTTCCACACCAACCTAAACTTTTTCACAGTGTTGTATATAGCAGTGCTGGTGAAACTATGGCACACATGCCAGAGAAAGCAAGCAGCGCCCTCTCTGTTGGCACACGCGCTGACGGCTGCTCACCACAATAGAAATTAACGGCCAGGTTGCCGCGGCTCCACATATTGTCGGCAGTGTCTTCCTCCCCTGACCATTCCTCCTTGGTTCCGCAGGAGGTGAACAGAAGAGAGAAGTTCAGGCACACACATTTCCGCCCGCAGCAGCACCAAGAAAAGTAGCAGTAGCACTCCGACGACAAGGAGAAAGTAAGTATATAATTCTCATGGGGACACTATTACTATTGGAGTCAATATAGGGGTCACTATTACTACTGGGGCTACTGTGGGGGAGGAGTGTCACTATTACTACAGGGGCTACTGTGAGGGTCACTACTACTACTGGGGCTACTGTGAGGGTCACTACTACTACTGGGGCAACTCTGGGGGTCACTACTACTGAGCCTACTGTGGGGGTCACTATTACTACTGAAGCCAATATAGCGGAAACTATTACTTTTGGGGCCAATATAGGGGACACTATTACTACTAGGGCTACTGTGTGGGTCACTATTACTACTGGGGCCAATATAGGGGACACTATTACTACTGGGGCTAATATATCTTGCTGGAAAATATTCCTGCTAACAGTTATGTGCTGATGGACACTTTAATAGCTGAGCAAGCAATGCATTAGCACATAATATAACCTGCTGTAAATAGTGCCAGTATTCTACCAACTGTGGGGCAATAGCAAACATTATGGAGTTCTCTGGTTGCCAAGGAAGATTATCATGGGCTCTTGTGCAGTAATTTTGGGAATACGCACATTATATTATAAGGCTGTCAATTATGTAACACTTTAATATATTTATCAAAAAACAAATCACAAATTTACAGCTACTTAAAGCTAATTTTCAGCGTCTAATCGCCGGATTAGACGCGCTTGCGCAGTCCGGTCTTCTTCTTTTCTGAATGGGGCCGCTCGTGCCGGAGAGCGGCTCCGTGTAGCTCCGCCCCGTCACGTGCCAATTCCAGCCAATCAGGAGGCTGGAATCGGCAATGGACCGCACAGAAGCCCTGCGGTCCACCGAGGGAGAAGATCCCGGCGGCCATCTTCACCAGGTAAGTAAGAAGTCACCGGAGCGCGGGGATTCAGGTAAGCGCTGTGCGGTTTGTTTTTTTTAAGTCCCTGCATCGGGTTTGTCTCGCGCCAAACGGGGGGGGGGGGGGGGCTGTTGAAAAAAAATAAAAAACCCGTTTCTGCGCGGGACAACCCCTTTAAGATCAAATAAAGTTTATAAAGCCCTCGTAGTGTTAGCAATACAGAATCCACCATATAGTTTCTCGTTTACTACAGAAAATCCTGTTATCTGAATGCAAACCTGGCTGCCCTGCAGGTCCGGCCTTCCCGGGGGGTCCTGTAGATCCTGAAACAAAAAGAGCAATTTAGCCATCATCTCAATAATAACCCTACATATAGGACTAGTGAAATTAAACTTCCTCAACTCGGAGGTCTCTGCAGGGCGTTCTGATTCTTCAAATAAGATGAAATTAAGACAATGGCCACTTCAGATGATGCACTTGCCATTTATGAAAATCTATCTTGACATGTTGTAGCAATTATAGCTGACTCACTCACTGCATTCAGCAATGGAAAACATAGTTTTGTGAATGGAGAGAATCGTAGAAAACTAAGAGGGCATTGTTGAACATTTGTAGCGTGATTCATATAACTACAGTGTCATTATCAGTGACTTTTTTACTAATGTTTTTTTTCTTTTCATCAATAGAATGGGCATCATCTGACGTGGCAGTTGTCTAAATTTCGTCTCATTTGGAGACTTAGAACGCCCTCCAAATACATCTGAGTTGGGAAGTTTCATTTTGCTAACCTTGTATGTCCTGACTGCAGTTGTTTCAACCCAATAGATCATTCTTTCCCAAACCCCAGTCCTCCTGACCCCCAAAGGGGATGATTTGACAACATCCTATATAAAGAACACCTGTGGAAATGTCTGAAGTGCCGACAATAATTACATCACCCCTGCAATGAGGAAATCCTGAAAACATGAACTGTTAGGGACCTTTCACAAGGGACGAAATATACTGCAAGAGAGTTGCGGATTATGCCCTCCTGCAGAATATTCAGCACCACGTTCAGATTTTGATGCAGAAGTGAAAATAGCAGAATTCAACTGGCAATTCTGCATCAAAATCCGCAGTTGGCCGTGCGGTATTTGGTGCAGAATTCTCAGACAGACAGCGCATTTTGTAACACTGTTGCAGAATATTCTGTCCTGTGGGAGGGGAGTTCCCAGGGGAGTTTGGGAAACACTGCAATAGGTTAATAAGTTACATGTAGAAGTGCACGTTAAGCTGCCATAAATATTTACCTTTCTCTCCTACGAGACCGGATTCACCTTTTTGTCCAGGAGGGCCAGTCAGACTCGGACATCCTCGGAGGATAGTCAACTTGTCAGTTTCTCCAATTGCCACATATTTTATTTCTGTAAGCAAGATGATGAAGGATGAGATGATGTACGGTGCATCTCGGATAAAACATAGAATATTACCACTAAGGGCTCCTTCACACAAGTGTAAGCGTATTTGTGCGCATTTTTATCCTGCGTTTTTGCAGAATGAAGGTTGGGTATTTACGATGTGTACCCCCCTGTATACTGTATAGATTGATGTGTGCCCCTCCTATACACTGTATATAGTGATTTGTGTTCCCCCTATACACTGTATGGAGTGATGTGTCCCCCCCTGTAGACTGTATAGTGTGATGTGTGCCCCCCTGTACACTGTAGAGTGGTGTGCCCCCTAAACACTGTATATGATTTGTGTCCCCCTATACACTGTATATAGTGATGTGTGTGTCCTCGATACACTAAATATAGTGATGTGTGTCCACCCTATACACTGTAGATAGTGATGTGTGTCCACCCTATACACTGTAGATAGTGATGTGTGTCTTCCCTGTACACTGTATATGGTGATGTGTCCCCCCCCCCTGTATACTGTATAGAGTGATGTGTCCCCCCTGTACACTGTATAGAGTGATGTGCATCCCCCCTGTACATTTTATAGTGATGTGTTTTCCCCCTATATACGGTATATAGTGATGTGCCCCCCCCCTTACACTGTATAGAGTGATGTGCGTCCCCCCTGTACACTTTATAAAGTGATGTCTTTTCCACCTATACACTGTATATAGTGATGTGTGTCTTCCCTGTACGCTATACATTGTGATGTGTGCCCCCCCCTATACACTGTATATAGTGATGTTTGTCCCCCTTGTACACTGTGTAGAGTGATATGTGTGTCCCCTGTATACAGTATAGAGTGATGCGTGTCTCCCTGTACGCTGTATATATTGATGTGGGTCCCCACTATACACTGTAGTGATGTGTGCCCCCCTATACACTGTATATAATGATGTGTGTCTCCCCTATACACTGTATATAGTGATGTGTGTGGGGCCGCTGTGGTGGGCAATGTCACTGCTGGGGGGCCGCTGTGGGGGGCACGGTCACTGCTGGGGGGCCGCTGTGGGGGGCACAGTCACTGCTGGGCGGCTGCTGTGAGGGGCGCTGTCACTGCTGGGGGGGTTGCTGTGGGGTGCACTGTCGCTGCTGGGGGGCGCTATCACTGCTGGGGGCTGCTTTGGAGGGCACTGTCACTGCTGTGGGGCCGCTGTTGCTGCTGGGGGGTCCGCTGTGGGGTACACTGTCACTGCTGGAGGGCCGCTGTGGGGGGCACGGTCACTGCTGGGGGGGCCGCTGGGGGGGGCACTATCACTACTGGGGGGCCGCTGTCGCTGCTGGGCGGCCGCTGTGGGGGGGACGCTGACGCTGCTAGGGGCCGCTGTCACTGCTGCGGGGGTTGCTTAGGGCGGCGCTGTCGCTGCTGGGGGGCGCTGTCACTGCTGGGGGCTGCTGTGGGGGGCGCTGTCACTGATGTGTATAGTGATGTGTGTGTGTCCTGTGCACTGTGTATGGTGATGTGCGTCCCCCCTGTATACTGTGTATAGTGATGTGTGTCCCACCTGTACACTGTGTATAGTGATGTGTGTGTCCCCTGTACACTGTGTATGGTGATGTGCGTCCCCCCTGTATACTGTGTATAGTGATGTGCGTCCCCCCTATATACTGTGTATAGTGATGTGTGTGTCCCCTGTACACTGTGTATGGTGATGTGCGTCCCCCCTGTATACTGTGTATAGTGATGTGTGTCCCACCTGTACACTGTGTATAGTGATGTGTGTGTCCCCTGTACACTGTGTATGGTGATGTGCGTCCCCCCTGTATACTGTGTATAGTGATGTGCGTCCCCCCTATATACTGTGTATAGTGATGTGTGTGTCCCCTGTACACTGTGTATGGTGATGTGCGTCCCCCCTGTATACTGTGTATAGTGATGTGCGTCCCCCCTATATACTGTGTATAGTGATGTGTGTGTCCCCTGTACACTGTGTATGGTGATGTGTGTGTGTCCTGTACACTGTGTATAGTGATGTGTGTGTCCCCTGTACACTGTGTATAGTGATGTGCGTCCCCCCTATACACTGTGTATAATGATGGTAAAGACAAAGACACTTAATTCCCTAAAATCTCCGGAAAGAGGAAAAATGTGCCAGATACGACGCAATATGTGTTTCACAGGAATACTGATAATAGGGGCGGTATCTCCAGTCACCAAACCTCCTGATTCTGGATATAAAGGAGAACTGGACTGTATCTGGGCATTACTTTGTTTTGCTCTGAATAAATGAGTTATACAGTTTCACTGTTCCCCTCATTTCCTGGAGCTCCTTGCCACTAGGAACATCTGGACTACCCTATACTACACTGCCCTCCAGGAGCAGGGACTACTACCACCATCATCTTTATTTGTAGCATAATAGAAAAAAAATGGAGGAGCAACCTCGATGGAAAAGAAACGGGATGATAATGGAAGTAGGGAGTTTAGTTGCTGCAGTGAGGTGGAAGAGTCTTCTGTTGATGAAAGGTGCAGCCCACCCTAAATGATGTTATACCCGATGAGTTAACATACAGAACAACAAGTGAGGGGTGAATTTGGCGCAACCTTCAGACGTGGTATAAACACTTAAGATTGAGAGTTTTGACAAATATCTCCGTTTATTATTAAAACCAGCTTGTATACATGTTTCGATCTTTGAGAACCTCTTCCTCAGTACTCTTGGGGTTATACATTTAAAGGAGCTGACGTGTATCTGACAGAGTGTTCTTTTGGCAAAAATACTTATCACTGGATTGCTGGCTTCTCGCTCAGCACTTCACCTTCTAAGTGAAGAGCTGAGCGGGCAGCATTTGTACATGGAATGAGAAGCCAGCGATAGTTTTTATGCTGACTGAAAGTCAGTGATAACGACAAGTAAATGAAGAGTGAGCAATTTTTTTGCATTTACACGTAACGATCATCGCTCAAATTCATTAGTTTGAACACATTTTGAGTGATAATTGTTTTGTGTAAACGGCCCATTTGTAATGAAGCCTGATTGTGCCTTAATGATCAACTAATTTTTCAGTTTTTTGTAGCTGCCACAATGGAGAGCTCCATGTATACAGATCTATAGAGTTAATTAATTCATTATAGAGTTAAGTAGATATGTTGCCATCTCCTCCTAGTGATGGCTGTCGGTGGACTTGGTGGGTTCTTGACTTCTCTATCGAGAGTCCATGAGTTCGCTCTGTATTGGGCGAGTACACAAGTACAGTGGGATATATACTGACATTCTGCTAACTTATACAAACTAAATATAACTGAAAATTGGGGACAATTTAAAATGCTATTAATGAATCTACTTGTCATTTTAAAGGAACCGAGGCTGTGTTCACATCTACGTTGGAACCTCCGGTTTGAGATTCCATCGCAGATACGGCTGCATGTAGCGTTTTTTTCTACTGTTAAAATGCCAGACAGCTGAGCAGAAACCGAACAGACCCCATTATAGACAATGGGGTTTGTACAGCACTGTTCGGTTCTGTCATAAGACGGACCAATTCAGCAGTGGATTCCCCTATCCTGCTCTCCGAATGGAGCAGGAAAATGTGAAGGCAGTCATAGTTCGTCTTTCTTAGATTTTTGTGAGCCATCCTTACTAGGAAGTTGTAATCAATATTAGTTGAATGATATGCTGCTACCAGTAACAATATAATAGTGTTATTGGCTTTTGAACTTTTGACCAGCAAAACTCCTCTTCAGTACAATGTCTGTATAGATATTTTAGATCTTCCTAGTATCTACTGATGAGACATTACTCACCTGGACATGACTGTTCAGCACTATCAATGCAGGTTACCAGACACAGCACAGTGGCCACCGAAGTCCACATTGTGACTGCACTCACCATCTGACCTTCAGCTGCTGGAGTGTAATGAGTCTTAAGTCTTCTAAAAAAAAACAACTGTATATTTCCTCTTAAATATAAACTCCTCCTAAAGATCTTTCTTCCGTAATTCAAAAATAAGCTCCTGTTTGTTGATCTTATTCATTTCCTTTTATAGCTGTGTAGATATTTTAATAAGAATTCTTTTTTCATAGTCCAATAAATACTGGATCATGCATAAGAAGTGCCATGTGTTACTCATTGGATCCACTGATAAAATTCCTTTATTAAGCTAAAAGAAATGGGCATGTTACACTAATATATTGTACCAACAATGCTGCAGGGGGCACAGACCCTAATATAGTAATTTCTAGGGGTATTCCACAGTACTGCGCATCCTCTAATCTTAACTGTTTCTCATGTAGAACAGCTCAATGTAGATTAAGCCTGCGGAGTAATTCTGATGTTTCAGACAGACACCTAGATGGGTCTCCATAATTAGTACAATATAATATATCATTTTGAATACCTTTTAGTCCAAGCGTACATTTCATTACTAGTTAGTAGGCTATGCATCTATTTATATTGAGCGACTCCTACGGCATACTAGTATGTACTATGCCCTTCTGTCACAGGGCCTCAGTACACTAGACTGGCCACAAAAGACGCTTTTAAGTGATTATGGCGGTACTGTATAAGAAGGAAAAGTCTTATCAATAGCTCTACAATTCATAGAAGTGACTGAATTGCGTTTCCAACAACTGGTTTACAATGAATGCTGAATAAGAAAATCCCTCATTCAGGCCCAGAGGGCTCTTACTCCTAAAGGTGAAAAACCCAGCACGCCTCCTCATGTGGCAATTTTTTGTCCAGATTCCCCTGACAGGGACCAAGTTCTATCTGACAAATGCCCTAGAATATTAGTTGAGTATGATTGCTTCCACGACATCCATTAACATGCCTTGCAATGGCATTGTTTTATGTGCATGTAGACCTCAGTTGTTTGGAAATGCTCTTCCTATACTCCTGAACCGCCTTACCAATATATATCATAGGGCAGGGGCATCTTACTCCATATATAACGCCTGTGCTGCGACATGTTATTTCATGCTTTATTTGATAGATTTTGCTGTCCACTGGAGCGTCGGGGCATTTACGTCCTGGAGCATCGGGGTATGTATGCATAGAGGTCGCCGATCGTGGCTATTAACCCTTTAAATTTCGCTAAAGCCCCCGAACGCTGTTCAGGGTCCCGTACCGCCCCCCCCCCCCCCCCGCAGTGAGATCGGGGGAGCCGTGCAGGTGTCATGGCTGCCGGGGGGCCTTCTGAAAGGCCCCAGGGCTGCCTTGAGGGACTGCCTATCAAGCCATCCCCGTGGGGTGGCTTGATAGGCTGCCTGTCAGAATATAGTATGATGTAATGCCATAGCATTATGTCATACTGCAGGAGCGATCAAAGCATTGCTGGTTGTAGTCCCCCAGGGGGACTTAAAAGTAAAGTTAAAAAAAGAGCAATAAAGTTTTTTTAATTGTAATTTTAAAAAAAAGTAATAAAAATTTAAATCACCCCCCTTTCACTATATCTATAATTAAAAGTCTAAATGATAAAATAAAAATACATATTTGGTATCGCTGCATCCGTAAAAGTCCGATCTATCAAAGTAGCACATTATTTACCCCACACAGTGAACGTTGTCCGAAAAAAAAAAATAGAGAACACCAGAAATGCACTTTTTCAGTCACCCTGTATCCCAGAGAAAATGCAATAAAAAGTGATCAAAAAGTCGTATGTATTCCGAATCAGTACTAACGGAAACTACAAGACATTCCACAAAAAATGAGCCCTCGCTTAACTACGTCGACGGAAAAATAAAAAAGTTATTGCGCGCACAAGATGACGGCAGAAAATAATTGAACAAAATCAAATGTCTTTGAAAAAAAAGAGTAGTATATTTAAAAAAAAAACAAACTATACAAGTTTGGTATCGTAGTAATCGTACTGACACATAGAATAAAGTTATCATGTCATTTTTGTTGCAGTTTGTGCACCGTAGAAGCAGGACGCACTGAAAGATGGTGGAATGTCGTTTTTTTTCATTTTACTCCACTTAGAATTAAACATTAAATAACATCATTAAAAAATATAACTCGTCCCGCAAAAAAACAAGCCCTCATACAGCGACGTCAACTGATAAATAAAGGAGTTATGATGGGGGAGGAAAAAACGAAAATGGGAAAAAAAGGGGCGTGTCATGAAGGGGTTAAAATTTTGCTGGGTTACTCCTGGTCATAAGTAACTCATTGAATGATCCTAAGTTTTAGTTCTTTTATATGTTTCCCTTAAACATGTAACTGGAGAGCCCCTCTTGCAAAACCGCATGAACAATTGATCGCATTCTCTTTGGAAGGATATTTCTTATACACAGTTTTTGCTTGCTCTTTAATATTGCCCCACTGGAAAGCCCCTCTGGAGTGATAGGGATGCCAACTATTCCTGTGAAGCAGATTGTATGTTGCTGTGGGCTTTCTATAGCATCCATTCTCATCCAGTGAGATATCCAAATCTAAAAAGTGAATATGCTTTTCATGGACATCACAGGTAAACAGCATATTAATGTTATTGTTATTCACAGTCATGCTAAGTTAATGAAGATGGAGCGGACTGGAGATCGCTCCGGCCACCCGCCTCCATTCACAGTAAACGGGCTCTTTCATAGATTAACGACTGTGTGTTTACATGTGCCGACCGTGGTTTGATTTTTATGTCTGCTGAAAATGAATGAAAAACAGTTTGTTTTTCAGTCACTGACAGCATTAACATTGAACAATTGACAGCATTTACATTGATAAACTGAATGATCATTCATACCATGTAAAAGGGCCCTAAAGGATGGTGCTGCATCCATTGCTGCCAGCGGCCCCATTTAAAGCAACGGGCTGCCAGCAACCCCTACAGTAAATTTCGGGGAAGAGCTTTAAATATAAAAAATTGAATTATGAATGGCTGAGTGTTGCCTGTGATTGGCTGAGCGCTGTGACCAATCACAGGCAGTGCTCAGCTGTCATTCAATGAATGGCTGAGCGCTGTGACCAATCACAGGCAGCGCTCAGCTCATTCAAAGCCAATCACAGGAAGCTCATTCAATGAATTGCTGAGTGCTGCCTGTGATTGGCTGAGTGCTCAGCCAATCAGACACAGCACTTTCAGGAGGCGGGGATTTTAAATCTCTGCCTGCTGAAAGAGCTTCAGAGCAGTGCAGGGGGACCAAGCGGCTAGACACTCTGAGCCCCGACAGTGGCGGAGAGGTGAGTATATATATATTTTTTATTTTTTTACACCAACTAGGGATGATTTTCAGGGAAGGGCCTATATTTAAAGCCCTTCACTGAAAATCACTGCAGTGCTTACTTGCATCGCATTGCTTTCAATGTGGCAGCTGGCAGCAGCGGCGGCCCTGAAAACAATTGGCACGGAGCTTCGTTCACACGTTTTTCTGTACATCCGTACTGCGTTGCGTTTTGCACAGCACGGATGCGTGAAAAACAATGCTCATGTGAACGAGGCCTCAGAGTGCAGTGTGATATCACATATAATGTATTATGATCACAAATCACATTATACTGAATTAATATTGGTTATCTCTAGCCATTTTTCCTGTAGGGATGTGTGAATGTTATGCAATGTTGAAAGCAAAAATGTATGTAGTTTTATGATACTATTTTTGCGAGTTGCTATTGCATAAAATTGCAAAGCACTTATTCTATGTGTTTTTGTTCTGCAATTTCATATGAATACGCTGAACTAGCAAAAGGCATTTTACATCCGCTAAAGATCTGTCCAGCTGACCACAGGACAAGAACATCTGTTGCCACATATATACCCTTACTTGGCCTGGACTGGGATTTAAAATTACACCATGTATCTTAACTGTATATGACTGGGGTACCTTGAGTCCTCTTGATGGTTCACTGCTACCGTTTGTCAGATCTCATCCTCAGACTGCAAGCACAGATTATTGGAGTCAAAAACGCTATCTTTTCTCCTTAGGGAGAGCAACTATAAACTAAGTAAGGAGACTCAAATGGCCATGCACACTCCTCTGGGTAATATGCAAATAAGGGAGATGGAATAAATCCTTCACAGTGCCACCTAGTGAAAGGCAGCATTCCTTCAAGCCAAAGTCAGACTTTTTATACAAGCCTTGTTACAATGACCGGGAATTACAAGCAAAGCCAGACTCCATGTACATACAGCTGTTTCAGGGTTTTTGCCCTTCATCAGTGTACAGTAGGAGTCTGGCTTTGCTAGTGAGAGGCCTGGGATGGGGGTCAAAAACGCTATCTTTTCTCCTTAGGGAGAGCAACTATAAAACTATGTAAAGAGACTCAAATGGCCATGCACACTCCTCTGGGTAATATGCAAATAAGGGAGATGGAATAAATCCTCCACAGTGCCATCTAGTGAAGGTCAGACTTTTTATACAAGCCTTGTTACAATGACCCGGAATTACAAGCAAAGCCAGACTCCATGTACATACAGCCGGGATGGAGGGCAAAAACCCTGAAACAGCTGTATGTACATGGAGTCTGGCTTTGCTTGTAATTCCCGGTCATTGTAACAAGGCTTGTATAAAAAGTCTGACTTTAGCTTGAAGGAATGCTGCGTTTCACTAGGTGGCACTGTGGAGGATTTATTCAGATTATTGGAAACATCCTTAAGGCCTTATTCACACAAGCATATATACACAGATATTGTAGCTCCATGCAAAAATCGCGATCCTCTGAAGCATTGGATTTCAATGTATTCACTCACATAAACGCATTTTGGGAGTGTAAAAAAAATTAATTACGTGCCCTTATAAAAGTATTTTCTACGCGCTGAGGATTTTTTTACATGGCATCAAAAATAGAACATACGGTGCGTGACAAGATAGCTCTTCTCTTGCTGGGAACAATCACATTTTGCTCTACTGACTAACATGGTACCAAACTTTTTTCATTATTAGTAAATGTGTCCCACTGCTTTCTGTAGATTTCCTGCTTCATTTAGATGTTCTCAGGGAAATGAAGCATTCAAATAATTTTGCATGAAAGAATAAGCACACTTCTTTTTACAAATTCATATCTGCTCTTAAAGGTGCAATAATATTTCAGACAACGTTTGCTCATCAACTGGCTTATGTTAGTCTCATCATTTTTGCAATGTAGAGAGATGAGCGAGCATCCAAATGCTCGGGTCCGCGTTATTCGAGTCGAGCTTTTCGTAAATTCGAGAGCTCTACTCGAGTAATGAACCGCATTGACTACAATGGGAGACTCGAGCATTTTTGTATGTGGGACGCGGGGTCCCAAGCTTTTTTTTTTTTCTTGGTTCGTGTTCTCTCTCTCTCTCGTGGGCTGAAGGACCTGTGGTGATGTCACTGCTGTGGGAGGATCCAAGCTGTGTGTGTCATGTGTGAGAATCAAGCTGCTGTGTGTGGGGACCATAATGCATGTACCATGTAGCAGAGCTGTGCGGCGCATTGCACTACCAGAAACACTGGTACTATAATTTCCTATAACTCAACAGTCCTGACACAACACACTGACCTACCTCCACCACAGAGATCTGGTGAACTAAAGGACTTGTGGTGATGTCACTGCTGTGGGAGGAGCCAAGGTGTGTGTGTCATGTGTGGGAATCAAGTTGCTGTGTGTGTGATGTGCCACCAGAAACACTGCTACTATAATGTCCTAATAATTACATGATCATCTTGGGAAAGCAGAGGGGTGGACATTCAGATACTGCCTCCATGCTGAATGGAGAAACAGTGCAATACAGCATGGAAAGCAAGGGCAAAGAAGTCAGGACAGTGAAGTACTGGCCGAATGTTAAGCTTAAAGCCACGTGGGCTATGGATGTGACAGCTCCATTTTGTCGGTGCCCGCAGGTAGCCGACAACATGGAGCTGTCATCCAGGGCTGCAGGGGGTCCTCCCGGCAATGTGATCGGCGCTATTCAATGGATAGCGCCGATCGCATTAAAGTGAAAAAAAGTTTTTAAAAAGTTAGAGATTCAGCTGCCCTCATGGATTGGATCCATAGGGGCAGCTGAGAATTCTCACCCCAGTCCTCCACGTTGTCCCCCGCTGATCTGGTCCTCTGGGACCAGACGCTGGCCTTCTGCACATGCGCGCCGGTCGGCATTACGTCACTCGTATGAGCAGAAGGCTCGGAGCCGTGGCAATTTTTTTAAAATCTCCTGGCTCCTGAAGGTAGCCAGGAGATGTCACCAGGGACCACGGTGACATCTCCTGCCGATGGATAACTGCGATCACGCAAAAGTTTTAAAAAAGTACAAAAAGTTAAAGTTTCACCTCCCCTCATGGATCGGATCCATGAGGGGAGGTGAAAATACTCACCCCCGTCCCCCATTATCTCCGGCGGCGATGTGCAGCTGCCTCGGGCTTCTGGGCATGCACCGATGTGGCGCGCATGCGCAGAAGTCCAGTGTGCCTGGAAAATTTAAAATTCCCCTGCACCCGGCTGTCAATGTTAGCCAAATGCAGGGAGATCTGACTGGGAACTGCTGTATGCGGTTCCCAGTCACATGATCCGATGAATAACAGTAATCATATAAAGTTAGGAAGTGTAAATAAATTTTTTTAAATTAAAATTTCATCTCCGCTTACGGATCGTATCCGTGAGGGGAGATGAAATTACATAACTAAGGTACCCGGATTTGCCCCCCGATAGGAACTTTATTCGCGGCCCTTACCCCGGCTTTGGCACATGCGCCCATCAGCATAATGGCGAACGCATGTGCAAAAGTCAAGGATTGCCCGGGAAATTTAAAATCTCCCTGCTTCCGGCGACCAAAGGTAGCCCAGAGTCTGGAGATGTCACGGGGGGCCGCGATATGCGGTTCGTGGTCACGTGATTGCCGTTATCTAATGGATAGTGGCGATCACGTAAAAGTTTTTAAAAAGTTGAAGTTTCATCTCCCCTCACCGATGCGATCTACCTTAGACCGGTCTCACATGACCGAATAGAAATTGCAGATTCCGCATGCGTTTAATCCACGGTAATATGCAGATCAATCAAATACACTGGATTACACAATTCTGCTCACATTAGCGAGTTGGAATTATGTAGTCCACTCGCAGAAAACAGAACTCAGCAGGTTATATTTTACCGTGGACATCCGCGACATAGAGTCCATTGTGCATATGTCCATACGTAACTACATTGTGTACAGCTGCGGGTACCTGCGTCATCGCTAAGCGACAGCAGGGGAATATAAACAAGAAAAGGTGTACTGTGTATGGGCAGTACATTACGCGGCCATATGCAGCGCCAGTGCCGGGCTCACAACTGGGATCCGCTGCGGACCTCCGCAAGCGGATTCCACATATGGCCGTGTGAACCCGGCGTTATTCAGACCGCTATCTCTAATACATAATGTACAAGAAGCCACGGGAACGCTCTCCTTCCTGCAGTTCCAGGAGCAGCTTGTTGAGCGCCTTCTGTGTGAGACTGCTGCACCTCAGCAAGCTTACGAAGCCTCACAGAGCATCACTTTTTACACCCCATCCCTGTCACTGAGGGCAAAAAAGCATGGGCGTAGGAGGGATACCCTGGTTTTATTGCCCCATGTGCCCATCCCAACCAGTCTCCGTAATTACCCGTCTTTGGACATACCACACAGTTTACATTATTACTGTTATCTAAGATTTGGGGAACGCCAAAAAAGGCGTGGAGAGGAGAGGGATTATTTTTAGGGAGTAATTTTTTTTTTTGCACAAGTGAGTAATGGGGCCTGAAATTTATTCAATTGTGCCCTGAAATCCAACGGGTGTTTCCTCTATTATAGGCCTAGCCATGTGTCCTGTAAGTAGATTGGGGCCACAACGGGAATGTTTCTAAACACGAGACAAACAGGGGTATTCATTTTGGGGTGAAAGTCTTCATTTATATGTGTGCTGTACAAAAAAAAATATTTTTAAAATGACACAATTGACCAAAAAAATGAAAATCGTATTTATTTCCTTCTGTTTTGCTTAGATTCTGGGGTCAAAATATGCAATACACCCCTAGATGAATTCATTAAGGGGTCTAGTTTTCAAAATGGGGTCATTTGTGGGGGTTCTCCATTGTTTTGGTGGCTCAAGGGCTCTACAAGTGGGCAATGGGGACTAAAACACCTTCAAGCAAAATTTCTGTTCTGAAAGCCACCAAGGGAATCCAATTTGGAGTGCAAGTCTTCATTCAGATATGTGCTGTACAAACAAAACTGTTTATAAAATGACACAATAGCCAAAAAATGAAAAACGTAATTTTTTTTCTTTCTGCTTTGCTTAGATTCATTCAAAAACTGTGGGGTAAAAATATGCAGTAGACCCCTAGATGAATTCGTTAACGGTTCTAGTTTTCAAAATGGGGTCATTTGTGGGGTTTCTATATCATTTTGGCCTCTCAAGGGCTCTACAAGTGGACAATAGGGCCTAAATCACCTTCAAGCAAAATCTCTGTTCTGAAAGCTACTGGCTGTTCCTTTCATTTTGGGCCCCATTGTGCATCCAGACATAATATTAGGGCCACAATAGGCATGTTTCTGAACATGGGACAAACAGGGGTATCCATTTTGGGGTGTAAATTCTCATTTTCAAATTTTATTTTTTCTCCTCTAAATTGCATTAACTCCTGAGATAAAACTGCGGAGTCAAAATACTCATGACCCCCCTCAGTAAATACAGTAATGGGTGTCATTTTTTAAAAGGGGTCATTTGTGGGGGTATCTATCATTCTGACACCTATGAGCCTTTGCAATTTTAGCTTGGTGCAGGAAAACAAAGTGTTCCTTAAAATGTTGATAATCAATATGAAATTTGTACATCTACTAAATGGTTAAAAAAAATGAAACCTTTTCAAATGTGCAGATGAAAATATATATCTTATCGCAAATTTGTACAGTATGTTTGCACATATTTGATTTATTATAGAGATGAGCGAACGTACTCGTCCGAGCTTGATACTCGTTCGAGTATTAGCGTGTTCGAGATGCTCGTTACTAGAGGCAAGCACCACGCGATGTTCGAGTTACTTTCACTTTCATTTCTGAGACGTTAGCGCGCTTTTCTGGCCAATAGAAAGACAGGAAAGGCATTACAACTTCCCCCTGCGACGTTCAAGCCCTATACCACCCCCCTGCAGTGAGTGGCTGGCGAGATCAGGTGTCACCCAAGTATATAAATCGGCCCCTCCCGCGGCTCGCCACAGATGCATTCTGACAGAGATCAGGGAAAGTGCTGCTGATGCCGGAGCTGCTATAGGGAGAGCGTTAGGAGTTATTTTAGGCTTCAAGAACTCCAACGGTCCTTCTTAGGGCCACATCTGACCGTGTGCAGTACTGTTGAGGCTGCTTTTAGCAGTGTTGCACAATTTTTTTTTTTTGTATATCGGCCGTGCAGAGCATTGCGTCCGCAGTCTGCAGTCATTGTACAGAGTATAGGGCCAGTACTGGTGAGGCAGGGAAAGAGATATTCAGGCTATATAGGCAGTGGGCTTTTTCCAAAAAATTGATCGCCGTCATCCCGCCAGAGGGAAACAGTATACATAATATTATACGCTGCCTACAGTATCTATCTGCTGGGGGTAGTAGTCGTAATTAATACGCAGCTAAGCGTTACAGCAGGCTTGCGCAAAATTGTTTCCTGGATCTGCTGTCTCTGTTACATGATCGCCGTCATCCCGCCAGAGGGAAAGAGTATACATAATAGTATAAGCTGCCTACAGTATCTATCTGCTGGGGGTAGTAGTCCTAATTAATACGCAGCTAAGCGTTACAGCAGGCTTGCGCAAAATTGTTTCCTGGATCTGCTGTCTCTGTTACATGATCGCCGTCATCCCGCCAGAGGGAAAGAGTATACATAATATTATACGCTGCCTACAGTATCTATCTGCTGGGGGTAGTAGTCGTAATTAATACGCAGCTAAGCGTTACAGCAGGCTTGCGCAAAATTGTTTCCTGGATCTGCTGTCTCTGTTACATGATCGCCGTCATCCCGCCAGAGGGAAAGAGTATACATAATATTATACGCTGCCTACAGTATCTATCTGCTGGGGGTAGTAGTCCTAATTAATACGCAGCTAAGCGTTACAGCAGGCTTGCGCAAAATTGTTTCCTGGATCTGCTGTCTCTGTTACATCAGCGCTGTCATCCCGCCAGAGGGAAACAGTATACATAATATTATACGCTGCCTACAGTATCTGTCTGCTGTATCAGCTCAGCATTTTAAAAAAAATAGAAGCAAAATACTTAAGGCCTACTACTGGCCTTTGGCCACTTGACTGCTTCTGCGCTGTGAATTCCACTAGCTCAGTCATACGCACCTATGTCTCACTACAGGCGTGCGCAAAATTGTTTCCTGGCTCTGCTGTGCGTTCCGTAAGGGAAGTCAGACTCCAACCACAGGCCAATAAGCGGCACATTTAATTACAGCGTTCTGTTTCTGCACTACTGGTAATACAGCATGCTGAGGGGTAGGGGTAGGCCTAGAGGACGTGGACGCGGGCGAGGACGCGGAGGCCCAAGTCAGGGTGTGGGCACAGGCCGAGCTCCTGATCCAGGTGTATCGCAGCCGACTGCTGCGGGATTGGGAGAGAGGCACGTTTCTGGCATCCCCACATTCATCTCACAATTAATGGGTCCACGCGGTAGACCTTTATTAGAAAATGAGCAGTGTGAGCAGGTCCTGTCGTGGATGGCAGAAAGTGCATCCAGCAATCTATCAACCACCCAGAATTCTGCGCCGTCCACTGCTGCAACTCTGAATCCTCTGGCTGCTGCTCCTCCTTCCTCCCAGCCTCCTCACTCCATTACAATGACACATTCTGAGGAGCAGGCAGACTCCCAGGAACTGTTCCTGGGCCCCTGCCCAGAATGGCCAGCAATGGTTCCTCTTCCACCAGAGGAGTTTGTCGTGATTGATGCCCAACCTTTGGAAAGTTCCCGGGGTCCGGGGGATGAGGCTGGGGACTTCCGGCAACTGTCTCAAGAGCTTTCAGTGGGTGAGGAGGGCGATGACGATGAGACACAGTTGTCTATCACTCAGGTAGTAGTAATTGGAGTAAGTCCGAGGGAGGAGCGCACAGAGGATTCGGAGGAAGAGCAGCAGGACGATGAGGTGACTGACCCCACCTGGTTTGCTACGCCTACTGAGGACAGGTCTTCAAAGGGGGAGGCAAGTGCAGCAGCAGGGCAGGTTGGAAGAGGCAGTGCGGTGGCCAGGGGTAGAGGCAGGGCCAGACCGAATAATCCACCAACTGTTTCCCAAAGCGCCCCCTCGTGCCATGCCACCCTGCAGAGGCCGAGGTGCTCAAAGGTCTGGCAGTTTTTCACTGAGAGTGCAGACGACCGACGAACAGTGGTGTGCAACCTTTGTCGCGCCAAGATCAGCCGGGGAGTCACCACCACCAGCCTCACCACCACCAGCATGCGCAGACATATGATGGCCAAGCACCCCACAAGGTGGGACGAAGGCCGTTCACTGCCTCCGGTTTGCACCGCTGCCTCTCCCCCTGTGCCCCAACCTGCCACTGAGATCCAACCCCCCTCTCAGGACACAGACACTACCGTCTCCTGGCCTGCACCCACACCCTCACCTCCGCTGTGCTCGGCCCCATCCACCAATGTCTCTCAGCGCACCGTCCAGCCGTCGCTAGCGCAAGTGTTGGAGCGCAAGCGCAAGTACGCCGCCACGCGCCCGCACGCTCAAGCGTTAAACGTGCGCACAGCCAAATTTATCAGCCTGGAGATGCTGCCGTATAGGGTTGTGGAAACGGAGGCTTTCAAAGGTATGATGGCGGTGGCGGCGGCCCCGCGCTACTCAGTTCCCAGTCGCCACTACTTTTCCCGATGTGCCGTCCCAGCCCTGCACGACCACGTCTCCCGCAACATTGTACGCGCCCTCACCAACGCGGTTACTGCCAAGGTCCACTTAACAACGGACACATGGACAAGCACAGGCGGGCAGGGCCACTACATCTCCCTGACGGCACATTGGGTGAATTTAGTGGAGGCTGGGACAGAGTCAGAGCCTGGGACTGCTCATATCCTACCCACCCCCAGAATTGCCTGCCCCAGCTCGGTGGTGGTATCTGCGGCGGTGTATGCTTCCTCCACTAAACCACCCTCCTCCTCCTCCTCCACCTCCTACGCAACCTCTGTCTCGCAATCAAGATGTGTCAGCAGCAGCACGTCGCCAGCAGTCGGTGTTGTGCGTCGTGGCAGCACAGCGGTGGGCAAGCGTCAGCAGGCCGTGCTGAAACTACTCAGCTTAGGAGAGAAGAGGCACACGGCCCACGAACTGCTGCAGGGTCTGACAGAGCAGACCGACCACTGGCTTGCGCCGCTGAGCCTCCAACCGGGCATGGTCGTGTGTGACAACGGGCGTAACCTGGTGGCGGCTCGGCAGCTCGGCAGCCTCACGCACGTGCCATGCCTGGCCAACGTCTTTAATTTGGTGGTTCAGCGCTTTCTGAAAAGCTACCCACGCTTGTCAGACCTGCTCGGAAAGGTGCGCCGGCTCTGCGCACATTTCCGCAAGTCCCACACGGACGCTGCCACCCTGTGCACCCTGCAACATCGGTTTCATCTGCCAGTGCACCGACTGCTGTGCGACGTGCCCACACGGTGGAACTCTACGCTCCACATGTTGGCCAGGCTCTATGAGCAGCGTAGAGCTATAGTGGAATACCAACTCCAACATGGGCAGCGCAGTGGGAGTCAGCCTCCTCAATTCTTTACAGAAGAGTGGGCCTGGTTGGCAGACATCTGCCAGGTCCTTGGAAACTTTGAGGAGTCTACCCAGATGGTGAGCGGCGATGCTGCAATCATTAGCATCACCATTCCTCTGCTATGCCTCTTGAGAAGTTCCCTGCAAAGCATAAAGGCAGATGCTTTGCGCTCGGAAACAGAGGCGGGGGAAGACAGTATGTCACTGGATAGTCAGAGCACCCTCCTGTCTAGATCTCAGCGCGTTGAGGAGGAGGAGGAGGAGGGGGAGGAGGATGAGGAGGAGGGGGAAGAGACAGCTTGGCATAATGCTGAGGGTACCCATGCTGCATGCCTGTCATCCTTTCAGCGTGTATGGCCTGAGGAGGAGGAGGAGGATCCTGAAAGTGATCTTCCTAGTGAGGACAGCCATGTGTTGCGTACAGGTACCCTGGCACACATCGCTGACTTCATGTTAGGATGCCTTTCTCGTGACCCTCGCGTTACATGCATTCTGGCCACTACGGATTACTGGGTGTACAGACTGCTCGACCCACGGTATAAGGAGAACCTTTCCACTCTCATACCCGAAGAGGAAAGGGGTTCTAGAGTGACCCTGGTGGACAAACTGATGGTAAAATTCCCATCCGACAGCGCTAGTGGCCGAAGGCGCAGTTCCGAGGGCCAGGTAGCAGGGGAGGCGCAGAGATCAGGCAGCATGTACAGCACAGGCAGGGGAACACTCTCTAAGGCCTTTGACAGCTTTCTGGCTCCCCAGCAAGACTGTGTCACCGCTCCCCAGTCAAGGCTGAGTCAGCGGGAGCACTGTAAAAGGATGGTGAGGGAGTATGTAGCTGATCGCACGACCGTCCTCCGTGACGCCTCTGCCCCCTACAACTACTGGGTGTCGAAGCTGGACATGTGGCCTGAACTCGCGCTGTATGCCCTGGAGGTGCTTGCTTGTCCTGCGGCTAGCGTCTTGTCAGAGAGGGTGTTTAGTGCGGCTGGGGGAATCATCACAGATAAGCGTACCCGCCTGTCAACCGACAGGCTTATACTCATCAAGATGAACAAAGCCTGGATTTCCCCAGACTTCTCTTCTCCACCAGCGGACAGCAGCGATACCTAAACAATAGGTAGGCTGCACCCGCGGATGGAAGCATTGTTCTCTATCACCATCAAAAACGTGGACCTTTTAGCTTCATCAATCTGTGTATAATATTCATCCTCCTCCTCCTGCTCCTCCTCTTGAAACCTGACGTAATCACGCCGAACGGGCAATTTTTCTTAGGCCCACAAGGCTCAGTCATATAATTTTTGTCAACAATTTTTATACGTTTCAATGCTCATTAAAGCGTTGAAACTTTCACTTGAACCAATTTTTATTTTAACTGGGCTGCCTCCAGGCCTAGTTACAAATTAAGCCACATTAACCAAAGCGATTAATGGGTTTCACCTGCCCTCTTGGTTGGGCATGGGCAATTTTTCTGACGTACATTAGTACTGTTGGTACACCAATTTTTTGAGGCCCTCACCTACAGTGTAATCCAATTAATTTTTTGCCCACCTGCATTAAAGCTGACGTTACATCAGCTGTGCTGGGCACTGCAATGGGATATATTTATGTACCGCCGGTGGGTTCCAGGGAGCCACCCATGCTGTGGGTCCACAGGGAGTTGTAACTGCATGTGTCCACTTCTAAAGAACCCCAGTCTGACTGGGGCATGCAGTGTGGGCCGAAGCCCACCTGCATTTAATCGGACGTTACCTCAGCTGTGATGGGCACTGCAATGGGATATATTTATGTACCGCCGGTGGCTTCCTGGCACCCACCCATGCTGTCGGTCCACACGGAGTTGTTGTCGGTCCACACGGAGTTGTAACTGCATGTGTCCACTTCTAAAGAACGCCAGTCTGACTGGGGCATGCAGTGTGGGCCAAAGCCCACCTGCATTTAACATGACATTACCTCAGCTGTGATGGGCAATGCAATGGGATATATTTATGTTCCGCCGGTGGGTTCCAGGGAGCCACCCATGCTGTGGGTGCACACGGAATTCCCATTGCGGAGTTGTACCTGCCTGTGACTATTTATAAAAAAACGCAGTCTGACTGGGGCATGCAGACACCTTGACAGAATGAATAGTGTGTGGCACATAGGTTCCCCATTGCTATGCCCACGTGTGCAGCTCCTGATGGCGGTGGCACAGGATTATATTTCTCATTGCTTCTGTACAGCATTGTGGGCTATCGCCCCGGCCCTTTTAAAGAGGGTCGCTGCCTAGCCGTGCCAACCCTCTGCAGTGTGTGCCTGCGGTTCCTCCTCATGGCAGACGCACTTATAAATAGACATGAGGGTGGTGTGGCATGAGGGCAGCTGAAGGCTGCGCAGGGACACTTTGGTGTGCGCTGTGGACACTGCGTAGTGCGGGGGTGGGGGGGGGGGGGGTTGGCAGCATGTAACCCAGGAGAAGTGGCAGCGGAGTGTCATGCAGGCAGTGATTGTGCTTTGTTGGAGGTAGTGTGGTGCTTAGCTAAGGTATGCATTGCTAATGAGGGCTTTTCAGAAGTAGAAGTTGTTGGGAGGGGGGGGCACTCTTGCCGCTATTGTGGCTTAATAGTGGGACCTGGGAACTTGAGATGCAGCCCAACATGTAGCCCCTCGCCTGCCCTATCCGTTGCTGTGTCGTTCCCATCACTTTCTTGAATTGCCCAGATTTTCACAAATGGAAACCTTAGCGAGCATCGGCGATATACAAAAATGCTCGAGTCGCCCATTGACTTCAATGAGGTTCGTTACTCGAAACGAACCCTCGAACATCGCGATAATTTCGTCCCGAGTAACGAGCACCCGAGCATTTTGGTGCTCGCTCATCTCTAATTTATTACAATTAAAAATGTGAAAAAATGACAATTTTTAAAAAATGTTCCCAATTTTGGTGCTTTTAATAAATATACACAAATTCTATCGGTCTATCTTTACCAGATAAATGAAGTACAACATGTGTGAAAAAAGAATGTCAGAATCAGTTGGATATGCAAAACCTTTACAGAGTTATTCTATGTTAAAGTGGCACATGTCAGATTTCCAAAATTTGGTCTGGTCATTAAGGCGCAAACAGGCTTGGTCACTAAGGGCTTAAAGTGGATTGCAAACAGCAAAACAGCTGAAAATGGACTTCATTTTGGAAAATATAAATGAAGAAGCTGTTCCATAAAATAGATGATTAGTTATTTTATTGATATGTATCTCTCGCTCTCTCTCAATCATTCTGCAAGCAGCTGATATCTTAACCCTTTGAATTCAGAATTGCTTTAACACCACCATGTAATACTACATTTTCACTGTAGGTCAGCTGTCTGGCCAAGTATGGCTTCCTGAAAAAATCAACTAGAACCCTTGTAATCACTATAATGGGAGCCCCACGGTTTTTCTCACCACAGTTGTTCAGTCAGGAGTACCATATCATGGAGGTCCCTTATGATTAGACATTCTTCACCTCTCCTGTAAAATACATACAGATTTTGCAGTGGGTTCCTTGTGGATTTTGTCACATCTTTCTGGCAAAATCCACAGCAGGGTTTCCCCTGCGAAAAATATATCCCTTAAAATTTTAGACTATATGAATTTAGTGTATAGTCATAAGAAGGAGACATGTCACCCTTTCCACTGCATATAATCCACACTGATAAGGATTCATCACTTCCTTACCATCTCCTTTAATTGACTGTGTTTATATCTCCTCCTCAGATGTAATTCTTTCTACATCTCTAAATTAGTTTCGTGCTTTGGTGTCTCTGTGGCACCCTGAGTGGATGAGTCTTTTTTTCTTGTCACTGTTATTTTCTGTTTATATCTGGGCTACGGTTGATTCTCTAGAACTTCTTCTTGCATCCGTTCTCCTTGGATGTCCTTTGGGACAGGGTGTCACTCACCACAAGCACTTTGTCTACGTTTACACTTTAGACACTATGAAAACAATTCCTGCATGCTTTCCCAGTAAAAGAACTGGCTGCAACCAATCTGGCTCTATCTACAGGGGCGCTGTCCTAACCACCTTCTGGTTTTACCTGGGCCAGTAAGGTGGTGGAGGAGCTCAATACTCTCCATTAAAGAAATTGCGACTTATTTGGGTGTTTCATATGCTGAACTAAAGCTTTCCCCCAGTATTATATTGGCGACAGAATCCTCGTCCCCTCAGTGACGCAGGCAGTAATACAGCTAGCACATCACTAGAAGATCCAGTCCCGTTAGGGAAGGAGCTGGCCTCCCTGGTTACACATCTCTTACATCACCATTGACTTGAACTTTGAGGAGGGGCCTGATAAAAGGGAGGATGAGTGCATTTTGCAGAGAATAGTGGTTGTGCAGTCAGGTCCCAGTGTGACTCAAGCTTCTTCAACATGCTAAACAGGGGGACCTATATAAAGAGGGGCCAGTGACCAAAGGACAACAGGAAAGATCTTCTGCAGTGGCCACAGCTGGTAAAATATTAGGGTGAGTGACTAATGGCCATAGGAGTCTCTGAGTAAAGGCCTGAAGTATCAGCCACTGTAGCAGGTGAGGTACCTGAGCTGACCACCAGGGCCTAAGTGTGTCGAGTTAGCAGAGAGGCTCATCAGTGACCAAAAAGAGCAGAGTGTGAAGGTTTGTGCACAGGTGAAGGTAGGAAGTAGGACCCCGCAGATGATCAGTGCTGCCAGACCCAGTGAAAATGCAAGCACTTTCTTGGATAGGGAGGGATTCTCTACTCCTAACCTAAGTGAGGGGTGCAGACAATGACATCTGACCAGATGACAACGGAAGACAGATACACACAGTGACAGAATGGTGAGAGTGAAAGCCAAGTAAAGAACAGAGTCTGCTGGATGCATTGGGTCAAGTTTCTTTGGTGCTTCCCTATAAGTGGAATGAGGAACTGAGACTGGAGTGCATTTCGCTACCATGCAGAGTAGGCAAGAACCCCTCTGCAACTGCACAATAAGACATGTATTGGGGCTTGCAAGATAGTGAATAGCCAAGAAGGTATATTAAACGTTGTATAACATGCTGTTGAACTAGAGAGCCTTGCCTGAATCCGTGAGGTTTCCTCTAGACTATTTTGGACCTTGGAGAATGATCAGTGTTTCAGCCGGTATATATATTTATCCCATGTGGCCATAAGGCCTATTCAGTACTGTCTGTAATATTACAAGTAAAGTGACATCATAAGGAGTGATAAAGTATACAGTGTACATGATTAAAAGTTTTGCGCTGATGCCCCTTATTGCCTCCACCTGCTTAATGCTGCTACATTGCATAAGACGCCATCTGTGCCTCATGAGCCTTGCTATACAGCACTTTGGTTTCTCTAATTGGCCAGTCCAACCCCCCATTGTCAGCTCGTTATATATTGACCAGAGAGGTGTAAGATTGAGATTCAAAGTGTGTATATTATCATGGTTTTATTTTATGGATGTAATTCTCTGGAGTGCTAGTTGTCCTTATTCTATAGTCAGTGGTGTACACAGAGAAGAGGGGGGTCTAAAGGATTTCCTATCATTTAGGTTATAGAGTTCAACACGGAGATAATCTGTTTTATGTATTAAAGATTAAGATTACTGGATGGGCAGAGAGAATAGAGGAAAATGCGGTAGAAATCATTTATTGTTTGAGGCTATACATTAGACATGAGATTATATATATAAATGTGCTGTATAAAAGATCATTCCATGAATTGTGGCACATCATAAAGACAGACAAGACCCTTTTTCCTTATAAACACTTCTGTAATTGCGATGGCCTATGTTAATATACAGCCAATTGCTGGTAACATTCATGGACATCACCCAAAAAATGGACTCGGTGGGGGTCCGAGATCAAAGACTTCTCCGATATGATCTATGTCTATTATATATAGGATAAATTGCACTGTCAATGATTTGATTCCAGAGGATTATGTCAATATGAGCTTAAAAATACCATACATATTAAACTGGCTTGAACTTCATTTCTGTTATCTTATAGGAATAATTTAGCCCTTTTCCAGATTTCCAATTAATTCCATATCCGTAGCTGCTGTGTGCTCCTCCCAGATACTGTCCATTCAGATTGGAGTGGAGGCAGTTTCCATACCACCAGGCACCCTTATATGTTATTGCACAATTATCTTTATAAGTATCCTTGTCTCTGTCTTTGGTTGTAAAAGGACGATTGTTGTGATAACCGAGAGAGTCTCCTGTAATAAAAGAAGAAAGAATTATCAGAATTTCCCTTCTAAGCGTGCATTCACACAGGGGAGTGTGACTCGCTCCTGACAGTCACAGGCGCAACTTGCATCGCACAGGACACTGACACTCAGTCCATGTGCAGGAGACTGCACATCTGCATATTCTATTCTTGTGTGAGTCTGCTCCACACATGGCAGCTGCCTGCTGTGCTGCACAACTAACATCTACCCACAACACAATTAAAATCAATCAAAATGTCCTATGTACCTCAAATTGATAATACTGAAAATGACACTTATCCTAGAAAACAAATTCTCATATGGCTACACAGACAGAAAAACAACAAAACAAATGATGGCTCTCTGAATTTAGCAATACAACTAGATTTTTTTCATGAAAAATGTTTATTTTGTGTAAAAGTAGTAATACATAAAAAACTATATAAATTTGATTCCTCCAAAATCGTATAATTGCTTTGTTTAATTAAAAAATATACAGAAATGACAGAACTGTGTTTTCTTAGTGACCCTGCCTCTGAAAGAAAAATAACAAGAAGTGGTTAAAAAGTCTGCATCCTATAATGGTAGATATAAACTCCAGCTTTATGTATGATGTATGGAGAAAGTAATACATTTTTTTAAAAGTTTTGTTTTTTTAAATAGATAAAAACTATATAGATTTGGTATTTCCGTAATTGGACTTATTTGCAGAATAAAGTTAAGAATAGGAAGCCATTTTTACCATACCATAAATGTCATAAACAACAAAAGTAATTATTTTTTTTTCCATTTCACGCGACGTAAAAAAATGTTGTAAAAGTGTTTCAATACATTATAGTGTACATTAAATGGCAACATTAAAAACTTTACCTGGTCCTGCAAAAAATATACTCTAAGGCCTCGGTCAGACGGGCGTTTTTTGCCGCGATTTGCAGATCGCATGACGGATCGCCAGAAAAATCTGCTCCTAGCTGCGTTTCCTTTGAAACGGGCCCGATCACAGGAGCGCTGTCCAGCCCATTGAAATCAATGGAGCCGGCAATACAGCCGGCTCCATTGGAGGCAATGGGCTGCCGGCGAGCGCAGGATGAATTTTCGGGAAGGGCTTAAAAATATAAGCCCTTTCCTAAAAATCATCCAAAAATGTGTAAAAAAAAAAAATATATATATATATATACTCACCTTGTCCGTGCAGCCGGAGTTCAGCCGCGGCCGGCCAGCAGTTCTCCTGAACTGCTCTGAGTAGTATTCAGCAGGCGGGGATTTAAAATCCCCGCCTGCTGAATGGGCTGCCTCTGATTGGTCACAGCTCTCACCAATCAGAGGCAGCTCTAATTCACCCATTCAGGAATTCATGAATGGGTGAGTGAGTGCTGCCTCTGATTGGCTCAGCGCAGGGACCAATCAGGGGCAGCTCTCAGCTATTGAATGACAGCTGAGAGCTGCCCCTGATTGGTCCCTGCGCTGAGCCAATCAGAGGCAGCACTCACTCACCGATTCATGAATTCAGAGCTGCCTCTGATTGGTGAGGGCTGTGACCAATCAGAGGCAGCCCATTCAGCAGGCGGGGATTTTAAATCCCCGCCTGCTGAATACTACTCAGAGCAGTTCAGGAGAACTGCCGGCTGGCCGCGGCTGAACTCCGGCTGCACGGACAAGGTGAGTATATATATATTTTTTTTATTTTCACACATTTTTGGATGATTTTCAGGGAAGGGCTTATATTTTTAAGCCCTTCCCGAAAATTCATGCCGCGCTCGCCGGCAGCCCATTGCTTTCAATGGAGCCGGCTGTATTGCCGACTCCATTGAATTCAATGGACAAACATCATTCTTCTCTGCACAGCTGTTACAGCTGTGGCAGAGGAGAATGATTTGTGTAGTATATGTTCTTAATGGGGTCGGTGCTGCTGCCGCCGGCCCCATTGAGCGCATATAGAGAACACAAGGAATCGCAGATAGGCGCGATCTGCGGTTTCTTGTGTCCTATAATTTATCGGACAGGCACATAAAAAGCGCCCATTGCACAGCAATGGTTCTATAAAATCGCAGATCGCATGTGCATGCGCAAATCATGCGAAAAATCGCCCGTGTGACCGAGGCCTAATACAGCTATTACTGCTCTAGATCCCATTAGATATTGGGCCCCATGATAGAACATTAGATGAAAAGCTCTATTACCAGAGTAGACATTACCTGCACTGCCTCCAGTGAATGTGCCAATGTGCAGCTTATAATTGTCAGCTTCTCCTGATAGGTAAAATGAAGTATAAGCAGCAAAACTGTGTTGATTGTCAAAATCTATCAGATCAACTCGAAGTTTATGGGATCCTAGAAGGTTAAACATGTGCAAAGTCAGTGCATGAAGGAAGATGCCATAATCCAGGCTGTAGAATTCTACAAGCTCATATATAGGGCTCAGTCAGACGAGCGAAGGTCTGCGTGTTTTTCTGCGCTGAAAAAAAACACATCGCTTGCAGGAAAAAATTTGCATGACCACGTCCATTGCCACCCATATTTTCTATCTTTAGGCTCGATCAGATGAGCGGAGATCCACACGTTTTTCGTCGCGGAAAAAAAACGCACCGTGTGCGAGCAAAAATCTGCACCTACCAAAGATAGAACATATGGGTGGCAATGAACTTGGTCATGCGGGGTTTTTTTGCGCGCGGTGAGTTATCTTACCGCGCAGAAAAACACGCGGATCTCCGCTTGTCTGACTGAGCCCTTGGGCCACCTGCAGACGGCCGGTTCGGATCCCGCTTGGAGAATTCTCGCAGCAGGTTGCAGACCTATGCCCCTGCAGAGGCCTGCGGCTCACCCGCTCCCAGGAATCTATCCGTTTCTGCTATGCGTCGGCTGCAATGAACATGGTCGTGCAGATTTTTTTACGCATGCGGTGCGTTTTTTTGCGCACAGAAAAACGTGCGGATCTCCGCTCGTCTGACCAAGCCCTTTGGCCGCCTGCAGATTGGCCGGGTCGGGGATGCAGACCCGTGCCCCTGCAGAGGCCTGTGGCTCACCCGCTCCTGGGAATCTTCCGTCTCTGCTATGCGCCGGCCGGCCAGCCGGTGCATGCACAGAGCGTAGCCGGACCGTCACTACTGACATTTCTGTGCGGGCCTCTGCAAGACCGGCACAGAAATAGGACATGCCGAGATTTGTTTTCCGCGTGTTTTCATGCGGACAAATTGTGGCTGTGTGCCTAGGATTGTGTTTTGCAGTGCAATCCCATGCAGGCAGGCACAGGCAAAAATTCAGCAGGAAATCCCGCTGCTGAATTTCTGCCCGAGTGCAGGGGGCCTTAGGCCGCCTGCAGACTGCCAGGTCGGATCCTGCTGCGAGAACTCTCGCAGCGGGACTCGACCTGAGCCCTTGCAGGGACCAGTGTGGCGCTCACCTCTCCAGCAGCTGCGGCTCTTCAATGTGCCGGCTGCCGGCCAGCCTGCGCATGTGCAGAGCAGAGCCGGCGGCCCGGGAGTGACATTTCTGTGCGGGTCTCGCAGAGCATGCCGCGATTTGTTTTCCGTGTGCATTTTCGAGCAGACAAATTGCGGCCGTCTGCATAGGATTGCGTATTGTAATGCAATCCTATGCAGGTGGCAGGGATGGAAATTCTGCGAGAAATCCCGATGCAGAATTTCCGCCCGTGTGTAGGGGGCCTTAGGTAGGCGCGGATTTTCGCCCACACATGCTGTGCGTTTTTTCTCCGCGTGGAAAAATGCGCGTATATCCGCTTGTCTGACTGAGCCCATAGTCTGATAGTAGGTTTGCCACCTTTGTCGCAAATACAAAGTGGCCATATGTAAAAGGAGGTGTAGTCGCTGGATGTGGCTAGAGCTGTGGTTTACACCATAACTTTACCTCTTAGTGGCCCCAGTGGTCATAGTTTGCCCCCTTATTGGTCCTAATAGAACAAACCCTAATTCCAAAAAACTTGATATGCTGTGTAAAATGTAAAGAAAAAAGAATGCCATGATTTGGAAATCTCATATAACCATATCTTATTTACAGTAGGACACAGAACAGACATCAGAAGGGGAAAGTGGCACATTGAAGCAGCAACACATCTCAAAAGAGTTGAGCCAGAGCCATGTCTACTATTGTGTAGCATCCTCTCTTCTTTTTACAACAGTCTGTTAGGGCTCCCACCCACTGGCAATATTTTCTCCACTGCGATGCGATTCTAAAGTTAAAGTCTCGCATCGCAGTGCAAGAAAAAAATCGGCATCACGACAACATATCGCCGGTCTTTTCAATGGGGCCAGCGGCAGCAGCGCCAGCCCCATTGAAAAGAGATGGAGAATGCCGGGACTTCTGCCACAGCTGTGACAGCTGTGACAGCTGTGGCAGGAGTTTCCTTCATCCCCACGGGGACTGCGGGGATGAAGGAATCCTCTGCCACAGCTGTGACAGCTGTGGCAGAAGTCCCCGGCATTCTATTTCATTGCTTTCAATGGGATCGGCACTGCTGCCGATCCCATTGAAAGCACTGCTTTCTGCAACCCATGCGGAATGATTATTGGGAAAGGGCTTGAAATATAAGCCCTTCCCCGATAATCAGCCAAAAGTGTGAAAAAATTTTTTAAAAATCATACTCACCTCTCCTGCGCTGAGCCGCGTCCTCCTGCTGGCTCCCCGGCACTGCTATGAAGCTCTTTTAGCAGTTGGGTATTTAAAAATCCCCGCCTCCTGAAAGAGCTGTGCAGATTAGCTGAGGGCTCAGCCAATAGCAGCTACTGCTTAGCTATTGGCTGAGCGCTCAGCCAATCACACATAGCCCTTAGCTATTCATTCATGAATAGCTATACCTTAGGACTATACCTTAGCACCGGGACTCTTCTGTGAAGCCATGCTGTTGTGATGGATGCAGTATGTGGTTTAGCATTGTCTTGCTGAAATATGTAAGCTTTCATTGAAAGAGACCTTGTCTGGATGGGAGCACAAGTTGTTCTAAAACCTCTATATACTGCTCAGCATTGATAGTGCCTTTCAATATGTGTAATCTGCCCATGCAGTTTCTCTAGCATGCTTTTTTATATACAATCATATGACTTAGTATAAAACTGACCCTCCAGCTGTTTTTCATTAACACCCCTTACTTTTCCAGCCTTTTGTTACCCCTGCCCCAACATTTTTGAGATGTGTTGCTGCCATCAATTTCTAAATGACTTAATGTTTTAAAATCAAATGGAAAAATGTCTTACTTTCAACTTCTGATATATGTTCTATATTTTAAACATGAATAACGTGGTTATACGAGATTTCCAAATTATTACATTATTTTCTTCTTAACAGTTATTTACATTTTACACAGCTTCCCAACTTTCTTGAATTTGGGGTTGTAAATAGTGTTGCTCATCTTGATCGGCTGGGCGATAAAACTTCCTCAATTTTGCAAAATTGAATTAGGCAAGTCCAATCCGACTTTTTGCAAAAATAGTGCGAAAATCAAATTGTCCATAATGCCTACTAGTCAGATCAGCGTGTCTTGCTGATGTCCCCAAATGTGTCCTCTATCTTGCATATGGCCAGCAGTTTCATTGGAACCCTTAATCACATGGCCTAGCCATATACGACATAAGCACAGTGTAACCAGCAGCCATTTTACAGTGAAGCACAGGACAGAGAAGATGCATCACATATATATGTCTATATAACACGAGGTATGTTGTTAGGGACAGATATTCTGCAAAGGATATATTGCTGGATGTGAAAGCTTGTATATGTTGCGCTAAACAGAGAGGGAGCACAAATATACAATCTGTACTGTGCGGCCTTCTGTTCTCACATATTGTGCTGCCCAGAGATTGCAGCTGGCATTGCTATTTTGTGTTAATATAGAACAAAAATAAAACCAAACAGGGAAACAATAAATACATACAGTACATGTCAGCTGCCTTAGATGTTATTGAATCACGAGTCAGGCCACTATTATTTGTGGGCTTTAAGCAACTAGCAGTGGTTTTCTGCAAACTACAAAGTTAGGTGATACGTTACATAAACGTACACTAAAAGTGAACAAAGAAAACCTAAAATACAAAAAAATGGATAAAAGGGAACATGAAGAAAGCAAGGGGTTGGGGACATGTTGATGAGGGTGGAGAAAGATGGACCAAGGTGGCACATCAAGCGAGTCCCACTGAAGAAACAGCTCCATTTTCTGCAGGAGGCCATGCAAGCCCATTTTTATTCTTTAGAAGTGGTTTTGCCCATGCGTTACATCCGCAGCTTGCAGAACAGGTCATACATTGGATAACATAGCATGCCTCTTCCTCCCAGTCGCAAGCACACAGCAGTCTGTCTGCACCAGTTGGCCAGGAGCATCACTCTTCTTCACCTTGTGCCAAATCCCTCATACCCTATGAAGCTGTCCACATGGATCAGTCTGAGCAGCTGTTTGATCTTTCAGTGTCATGGATGTCAACTGGGAAGTACAAACAACCAGAAGGAGAAGACCAAGACATTGAATGCACTGATGCACAACCATTTTTTTTGTCTGAAGAGGACGATGAAGGTGGGTAAGTGTGTGGTCAACACTCCATAGTCAATTTATACTCAGGGGGATGTGGAAATGGAGTTGACAGCTCCTGGTGCAGATTGTGTCGTAGAGTCCACTCAGGAGAAGTACAACAAAGAGGAACAGTGGGTGGAAGATGATGAGGTGCTTGAGCTCGCAGAAAGGAGAGGTGGACGTTGTGGGGCAACACCATACTAAGACAATGAGTAGGGTCTCGCAGACAAACAAGGGCTATATCATTACCATCAGCTACTACTACTCGCATCAGTAGCCACATTAGGCTCACAACTAGGTCTGCTAACAGGACTCGTGCAGCCTCTTTGAAAGCAAACGTGATGACAGAAGAGTGGTTATCTGTAAGATCTACGGTAAGGATTTTAAATGCGTCAAGAATAACAAACAACTTCAACACAACATGTATAAACAGTCACATGAACTCCCACCTGAGCCAAAAGGCAAAGAATCAGCTTTATTCTGCTCTCTTTTTCCACTGTTGTAGTTTCTTCTTCCTTTACCTGCTTGCCTATTCATGCAGTAGCGTTTGAGCACCAAGAGGCAGTTTTCTGTAGGGGCAGTAGCATACCTACTTTAGGCTCTCTTTCACAATTGATGATAGGGGTGCAGGATTCAGAACCAAGAGTGGGAAATGGAGAGCAGAAGTTGAGCCGCCATCATCACCACCACCTTAACTGACATTAATATCTACCCCGTATTCCAGTATGGCCAAGATCAGTAGCTAGCCCTCCATCCCCAGCTAACGTACAGTACTAGATACCCAGCTGCAATATCTTTACCAAAAATCTTCCCTGCATTGCCATGTGAGTAATAATGTGTCCCTGGTGTTATAGAATGGTGTCAGTGGCAGGGTGCACCTGACCATGGACACTGGGCTCAGCAAGCATGAACAGGAGCATTATTTATCCTTAACAGCACATTGGGTCAATGTTCTGCAGATGGAGACTAAAGCCAAAAGTGGTGGCCCTCATTTCATTGTACCACCAAAAGTTATGGCACTTTCATCCTTGTCTGTTCCCTCCTCAACTGCTTCACCTTCACTTCTTCACACCATCTTTTAAAACCTTCCTCAATCGCACAGATATCCGTATGTGGCAAAATGACACTACAGGGTCTCAGGGACAATGGCTGGTTGTTTTCACAGCAGAAGTAGGAGGAAGGGATACCAATCTTCCAACTGTCTTGCCAGTTCGCCATTACTCAACACTGCAGGGAAGGTGGCTTTGGTCAAGAAAGGGGGGCATCTTCTCCAACATATTTCTCCACCAATTGGATAAGTATAGAGGAGGTACAGCAGGAAGAGGAAGCAGAGGAGAAGGATGATTTGGGTCCAGAGGTAGGGGAGAGGGAGGCCACAAAATGTTTCTTCCACCCATTAATAATCACAGTTATTCTACGGGGATGGCAGAACCATTTGGGGGACACACTTAGGCCTGGCCCCAAAGAATATGGGACATCACTCTTAGGCACTTTGAGGCATATGAGTGCTATTATGCTGCAGTGCTTGCAGAAGGACTGTTGCATAGCCCATATCATTACTGGGTCCCCCTCCTCCTTGATCCCCATTACAAGGCCCAAAAGACAAATCAGTGGAGAGGGACCTCAAAATACAGTATTATAAGGCCCAATGTCCACAGGCGGATCTGATTTGCAGAATCCGCGCAGGTCACCCCATGGAAGTGTAGTGTCCCAGAACATCATTCTGGACCCCTCTATTATTGTCATACATGTCTGTCTTATGTAGATGCACTGTGCCAAACTGTTATGTCTATTTTTTGTATGTGTGTTGCACAGCTGCAGTGTCTGAAGGGTTAACCCCATTAAAATCATTGCCTGTGAACTTGGCTGCATGCTGAATGTATCTATCTTACAGTGTCATGTGATGTGTGAGGATGAATCTATAACTGGGGGTGTATGTGAGCGGGAAGGAGGTTGATGATCTTCCATCTCACCATGCAGTTGGAGGACCCATAGTGATGCAGGGAAGCCCCTTCAGCTTCCCTGTATCGAAAATGGTGAAGAAGCAGAGGCTCCCTAGTTGGGGCTGAGGATCTTCCCTCTTCCCCGATCAGCTGGAGAAACAGCAGGGGCACAGGGACACATCTCTGGTTTCTCTGCGCCTTATATGGAGGAGATGGAGAGACTGCCGGACCGTATTTGAAGCACATGGGAGTCAGTGAGTCTAAATGTTTTCCCCCAAAAGTCCCACACAAGAGAGAGCCATTGTAAGTAACTACGGTTTCAAGTGACTATACGTGTATACAACTAATAACTTGACAAAGACTCTCTGAGTAAGAGTTGAAACGTTGTGGGCAATAAAGATTTGTTTTTTGGATTCAACCCCTGGAGTGCTGCTCTTGCATATATTTTCTGCTGTTTGGAATACGGTCCAGGATCCAGGACCTTTGAGAGCGAGCACCATTTGGAGAGGAATATCTTCCCTGCATACTGACAGGTGATACGTGTGCTGCGATCCACTCATTGTTCAGGACTATACAACTAATAACAGTGCAGAAGTCTACCGAACCTCTGAAGATAATATTAAGTCTGTTTATGATTCCTATACAGCCGTCTGAAGTCTGGATCCCCGTATAGTGGTATACCTTTAACTGACACCCATGCGTGTTGAAGTCTATGAGAGCGGGGAGATCATTATTGCCATTCTGTGGCCATTGACTTTCATGTCAAGTATTGCTGATTATTCACTAAGTTTCCTGCACTGTAAAATCTGCATTCTGAAGTCTGTTGTGTTGTATGGAAAAGTCTCTAGTAATGTTTTACCGGGCCTCCCTCATTCTGGAGGACCCAAGGTACTATGCACTTGTCCAGTGTCATTAATGCGCCGTGTGTGAATGCCGGTGTATGGAACGGTGGTGTCACAAACTGACAACTACAACCCCCATCATACCTGTCATTTCCCGTAACAGGAAAATTGTATATAGTTTATACCTCGGGCCCATGTACAATTGCTTCTAGTCACTCACAGGATAGATTTTTACCTAATTTGTGTGTTACAAAATTTCGCGTTCCCTCACAGGACACCACAGAAGTTCCCAAAATCAAGCCGCCCATAGGGATACATAGGCGTCCGCAAATGAAATAAAGCATGCAGATTTGAAAAAAAATTGCAGCATGCTCTGTTTCAGTGTGGATCCTGCACAGACGGATCCGCACTGATTGGAAGCCTTCCGATCAAATGCCCATCCGCAATTGAATTGCAGATGGGCCGTGGATTCCGTGAGAAAGTAGGAGTTTAAAACAAAAAAAACTCCACTGTGCATGTGCGGCGGCGCACTGAAAGAAAATGAAGGCCCGGACGGGTGAGTAGAAGACCTATGGGGTTCTCGGCTGCGGGCAGGGTCGGATTCCGCTGCGGGCTCCTGCATGCAGAATCAGATTCGCCTGTGGACATGAGGCCTAAAGGACACACTATTAAGCAGCTTAAGCACAGCATTTCCCCATGGTCACAGGGATACATCCACAATGGATTGCAGTTCTACAGCTACTGGTTGATAAACAGAAAACCTCTGCAGGGGCATTACCACCAGCGTCAGGAAAAGCTAGTCCCTTAATGGCCACCCATATGTCTTTTGACGGCAGCTGTTAAGGGGCTTTATTCTACAGTACTATCAAAACCTGGCGCTGCATTAGAGGTTCGACGTGGGTCTCCCATACCAGGGGCAGCAGGTATTCAGCTGTTAGATGACAGACGGGCACCTGTTCCATGCCTAGGAAACAAAGAAACCTTGGATCCCCAGGGTTTAACCCTTTACATGCTGCGGTCAGTGTGACCATAGTATGTAAAAGGCGGACAGACGGAGGGGGCTGTGCCAGATACGGTAGCCTGTGAGGCTCAACCTCAGGGCTTATTCACACGAGCGTATATCGGCTGGCGTTTTCACGGCCAGCCGATATACACTGCCCCTCTGATGCATTGGTTTACAATGCATCCGTGCACAGAGGCGTATCTCCGTGGCATAAAGTGCCCGGACGGGCGGTGGCAGAGACTCCTATGGGAGCCCATGACAGCAGAGCTAAGCTGTGTTCCCCGACCAACGGCATATACGCTGCCCCATGCATCACACGGTAGCGTTCACGGCCGTCCGATATACGCTTGTGTGAATAAGCCCTCAGGCTGAGCTTCATAGGCTTTCTAATGCACTACTATTCTGAAGTATAGTAGTGCATTACAATAATGATAAAAGATGTTTAATCAAGTCCCCTAGTGGGACAAAAATAAAAAGTTAAAGTATTTTTAAAAAATAGCAAAAAAATCACATATGTAATATCACTGTGTTTGTAATGCAAAAAAGTTAGTACATTATTTAACTCGCACGTTGCACGCCCTGAAAAAAAAAATACAAAAAACATTAAAAAAATATTAATAGAATGGAAAGTGATCAAAACACCGCATGGCTAAAAAAATGGTACCATTGAAAAGTACTATTCATCACACAAGAAAAAATTCACATAACACTGTTGACAAAAAAAAGAAAAATGTTAGGGGTCTTTTAATGCAGCAATAAACAAAAAAAAAACATTTTTTTTTCAAGTGTGAAAAAGTTGCAAACAAAAACCTATATAAATTTGGTATTCACATCAGAAACGGTGTTTAGCACAGCTGGGGGTGTGATAGCTGATAGACGCATCTGTCTGACCACTGACAATGTAGATTGCCAGATGTTTATAAAAATGTACAAGCCATGGATATCACCTAACTTCTGCACCCCCATAGCAGATTCCACTGATTAGTTAGCACGCTGGGAATTTTAAACTCACATATGACTGAGGGTGGCTTCACACGAACGTGTTTTTGTGTGTACATAGGTGCGTACATAAGTGTGCACCCATGTACATGCAAAAACACGCGTGAATGCAGGTCCGTGCATTGTTTTCAATGGAGCCGCGGCTGCTGCCGGCGGTTCCATTGAAAACAATGGTCTGCCGGCACCCCTACATTCTGTTTCAGAATTTACATATAAAAAAAATTAAAATAAACTTAACTGTCCACTGCTGCCATGTCCCCCGCGAGGATGAAGAACAAATCTGCCGCATGTGGCAGATGTTTCCTTCATCTCCGCTAGTAAAAAGAATTCCCTGCTTCTACATCTTCCACATCTGTGACCAATGCTCAGAGGAATTCTTCAATTCTCTACCGCAGCTGTCACACATGACAGCTGCCGTAGAGGATTCTGCTGCTGGCACGCTGTCCATTGATTTCAGGGAAGGGCTTTAAATATAAGCCCTTCCGTAAAAATCCAGTAAAAGTGCTATAAAAAAAAAAAATAGATACTCACCTTGCTTCAGCTGCCAGAGCTCACCTGTGTCTCCTTCCTGCTGTACCCTGCTCTGTGGTGCTGATCTATCAGCAGGCAGGGATTTTAAATCCCCGCCTGCTGAAAGAGCTGAATGTGATTGGCTGCTGCTGCTTTCCTTCTCCTACTTCAACCATGTTTACTCCTCTTCCTCCTCCTAAATCAAAAATTTTCCTTGGTGAAGCCGTGCTTGGCTGTTGTGTTTACCCGGTAGAATGTGTCCTATGCTAACGTCATGACGTTGCTTTTAAAACAAGCAGTACACCTGCTATATTCCTTGGCACCATTTTTGAGCTAAGAGACCCAATGTGGTTTTTTTTGTTTTTGGTAACATCTGTATGCTACTATTGACCCCCTACAACACTGTACACTATAGTGACCTTTGCAATTTTAGCGGGGTGGGGCTTTGGCTGTATTGGTGACCTTCTGGATGACAAATCAGTAAACTGAATTTTTACTCTTATTGATTTTAATGGGAGTTGGAATTGACTGTCCCGAGACATGATGATTTTCATGAAATCGGCACGATACCAACACAAACAGATTTTTCCACTAATTGCTCATCACAAATTGTAATAGTGCACCCCTTAGTGGCCCCAATAGTAATAGTCCCCCTAATATTGGCACAAATAATAACCATGGCCAAAAATAGTTTTGCTTACTGAAGCAGCTCCGTTCTAGCCACCATGGCTGCTGTATACCTGCTTCCTTCCCCAGCGTCCGTGCTGTGTATTGTACATACACGAATGCAGAAGCCGGGAGATGAAGCAGGGCCTATACAGATAACAGAAGAGGAAGGGTCTCTGCATACAGCAGAGGTGGTGGAATGGAGATGCCTGGATGGCAAAGCATGCTCTCTGCATACAGCAGCTGGGTCTACCATACCAGAGCTTCTTCGGTAAGTAAGCTACTTGCAGCCATGGCTGGCACAAAATGAAATACCAGCACCATCCCTGAAACTTATTTACTGACTGAGCCGGAGGTTCAGCAGCTGGCAACCCTGTCTGATGGGTATCTATTAAGAGAAGGGGCGTCAAGACTTGTAGGACGTCACAATTTGAGCAGACTTGTCCATAGTAATGACAGTGGATTCTGGTGGATGCAATAGTTACCTGAAGATGTGAGGTGGTGAATATTATCATTTCCCAGCCAGAACTCACTTAGTTGGTTACCAAACCCTCGCTTGTAATCATTCCACTCTCTGAGAAAGTTGATAGTGCCATCATACCGTCTCTGAAAAACCTATCAACAGGGACAAGGTAAGTATAATATTGGAGTGGGAGCTTTTGTATAGAGGGTCACTTTAGGGAAAAAACAAAATCTATTTTATTACATACAATCCATCCTCCTCCATCTGTATCCATGTCACACAAGACTGTAAGTGAATTTTCTCCATCTGGGTATATTTTGTACCAAGCACTGAGAACTGCCCCTCGGTGCTGCAGTTCCTTGCAATTTCTAGGTGCTGAAAGAAGTAGGTTCATTGGTATGTTCCAGTGAAGATAGAATGAATAAAATGATATTAGTAGATTTTTGCAGTCAAGAAGTGGGTTCTACAGCCAAGGAAGAACAAACGTTAATTATATAGCAAACCATTAGTTATATGTCATGAACTCCTACTCATATATAATGTAACCACCAAATTGTAATCACATAACAGCCAACAGAAGGTGAGCAATGACCATGAACCAGAAAAAATACCAAAAAATTAGTTGTCATCATGTTACAAAAGTCCAAACACCATTGTTGGATCATGTAAACTTTATAAAGCCCCATTTACACTGAAAGATGATCACTCAAAAATCGCTCAAACGATAGTTTGAGTGACAGTTTTTAGCGATCATTTTTGCATCAATTCTTAAGTAGCTAATTAGCTACTTAAGAGTTAAATGAAGGCAGAGTGGGACACTGCTGATAACTCCGAGAACAGCTGTTGCTTTGTACATGCAAACAGCTGCTTTGTTCTCGGAGCTTTTAGCTGGTGTCCCGCTGAGAAGTCTGAGCGGGATACCAGCTGAAAGAATGCTATCAGCAGTGTCCCACTGAGAACTGAGCGTGCGGCGCTGATAAGGCTCATCACTGACTTTTAGTTTGCTAAAAATCAGCGATGAACGAATAGTGCACGAAAAATGCTCAATGGCACCACGTTTAGACTACTCCTCATACTGCATGAGAACTATGACTTGCTTAATGATATGCAACATTCTCTTTTAGTAACTTTCCGTTTAAGCAAGATGACCTTGCAATCTAATTACCAAACCTGCCTGAGATTGATACCACACATGTAAAAAGGAGATGAAAAATAAAACAACACTTTATTTTAAAAACGTAAAACCTATGGAGACCTTTCATACGGAAAATTAGTCAATGCGGACATTTCTGCGTCATAAAGATAATTGAATGATGGTGCTTGAATTTTACACCTGTAAAAATCTGCGCATTTCAAAACCGCATGATTAAATTCCGCAATGACAAATCTTACTGCTGCAAAATGAAGGATGTCTTGCAGAATTGTTGTTGCAGCTTTTTAACATACAGGAGATGTAAGTCTACAATTAAATTCCGTTAAAAAAAACTAATTTCGCAAAATGTTCTACAAAATGCATTTAGCAGTGAAAAACGCATCAAAATCCTCACTAATTGACAAACTCTGTGAAAGGTTTCAGATGCTCATTTTAATGAATTCCTATTAATATTGAACTTGCATAATATTTCAAATCATATTTAAATTATTTCCAATTTATCCGCCTTCATTTCCTAATTAGATTTCTTGACCCACTGAGTCCACATGAAGATGTTCTGTAGAATTCAGTGTATTCTGAGCCTCTCACCTTTCTGTCCTGTTAGTCCAGGAGAACCTGCAGATCCTGTAGTAATGGATACAAGTACAGAGTCAAATGGACAATGTGGATTGTTCAAGTGTTATATTGATGTTGTTATAAGAAACTCATCATTTACTTTGGATTGTACAGTGCTGTTTAGAAGGCAAAGAGTCGTCACACCAAATGTTTATATGACTTAAATTTCTCTTTTGTGCATTCACTTTGTGTTTTGTTAATGGATAAAAATAAACTATTACCACTCCTATTTTTTTTAAACATTTTACTTTGCAGCATTTTTTCACACTGAGCCAAACTAGTAATATATATAGTATATGGGGCATAGAGAAGAATTCTCCAGTCTTGGATAATGCAATGGAAAATACCCCTACTGGTAACACTTATGTGTTGAAGGGCTGAACAAGCAATTCATAAGCATATAATATAATCTGCTGTAAATAGTGCCAGTATTCTACTGATGGCAACTGTGGGGCAAAAGCAAACAGCATTATATTAAAGGATTGTCAGTTATGTAATATCCCAGGATTACCGTCAAAAAACAAATCACAAACTTACAGCTACTTAAGATCATGTAAAGTCTATAATGTACAGGTAGTGTGAGTGGAGGTCAGTACATGTATAGTGACTCAAAGTTGGGGTCCCTTTAAATAGTGTTTGTCTATCCATTGTGAATTGTCTTTCTGTATTCGTATGTTTGAGTGTCCACGTCATTGTCCTGTGTTGGTGTTGACAAGGATGATGATGTCGAGACGCTTGTCGATCCTTAAATCTTTTGGCTAGCTTCTCACTTTCTACCTTAAAATCCTCAGCAGAGGAACAATTGCGACATATCCTCAAGAATTGGCCTTTGGGTATTGACCTCTTGAGAGAGAATGGATGAAAGCTATTCCAGGCCAATAATGAATTTGTGGCCGTTTCCTTCCTAAAGAGAGTAATTAATATCATACCATCTGCTTGTTTTTTCAAGTCTTTTTGAAGACTTGTGAATTTTCAAGTCTAAGAAGGATATTGATACTTCATCACAATCAGATGTCAATCTGAAGTTGAAGTCATTGTTATTTAAGTGATTTACAAATTCTTTGAAGGACCTCCGATCATCAGACCAAAGTAAGAAGATATCATCAATAAAGCAAATCCAAAGGACGATGGATTTTGTCCAGTGGGAATTCTCCTCAATGAACACATGGTGTTCCTCCCACCAGCTCAGGTACACGTTGGCATACGATGGGGCACATGGAGTCCCCATCGCCGTGCCCCTGAGCTGGTGGAAGTACTGACTATTGAAGAGAAAATAGTTGTGTGTTAGTACGAATGTAAGCAGTTCTACGAATGTAAGCTAGTACCTTTTATCCTTTAAGCATAGTACGCAGGCAGGATTCTTACAAGCATTGTATATCATGCACTGCTGATGCATAGGATGATCGGTTTAGTTTTTTCAATTATGCATGCGCAAAGAATCTGTGTTATCAGCCAGCACAGTGGGGGGGGGGCGTTGCCTCGCTGTGTGTGCGCCTTCGCAGACCTTTGTATGCTCTCAGTCCATATAACACTGGGCCATGATCGGTGCGCATGTGCGAATAGTTTGACGCACTCAGTCCTACGTGCGCCACGTTCCAGCGCTGGAACACAGCAGACATCATTAGTGACGTGCTGTTGCAGCGCTGCTTCGGGGAAGCTTGCAACGATGGTGATTATAGAAGTCTGCTACATAAGGTAGGATGTTATCGGACGGTACAACCCTGTGTATTACACCATGGAGGATCATACACATAGCCGATCGTGGTGGAAAGGAATCCACGATCGGGCGGCACTAGACGATTCCCCAAGATAGCTTCTATAGGTTGCCTAGGCAACGCTCTCTGCATCATAGAGGTAGAAGTGCACTGATTGGAGCATTCGAACACACACCCCTGTAGGGGTGGCCACAAGGATTCCAATATAACAGAACTTTCCTGACAAGACTCATTGATACCAGCAGCCTACCACCAAGGCTGTTGGTCTGTCGCTCCTCTCTGCTCTTTTATTTATTATTTATATTATCCTATTTTGTTGCTAATGATCTTAGGATTATAAAGTACTTAAGGATGGGCCAGATTGATGGCCTTTATAGAAACAGGAAAATGAGATAGGAACTGGCAGCAAAAGATTAGGGAGAATATCAAAACCATTACTCTTAGACAGCAATTAGAATCTGATAGTCTGTCAGTGAGGGGAACATCAGAGCAGGCATCTCCAACAAGCGCATCAATGGAGGTGTTGTTTTGGAGCTCAGTGGCAGACAGGAAAATAAGTTGCCGTTATCCGTTGAGGCAATTTTAATAGTGAACAGAAATCTAGTAGAATATAACTGACCAAATGTGGTGGTATTATAAATAGAGATGAGCGAACGTACTCGGTAAGGCTGATTTCGCAATCGAGCACCGCGATTTTCGAGTACTTCACTACTCGGGTGAAAAGTACTCGGGGGCGCTGTGGGTGAGCGGGGGGTTGCAGAGGGGAGTGGGGGGGGGGGAGAGGGAGAGAGAGCTCCCACCTGTTCCGTGCTGCTACACCACGCCACGCCCTGCCACACAGCGCCCCCGAGTACTTTTCACCCGAGTAGTGAAGTACTCGAAAATCGCGGTGCTCGATTGCGAAATCGGCCTTACCGAGAACGTTCGCTCATCTCTAATTATAAATTGTTTCTTTTAAATATAATACCTATTTATTCTGAATGAATTGAGAGACACTCACATGGTGGTGTCCTATGACTAGAATCTTGCCTCTCATATCATTACTATCTACCACCTCACGTTGGTTCAGAAAATATAGGAATCAGTTTATTGGGGTGTGGAAAGCATCAATTGTGGTTTACAGGACCATTTACGTTCTATTTATAAAGGCATTTTTGGGTCCCTGAAGAGCTCCTGTGTGGAGCGAAATGTGTCGGCCAAGACCTAATTAACACTTTGGCAGAATTTCTCTGTTAGAGTCATCGTGAACACGAACACCCTTGTGCCTCAGGGAGTCATAAGACCAATCATCTATTGTTCCTTCTGTGTTTTATACGCAGTGTCCACTCGCAGTTCAAACGCAGGTGTGCATGAAAAAATGAAAGTCCGTAGACTTTCATTGCTTCCATTCGCCACGTGTTACGCATTGGAAATACGTGTACCTAATATGCAGTGAAAATACGCCCCTGTGAATGAGCCCTAAGTCTGTGCTTTTTAGATGGCTTTTCCTATAGCTGCTTACTACTAAGGGCATCTTCATACTAAGCGTCTCTGCTGCGGGCTTTCCACAGTGAAAGCTTTAGCACATGCGCCTTAAATTCACCTAATGCACAACTAAATACAGATTTGGCAGCGTTTCTAGTTACGAAAATGCTGCGTAATTTAACTCTTGTATTTCAAGGAATTAATTCTGCAGAATAAATAGACATATTGTGAATTTAGAACGTGCGTGTTTTTTGAAAACGCTGCAGATTTATTATGGAAATTTTTTGCAGCAAGTGCAGGGGATTTTTGGAATCTCTCCCACATGCCTTGTACTGTAAACGCTGCAGAATTTCTGCTGCAATTCCAGCAGTGTAAATTCCAAGCACTTCTATCGCATATGAAGGCAGCCTCAGTCTTTCTCCTTGGCTTTCCTATACTTGAGAATCTTAAGAAAAATGAATTTTATGTTTGCTGTTCTATTTCAGGGACTTAAAGTCATTGTAATAGGAAATATGAACACTATATGGCCAAAAATACATGAACTCCGCTGCGAAGTACTGGGTTCAGGCGTTTCAGCCATACCCATTGCAAATAAGTGCAGAAAATCACACAGTCATGCAATCACCATAGAAAAGGACTGGAAGGAGTATACATTGTACTGGAGATCTAGGTGACTTAAACATAACACTATCAGGGAATGACGCCTCTGTCACAAGGCAATTAATGCTATTTCTGATCTGATGTTCTGCATTAGTCAACTGTAAGGCCTCATGTTCCCTAGGAAATTCGAGCCCGCGCGGATTCTCCATGCAGAATCCCGCAGCGGGTCCCTCCTTTCCCGGGGACATGAAGCATGAAAATTGAATTTAACTCAGCTGTCCGGACGCTGCAGGTTCCCGTCCGTCGCAGCCGGATCTTCTTTGCTTCTGCCCGGCGGATGTGCTTGGCACGCCAGCAGTGTGCCGTGCGCATGCGCCGTACACTCTTTTTATTTTTCCCGCGCTGGAGAGCAGAAATTCAACTGTTGGTGTACCGCGGCACTAAAATGGAGCATGCTGCGGGTGTTTTCCCGCACGTGTGATCCGCGCGGCAGGGAAAATTGACATCCGCAGGTATTTACTTACCTGCAGGTATCCAATGCATCCCTATGGGCGCGGATCAAGCGTGCTGGACACCTGCATGGATTTTACACCTGAGGAGAATTTAATGCTCCTCTATATGTATACATATTTTATTCCTCAGTTACTCTACAGTAAGCTTGACTTCATAAAATTTTCCATGCAAACAACATGTAAACACCTGAATCAAATTAACTCGGGTGAAGCCGAGTATTTCAGCTAGTCTATATATATAAAATTGAATGTATGTCTGTGTGCGTGTCTGTTTGTCCTTTATGCATTACTACACCATTTATCCGATCATGAAACTTTGGGAAGTTGTTGAGTACACTCCTGGGAAGATTATAGGCATAGTACAAATATTCTATGATAAATGGCGTGCGTGCGAGCGTCGTCGACGGTTACGACCCCCCACGTAGATCGTTCGATTTTCATCATTGCCACTAATTCTCTCACTTCCCGATGTCGTAGAAACATGAAATTTGGCATGAGCATTGACTATGTCATAAATAGGAAAAGTTAATGGGTCCCAACTCGATTATTCAATTCTAAGCGCCAAAGAATTAGCGTCCAAATTTTACGTACAGAATCTAATTTTCTCGCATCCCAATGTCATAGAAACTTGAAATTTGGCACGAGCATTGATTATGTCATAAATAGGAAAAGTTATTGGGTCCCAACTCGATTATTCAATTCTAAGCGCCAAAGAATTAGCGTCCAAATTTTACGTACGGAATCTAATTCTCTCACTTCCCAATGTCATAGAAACTTGAAATTTGGCATGGGCATTGAATATGTCATAAATAGGAAAAGTTAATGGGTCCCATCTCGATTATTTAATTCTATGCACCAAAGAATTAGCGTCCGAATTTTACGTACGGAATCTAATTCTATCACTTCCCGATGTCATAGAAACTTGAAATTTGACACGGGCATTGATTATGCCATAAGTAGGAAAAGTTAATGGGTCCCAACTCAATTATTCAATTCTAAGCGCAAAAGAATTAGCGTCCAAATTTTACGTACGGAATCTAATTTTCTCGCTTCCCAACGTCATAGAAACTCGAAATTTGGCACGAGCATTGATTATGTCATAAAAAGGAAAAGTTAATGGGTCCCAACTCGATTATTCAATTCTAAGTGCAAAAAAATTAGCGTTCAAATTTTACGTACGGAATCTAATTCCATCACTTCCCAATGTCATAGAATCTTGAAATTTGGCACGAGCATTGATTATGTTATAAATAGGAAAAGTTAATGGGTCCCAACTCGATTATTTAATTCTAAACGCCAAAGAATTAGCATCCAAATTTTACTTACAGAATCTAATTTTCTCACATCCCGATGTCATAGAAACATGAAATTTGGCATTAGCATTGATTATGTCATAAATAGGAAAAGTTAATGGGTCCCAACTCGATTATTTAATTCTAAGCGCCAAAGAATTAGCGTCCAAATTTTACGCTAATAGAAACTTGAAATTTGGCAGGAGCATTGATTATGTCATAAATAGGAAATGTTAATGGGTCCCAACTCGATTATTCAATTCTAAGCGCAAAATAATTAGCGTCCTAATTTTACATACGGAATCTAATTTTCTCACTTCACGATGTCATAGAAACTTGAAATTTGGCACGAGCATTGATTATGTCATAAATAGGAAAAGTTAATGGGTCCCAACTCGATTATTCAATTTTAAGCGCAAAACAATTGGCGTCCAAATGTTACGTACGGAATCGAATTTTCTCGCTTTCCAATGTAATAGAAACTTGAAATTTGGCACGAGCATTGATTATGTTATAAATAGGAAAAGGTAATGGGAAGTTGTTGAGTACACTCCTGGGAAGATTACTGGCATAGTACATCTATCCTACGATAGGTGGCGCGCGTGCGAGCGTTGTTGACAGTTATGCCCCCCCAGACAAAGATCGTTTGATTTCCATCTCAAGCACAAAAGCAAAAAGCATTACGAGCAACGGGATGCGTGTTCAACTACAAAATGATGCATCCGTCGAACGTTTCGTAAGACAATTCCTGGATATTGAGAATGCTGAGGTAAAATAAAAGCTGTGCTGTGATTGGTTGCTATATATTATACCGCTGAGGTAAAATGAATGCTGCGCTGTGATTCGTTGCTATTTTTTATATTGCTGAGGCAGAATAAAAGTTGCGCTGTGATTGGTTGTTATTTCTCTTACTGCTGACGTAACATGAAAGCTGCACTGTGATTGGTTGTTATATTTTATACTGCTGAGGTAACATATAAGCTGCGCTGTGATTGGGTGTTATACATTATAAAGCTGAGGTAACATGAAAGCTGCGCTGTGATTAGTTGTTATATATTATACCACTGAGGTAACCTAAAAAAGCTGCACTGTGATTGGTTGTTATCTAGATATATAAAAACGAATGTATGTCTGTCTGTCTTCACAGCAACGCGCGACGGGTAAGCTAGTTACTATATATAAATGAAAATTGGGGACAATTTAAAATTTTATTAATGAATCTATTTGTCATTTTAGAGGACCATAGTTTGCCTTTCTTGTTCCTCATGAACCATCACTACTAGGATGGTGTAATCAATATTAGTTGAATGATATGCTGCTATCAGTAATAATAATGTTAGTATTTAAACTTTTGACCAGCAAACTGCTTTAGTACAATGCCTGTAATAGATATTTTAGATCTGCCTGTTAAGGCCCACTTAGACACAACAATTATCGCTCATCTTTTGAGCGACAATCGTTGTGTCTAAATGTGTCCATCTTTCACTTTTCTGCCTAACAATGAATTTCAGCTCTGCATGAAAACTATTGTTCAGCAGAACAGCTGATGAGCAGGACCGCATGTTGTGTTCTGCTCGGGGAGTGCTGATTACAGCTAATTGCATTCTGTCAGCTGTCAGCCCCACGGCAGAACAAAGAGAATGTAATCAGGGAACAGCTGGTGGTTTGTTCCCTGAATACAGCTCCAGGTGGCTCACACTCAACTAATTGGTACCAATAGGCATTAGTACCAAGTAGTAGTTTATGCAAAATGATCACTCAAAAGCCATCTTTGTGGTGTAAATGCATCATTACGATATCTTATGAGAGATTACTCACCTGAACATGAGTCTTCAGCACTAGCAATGCAGGTTACCAGGCAGAGCACAGCAGCCACCGAAGTCCACATTGTGACCTTCAGCTGCGAGAGTGTAATGGGTTTTTATTTGAGTCTTCTGAGAAAAACAACTGTATATTTCCTCTTAAATATAAGCTCCTCCTAAAGATCTTTATTGCTTAAAGTAAATATAAGCTCCTCTTAATTGATCTTATGTAATTGGACATAATATGGTGACCATCCCTAAGCAAATATCTATAAAGTTCGTGAGCAGGATACGGATGGGACAGATATGATGGTAGGTTTGAATAGTTTATAGCACTTCACTTTACTAGACAATTTCTACATAAGTCCTCTACAAGGAAGGGCATAGTACACAATAAACGTTGCATTGTAAGGTTTAACAAGCCTTACAACCTTAAAGGGGTAACATATGTACAGTACATAGGTTTATGGAGACAAATTTAACTTCTCCTAACTGGACTAGACTTGTCTTAACTTTTCCTGATGACAAGGAAGTCCCAGGTCACTATCTGTCCACTGATAAGACTCTCACAGCTTTTGGAACCATTTCTTTCTAGTCTAGCAATCTCTGCAACCATCTTTGGAACCATCTCTTTCTTGCAGGAAACTACAGGCCTGTGAGCCTAACTTCTATACCAGGAAAGATCTTTGAACAAATTATTAAACAGCATGTATGTATGTACCTGGATAAAAATGGAGTAATTAACCAGAGCCAGCATGGGTTTGTAACAAACAAGTCATGCCAGACGAATCTAATTTCCTTCTATGACAGAATCACCGACTGGGTTGATCAGTAAATGCGGTGGATATAGTATATCTTGATGTTAGTAAAGCATTTGACAAAGTATCTCATACTATACTTATTGGAAAAATGACCAAATATGGGATTGACAAGGCAACTGTTACGGTAGGTGGATTCACAACTGTCTGAGTGATCGTACTCAGAGAGTGGTCATCAATGGCTGCACATCCAAGTGTAAGAATGTATCAAGTGCGGTACCACAAGGCTCTTTCCTAGGCCCAGTGTTGTTCAACATTTTAATAAATAATCTGGAGGAGGGAATTGATGGAAAACTGATCAAATTTGCTGACAACACAAAGCTAGGAGGGATAGCTAACACTAGGGAAGAGAGAGAGAGAATATCCAAAAAGATCTAGAAAAGCTTGAGCAGTGGACAGCGACTAACATAATGGTATTTAACAAGGAGAAATGCAAAGTCCTACATCTGGGCAAGAAAAATAAAAAAAGGACATACAGAATGGGAGGAATTGGGCTAAGCAGCAGCACATGTGAAAAAGACTTGGGAATACTAATAGGTTATAGACTGAACATGAGTCAACAATGTGATGCAGCGGCGAAAAAGGCAAACACAATTCTGGGATATATTAGGAAAAGTATAGAGTCTAGATCACGTGAGGTAATTATCCCCTCTACTCTTACTTAGTCAGACCTCATCTGGAATACTGTGCCCAGTTCTGGGCACCCCACTTTAAAAAACTGGAGCAAGTTCAGAGAAGAGTTACCAAAATGGTGAGCGGTCTGCAAATCAGGTCCTATGAGGAACGGTTAAAGGATCTGAGACTGTTTAGCTTGCAGAAGAGAAGGCTGAGAGACGACTTTATAGCTATCTACAAATATCTGAAGGGCTGTCACAGTGCAGAGGGATAAGCCCTATTTTCATTTGCACAAGGAAAGACTAGAAGCAATGGGATGAAACTGAAAGGGAGAAGACACAGATTAGATATTAGAAAAAACTTTCTTACAGTGAGGGTGATCAATGAGTGGAACAGGTTACCATGGGAGGTGATGAGTTCTCCTTCAATTGAAGTGTTCAAACAGAGGCTGGACAGATATCTGTCTGGGATGATTTAGTGAATTCTGCATTGAGCAGGGGGTTGGACCAGATGACCCTGGAGGTCCCTTTCAACTCTAGGATTCTATGACCTCTACACACAGTTTCTTGTCACCACTCGCTGTGAGAATCTCCAAATCTTCTTGGTCTGGTCTACTGAGGCACAGTTATCTTGTGTCCCTTCAGCCTCTGCAGTGGCACACTTGTAAGAAGAGAGACACCCTTTCCCCCTACACACTCTATTCTGTCACCTAAATCTAGTCTGGAGCCCGGTCGTTGTTATCTGCACCGGTAACGTCTGCAGCTGTCTTATTCCAGGGAATCTGCTGGGCCTCATCCAAGGCAGGTTCCAAGACAGGACAGCCTCAAAACTTTCTGAGGCTATAGAAAAATAGGAGAGAACATGACATCTCATAGCCCAGCACACCAGAGTCAATGAAGGCCCATCTAACTCAGGGTCTCCTCTCCTACAGTCGTAGGGAATTCATCTATCCTGCAGTTCTGTGAATATTACAGGCTGATGCAGGGCTTGAAGGATAGGAAGGGTCCAACTAGAGATTTGTTTGCATAAGCCAAAGACAGTGGAGGGATACCTGCATTTTGCATCATGGCTAGCCCAGTTTTGGCATTTCTTCCCTCCTGACTACAGACGTGGGTGTCCAACTGCATCACTTGGCGCCAACTCCTTATCTTCCTTCCGTAGTGGTGCGGTTTACCTCCAGTCTAGAGATGTGATGATCTCCGGGCAGCCTCTTAGGCTGGATAGTAGGCCCAGTCTTCCTTGCAGTTGATAACATTTAACTTGGACAACATCTTTACTTGTTTAGTACACAAAAAAGGTTAACAGTTCACTGCAATATTCCTTGCTTGGATATGCATATGGCGTCATATTGGCACTCAGCAGTCATTAGAATCCTCCGTGGTCCCTTAGGGCAGCAAAACTGCGCCTTGCAATCATAGCTTGTGTTCCTTAGCAGCCAGCGGACTTGTGTAACAGACTCCCACTTGCTCTGTTCCAATTTCCTCCTGCCTCACCAGACTCTCCTGCAGTTCCCTCCTCTTCTGGACCCTGCATGCTCTTCCTAGCCCGATCACCTGACTGCTGTCCACCAATAGAAACATTTCCATTCAAAAGCTAAAGGACTTTTTCTATGTACTCACTAGATGCCACAGCAATTTCACTTTTTATCATTGGCACTGCAATCAATAGTTTCTATCATTAAATAATATTACAAATAAACTTTTACAGAATGATTGCCCCCGTACAGAAGCATGAACACTTGTAACCCGATGGCACCAACACTGTGGCTGCATCTCACTCGAACTCTCTTTACCTACTGGTAGTAGTATTGCAGGGGGGCAGATTCTTCCTCCTCCCACGCATCATCATTGCAGTTGATGTTATCTGCTGAAGCCGGAGGGAGACTTCACACAGATACTCTCACAGGACCCTGCTTGTGTCTGTGGCAATCCTCTGGACACCATGGCTACAGTGACCACTGTCTGAACTGCTGGTCCTTTTTGGTCTTTGCTGCTTTAGAACTGTTTCCCATGAATTCCATTAGGCCCTCCTTACTGCAGTAGCTGCCACAGCAGGGTCTCTCTCCTGTGCTTGCCCCAAACAGGGTTTATAGGATATTTTAGGTATCCAAAGTGTTTTCCAAGACTTATCTATTGATGACCTAACCTCATGATAAATCATCAAATGTATATTGGTAGGGGTCTGCAGTTTAGGCCCCAAAACAATCAGCTGTTACTGTGTCCACTGTCAGTATGGACCGAGCTTGAAGCACATAGCTGTGTCTCCACTGCAGCAGCGCAGGCTGGTAATGCAGGTACAGCTCACAACACATTTTCTGCTGCGGAAAATACTGCGGTAAAGTTTTACAACACATCAAAAAGGGGAGCGGGCCTTACTAAAGCTCCTTGGGTTCTTTTGTTGGAGGTGAAAGATTTAGGTTCAAAGTAATGGTTTTAATCATATGTTTTTTTTCTTTGGAGTGTTAGTTGTCCTTGTCTTATAGTCGCTGGTGTACATGGAAGAGAGCTCTATAGTAATGATTAAAATGGACCTCCCATTTTGGTCATGAGTTTTCCCACCCAGCATAGAAGGGTATGGTGTTTATTTCCCCTCTCTCTACATAGGTTCCCACCCAGTAACAAGGAAGATGGGGCCAACTAAGGTTGGGACCCACTCTCCAAGGACATATACCAGCCACATGATCTTCCTATACGCTTTTTATGCCTTCAGGCTTCTCTAGCTTTTCGAGCGTGAGGAAGATTTGGTCACTTGTTCGTCATGGGGAGTTTCTATCTCTAGCGGCCCGGGCTCGACACAGCACTCCAGAACACAACTCCAAAACTTCTTAGAACAGTACAAAAACCACACATAAAAACAAATTGTCCCCCGAGCATGCTCAGTTCAGTCTCTCTAGGAATGCTGGGAATTGTAGTTTACAGCACATCAGGGAACTATGCATATACTTCACGTTTTCTTGTATCTGTAGCCACTACTAAGGAGAGTACCTTACAATGTCTTAAGAGACCGCGGCCCAGCAACAATCTCAGCATGAAGACTCAGCACCTGCCTCCCTGGTCGCTGTCCAACAACTACCAAGTGCCTTTCAGGTAGGCGTCTCTATGAGGGAAATGACTTGTGCTGCAGTTGGAAGTATAAAGTAATGGGGACAATATAGGATGACCGCTGCCGGAGCCCAGAAGAACTCTGACTATGAGATATTTAGGGGTAATATGAGATTATAGGGACAGGAATGTGCTGATTTGGGGCCAGGATCACATGATGTACCATATAGTAATTGGATATTGGTACATTGTGTAGTAATGGCACCTTATGGGATAAATAAGACAAGATATTGGTATGGACAGTATGGAACAAAGTGCAGTAGGACTCAAGAAGATACAATGTAACACGGCATTTATATGAAGTGATCGGTGTTGCACGTGTTTGGCTGTGATCACACGCATTGGCTTCAGGCTTGGTGCAGATAAGTGATAACCCGGCTGCGGAGTGATGACTGCTGTACATCCTGCAGTACTTACATCACATTCATACTGCAGTTTACAGCGTTGCTTCATTAGTGTTGGCTTTTATGTTATACAGTACAGTATAATGATATTAGTATAATAATACATGTTTATTACTGCTCTCCATATCATGTGATACTGATATCAGAGTGTTATTACATTTTAGGGAATTGTGTTTTGGCCTGCATTTAACATTTAATACTAACAGCGCTGATTTTCTGACTCATGGATTTACATTCTCAGATCAGCTTTATTACAAAATATGGCAGCATTATAGCATTACCCATATAAATGTAATGGAAGTGTATATATATATATATATATATATATATATATATATAGTGGTATTAGTGGTAGTACTATACAGTACATGGCAGCATTTTCTATGTATATAGTATTTAGCCATGTTATGTATAAAATACATGAAGTTTAGTCTGTTTATACAATGCATTCAGTCATGACACGGGATGGGTTTAAGTACGCTCAAATAGTCTGTAATTACGCACTTTAGTTGTCCTGCTCCGTCTACCTACATGGTCCTTTCAGCACTGATGCATTATGCTATGTGATACATATATGTGCTTTAGCCTCTGTGCTGCCACTACTTGGGTGACCCCTTAAGCAATATGCATTGATTTTCTACTTCATGTAGCAAGCACTTTATTATCCATGCAGTATGATAGTAATCTTCTGCACTTTGTGGATTATGTATGTTAGGATCTATATTAGATATGTGGGGTCATCTTGTAATTCCTCTTACTGTTAGATGGCATGCATATATTGTCATCAGGGGTGTCACTAGGTGCCATTGTCCCTCCTTCCAAGCATTGTGCCCCAAACCTGCCACATTGATGAGCGGATGTACAAGGCGGAGTGATGTGCTGCAGGAATAGCACCATCCTCATTAACAGCAAGGTCGGAGCAGCCGGTGACCGGTGACTGTACATCACCGTCATGCAGTCACACATAAGCTTGGAGACAAGAGTGCCCGGCTGTAGTAAGTCCCCGCGGAGCTCTGGCTGTAAGTGTCTATAGCAGCAAGGAGGCTGCAACCAACAGAACTTCCCTTTGTACGGCTGCAGCTGCTGGCCAGAGGTGGCAGGGAGGGTAAAAGATGGAAGCAATACCGTAGCATCTATTGGGGATTGCTGGAGTCTTCTGCCTGCTCTGCACAGCGCTGCAGACATTGTACAATGGTCAGGTTTTACCCATCTCCACTTCCCTGCATCCCGCACACTTCTGTCTCACTTAGCAGCAAGAGGGGAGCATGGCTGAACTGAGCTTGTGTGTAAATATATGTAATATATTCACTGTATTGTATGAGGGGTATATGTATATACAGTATGTGTTGTATATTTCAGAATGGAAGTCACTCTTGGATTTCTAGCATAGATTTGTCAGAAAAATAGTCCAGCATGCTGCGTTATCCTTTCTGGTGATATGACAAAACCATGGCAGAGACAGGATGAAACCGATCACAGTCATTGGGTCCGGCTAGGCACCGCTGCTTTCTGCCATGGGACACCTGCAGAGCAAAACAGAAGAACAAAAATCTAAACGCAATATGAAGAGAGACTAAGGAGGGGGGAGAACATTTGTCTTGGGCGCCCCTGATCTTTTGTTGTTGTAATCCATTCCATGCTGATGTGTGGTTGTGCCGGGTGCCTTCTGCTTCTGTACATTAATGGAGGTGATATCGATCTGGCGTCTCCATAGTTTTGTTTCTAGTTTTACTGGCTGTCTTTGTCCTTTATTAAATAGTTTGGTACTAAGATATATATATATATATATATATATATATATATATATATATATATATATATATATATATAAAAAATGTCTGTCTGTCTGTCTGTCCTTTATGCATTACTACACCATTCATCCGATCGCCATGAAACTTTGGGAAGTTGTTGAGTACACTCCTGGGAAGATTACTGGCATAGTACATCTCTCCTATGATAGGTGGCGCGCGTGCGAGCATCGTCAACAGTTATGCCCCCAAACAGAAGTCGATTGGTCGATCTACATCTCAAGCATGAAAGAAAAAGGCATTACGAGCTTCAGAACTAGAAGAGCAACGGGATGCGTGTTCAACTACAAAATGATGCATCCTCCGATCGTTTCGCAAAGCAATTGCTGGATATTGAGAATGGGAAGATGGCAATCGACAGATCTACACAATGTATCACATTGCCAACAAACTTTGGTAAGATGACATCAACCAAAGACGAATTGATTCAAAAGGTTTTCCCAAATTTCGTGCGGAATCACAAAAATCATCAGTGGCTCAGTGCAGGTGCTATATTAGCAGCTACCAACAACGATGTCAATGCCATCAATTTCAGCATTCAAAACGGAATACCAGGCGAAGCGACAACGTATAAGTCCATCGATACTGTGATGAATCAAGACGAAGTTGGCAATTACCCAACGGAATTCTAGAATTCACTCGATTTTCCAGGTATGCTACCGCACATTTTAACAGTGAAAATTGGCGTGCCTATCATTCTTCTCCGAAGCATCAATCCATCACGACTTTGCAACGCTACAAGACTTTCGGTGAAAAAGATGATGAACAATGTCATCGTAGCTACAATTCTGAATGGGAAATTCAAGAGGGAAGATGTACTGTTGCCGCGTATTCCAATTATCCCAACAGATATGCCATTTGAATTTAAACGTTTACAGTTTCCGCTGCGACTCGCTTTTGCAATGACATCAACAAAGCACAAGGACAATCGCTGCAAGTGTGTGGGCTAGATTTGGAGAATCCGTGCTTCTCACATGGACAACTGTAAGTGGCCAGCTCACGCCTCGGAAAAGCTTCTGATTTATTTGCGTACGCACCAGACGGAAAAACAAAAAATATCGTGGATCCACAAGCACTCGAATAAATACCTAGAATTAAAACGACACTTTGAAATGTTTTCCATATAAAAAGGAATAAGTTTCAATTAAAATGACACAATATAAATTCAATGTTATCAGAACGAGTTTCCTTGAATTTCCTTTCTTCAGATATCGCAGCAACGCGCGACGGGTAAGCTAGTGTTTAATAAATATTCATATGCGAACTCATTATGGACATTTTTGCGTCTTTCTTCTGTTTCTTCTTTCTTCGGTACAATGCTCTCATTGATTTCAATGGGGCTTTGCAGACTAGCGTTTGAATGCAGCATTTTCATCATAATGATGGGGTGCGTTAAAAATGCTGTCAAGCACTGTGACATGCGTTCGAAAACACCTTACAAAATTGCGGTAAAATGATGCAGTTTCGGATGTGGCATTTGCTGAACACAAGTGTGAAAGCAGCCTTAGGCCACTTTCACACATGCGTTCAGTTAAATACTACTCGAAACCTTGGCATTTTACTGTGATTTCAAGCAGCGTTTTTGTTTAGTGCTTGACAGCACTCATTAACGCACCCCATAATTGTGATGGGTGATAAGTTGCGTTAAAAAACACAAACAGGCAGAAAAATAGAACATACAGCACTCAAAAATAGCGGCGTTTCTAATGCCACGTTCCAGTGCAGGTCTGCAAGGCACCACTAAAATCAATAGGAGCAATGTACCGCAATTAGTGCGGTGCTTGAGATGCCGCACTAAGTGCGGTAAAATGTGTCTGGTGTGAGAGCGGTCTTAGGGCGCCCACCCACTGGCGATTTTTTTCCCTGCGAAATTCGCAGCATTTTTTTATCTGTAGGGGTCTATGGGACTTGTAATGTTAAAATCGCGATCGCGCAAAATCGCAATTTACCGCGAAATCGCGATTTTGCGCAATCGCGATTTTAACATTACAAGTCCCATAGACCCCTGCAGAGAAAAAAATGCTGCGAATTTCGCAGGGAAAAAAAATCGCCAGTGGGTGGGCGCCCTTAGAAAGAATTTCATGAAAAACGCTGCGAAAAGATTGAAAAAAAAATGGCTCTCATGTGTCATCTTGTGGCTACTTTTTAGTATTGCACCTCATCCAGAAAAGACATCACATAAAATAAATACTGAGGACCTCTAGTGGTCATCTATATATATAAAATTGAATGTATGCGTATGTGTCTGTGTGTCTGTTTGTCCTTTATGCGCTACTACACCATTCATCCGATCGCCATGAAACTTTGGGAAGTTGTTGAGTACACTCCTGGGAAGATTATAGGCATAGTACAACTATCCTATGATAAATGGCGCACGTGCTAACATCGACAGTTACGCCCCCCTCCCCACGTAGATCGTTCGATTTCCATCATTGCCACTAATTCTCTCACTTCCCGATGTCGTAGAAACATGAAATTTGGCACGAGCATTGATTATGTCATAAATAGGAAAAGCTAATGGGTCCCAACTCGATTATTCAATTCTAAGCACCAAAGAATTAGCGTCCAAATTTTACGTACGGTATCTAATTCTCTCACTTCCCAATGTCATAGAAACTTGAAATTTGGCACGAGCATTGATTATGTCATAAATAGGAAAAGTTAATGGGTCCCAACTCCATTTTTCAATTCTAAGCGTAAAAGAATTAGCATCCAAATTTTATGTACGGAATCTATTTCTCTCACTTCCCGATGTAATTTGGCACGAGCATTGATTATATCATAAATAGGAAAATTTTATGAGTCCCAACCCAATTAGTCAATTCTAAGCGCCAAAGAATTAGTGTCCAAATTTTATGTACGGAATCTAATTCTCTCACTTCCCAATGTCATAGAAACTTGAAATTTAGCATGAGCATTGATAATGTCATAAATAAGAAAAGTTAATGGGTCCAAACTCGATAATTCATTTCTAAGCGCCAAAGAATTAGTGCCAAAATTTTATGTACGGAATCAAATTTTCTCGCTTCCCAATGATATAGAAACTTGAAATTTGGCACGAGCATTGATTATGTCATAAATAGGAAAAGCTAATGGGTCCCAACCCGATTATTTAATTCTAAGCGCCAAAGAATTAGCGTCCAAATTTTACGTACGGAATCTAATTCTCTCACTTTCCAATGTCATACAAACTTGAAATTTGGCACGAGCATTGATTATGTCATAAATAGGAAAAGCTAATGGGTCCCAACTCCATTTTTCAATTCTAAGCGCCAAAGAATTAGCGTCCAAATTTTACGTACAGAATCTAATTTTCTCACTTTCCAATGTCATAGAAACTTGAAATTTGGCACGAGCATTGATTATGTCATAAATAGGAAAAGTTAATGGGTCCCAACTGCATTTTTCAATTCTAAGCGTAAAAGAATTAGCATCCAAATTTTACGTACGGAATCTATTTCTCTCACTTCCCAATGTCATAGAAACTTGAAATTTAGCATAAGCATTGATTATGTCATAAATAGGAAAAGTTAATGGGTCCCAACTCCATTTTTCAATTCTAAGCATAAAAGAATTAGCATCCAAATTTTATGTACGGAATCTATTTCTCTCACTTCCCGATGTAATTTGGCACGAGCATTGATTATATCATAAATAGGAAAATTTTATGAGTCCCAACCCAATTAGTCAATTCTAAGCGCCAAAGAATTAGTGTCCAAATTTTATGTACGGAATCTAATTCTCTCACTTCCCAATGTCATAGAAACTTGAAATTTAGCATGAGCATTGATAATGTCATAAATAAGAAAAGTTAATGGGTCCAAACTCGATAATTCATTTCTAAGCGCCAAAGAATTAGTGCCAAAATTTTATGTACGGAATCAAATTTTCTCGCTTCCCAATGATATAGAAACTTGAAATTTGGCACGAGCATTGAATATGTCATAAATAGGAAAAGCTAATGGGTCCCAACCCGATTATTTAATTCTAAGCGCCAAAGAATTAGCGTCCAAATTTTACGTACGGAATCTAATTCTCTCACTTTCCAATGTCATACAAACTTGAAATTTGGCACGAGCATTGATTATGTCATAAATAGGAAAAGCTAATGGGTCCCAACTCCATTTTTCAATTCTAAGCGCCAAAGAATTAGCGTCCAAATTTTACGTACAGAATCTAATTTTCTCACTTTCCAATGTCATAGAAACTTGAAATTTGGCACGAGCATTGATTATGTCATAAATAGGAAAAGTTAATGGGTCCCAACTGCATTTTTCAATTCTAAGCGTAAAAGAATTAGCATCCAAATTTTACGTACGGAATCTATTTCTCTCACTTCCCAATGTCATAGAAACTTGAAATTTAGCGTAAGCATTGATTATGTCATAAATAGGAAAAGTTAATGGGTCCCAACTCCATTTTTCAATTCTAAGCATAAAAGAATTAGCATCCAAATTTTATGTACGGAATCTATTTCTCTCACTTCCCGATGTAATTTGGCACGAGTATTGATTATATCATAAATAGGAAAATTTTATGAGTCCCAACCCAATTAGTCAATTCTAAGCGCCAAAGAATTAGTGTCCAAATTTTATGTACGGAATCTAATTCTCTCACTTCCCAATGTCATAGAAACTTGAAATTTAGCATGAGCATTGATAATGTCATAAATAAGAAAAGTTAATGGGTCCAAACTCGATAATTCATTTCTAAGCGCCAAAGAATTAGTGCCAAAATTTTATGTACGGGATTCACAGAGGGTAGGCAGTTGAAGTCAGACTAGGTAGATTTAAAGCCCAATTCACAGACGTGACTTATATTAAAACTCAAATTTTTAATAAGATACGATTAAAAAACGAAGAAAGGGCACAACACTGACAAACATACAAAAACAAGGAACCAGGTGAGGTAGACCACGAAACAAATAGTGGTACCCGTAGCGACCTGGATTATGACACTCGATGAGTGTTTACGAACACTCCACTAGGACAGGAATCTAAAAGACCCCAACAGAGCAAGAGTGGAAGTTAAACGGGCTCATTTAATTGTGGTAGTACCAGAGCCCGGATAGAGTTTTTTAGAATCTCTAAGCTCCAGACAGGTATCTATTCGCATCGAACGTGTATCGTTCGGTGCAAATTAAGATTTATAGGTCCTATCTGGACAAAATATGGTGGGGTGTAATAGTGTAATCACCCAACCCCAATATTTATAGAGCATCTGTATGTAATAGAAAAATGCTTAGGGTCAGTTAGAACTCAATATATTGTACTGGTAGTGTTTCTTTTCTCCAGATATTTGAGTACAAGACTCTAGATAACCAAGAGGAAATGTATATACGATTGTACTTTATTCCTCTATATGCTAAAAGGAGCTGAGAATTGATGATGCAATGATGGTATCTGCTTTCAGCAGTTAATGCGTGGAAATAGTACTTTAGACTCTACGCGTTTCACCACATAGTCTTTGTGGATCATCAGGAGATATAGTACTCAAGCTATAGATAACGAATTTGTGTATATTCACAAGAAGATGAGATTGTATCACGTCACAGAGTATCATAAAGGATTAACAACTGAAATAGGTGATAAACTCTCAGTTTCACTAATAAGAAAAATAGGTCACTTAAGGTAAGTGAACTATTTAAAGAGTCTAAGGAGATGGATCCTGACTCAGAAGTGCCAATAGCTCCTGCTCCTAACTGAGGAAAAATGAGCTATTTCTAGGTCAGAGGGACTATGACGCGATAGTCATGCTATAGAGGTAGTCAAGCGGCCTGATATTAACAAAAGTGAAGCACTAGAAGGGGAGACAGCAATATGTGTCTGTTAGCCCCAATCTTAGTTGGATGTCAAAAAAGACAAAAGGAGAGAAACTAGTGCTTCAAAATAAGCCTAGAGGCTGCCGCAATGTCTAAGTCTCAAATCCCAATGATGGATTTTGAGATAAGCAAGAGGGGAACTAGTGCTTCTTATTAGAAAAAATAAGCCTAGAGGCTGCCGCAAGGTCTAAGTCTCAAATCCCGATGGTGGATTTTGAGATAAGCAAGTTGGTTAGGAGCCCCTCAAGTAGTAGCTAATGCCCTCATGTAAAAGAAAAAAAAAAAAAAAAAAAAGCCCCAGCAGGAGCATAGCAGAGAGAGTAACCCGTCGCCTTGATGGTAGGCTAGGGAATGAGGATGGTCATTAACTGAGCTCCTTATATATAAGTGGCTCCTCCCACAATGGGTTTGGTTAAGACAGATCCCTCCAATAGGATCAGGAAAGAACATCAACAATAGCCATGTGCAAAAAAAAAAAAAAAAAAATAGCCGATCTTGGGGAAGTTATAGCACATCTCTATCCAACAGTTAATACATGCGTAATCGCTCACCATAAGGACTGATCGCAGAGCAGATCTATCCTGACCGCTTGATGTAAATATTAGATCGTAGCCTGTAAACAAGCGGACGGGGCTGGTGGGCGTGACGGAGGCGCCTGACGTCGCCGAAGAGGCTGGGCAGAGCGTATGACGTCACCACGCAAGGGGGAGTGCCTGCGGACTGAATCTCAGTCCGTAGGCGGCGTGACGTAGGACGCAACTCTCTGCCGGTGCGGCGTGTGTGATGTCACCACGTCAGGAGCGCACCTACCGATAGAGTCTCGCCCATACGGGGCGTGTGTGCGCTGCGTCTCACCGCCGACATCATGTCAGAGCGCCATGACGCCTAAGCGTAGGGGGCGTCTCGTTATTGCTGCGCTGCTATCGGAGATTGATACGTAACTGGCGTATCAATAGTAGTGCAGCGTAATGGTAACTGCACTATTCAATGTACATAACTGTTTAATTAAGGTATTTAGCTTTTGATTGCACATGAGGTATATGACTAGCAATCTTGTAGGTAAGTATTATTGCTAGTGTATCTTTATTGTCACGAAAGGAGGAGGAGTTGATAAAAAAGTGTATACTGATGCAACAAGTACACACTTATATAAAAAATGTAGAATATACAGAAGCTCAGTTTTATTTAAACGTGAGATGCTGAATGCACTGAGATCACTGGTCGTTAATTATGAGTATATTCTAGTGTCTTACCCCTTTTCTTATAGACTGATAGTATGCATCGATTCATGAATAAAGATATGATTTGATACCTGATAAGAGATAGAGGCTCAATTAGAGCATATAAATATAATGATGCTGAAATAAAGAAATATTTTGCACACGAACGGACTACGTGGATCAGGATTACAGATTATGCCAACAGCAGTCAACATTAGAGAAAGCAGTTAAACAGAAGTTGTTCATTAAGACCAGCAGGTTGAACTGTATCGCATCTATAGATCCAAGCTGCTTCTTTTTGCAGAAGCAGTGAATCTATGTTACCTCTTCTCCCATCGGACTTAACAATTTCCATCCCCTGGAACTTTAAACAGCTAGCATCCCCCCCATGTTGCTCCAACACATGGGTGGAGACTGAAGTTGCTTCATTTCTGCCAATGTTGCCTACGTGTGCCAGGATCCTACGGCGAAATTGCTGCCTCGTTTTCCCAATATATTGTTTCTGACAGACACAGGTGATAATGTAGACAACATTTGTAGAGAGACAGTTAACAAAATCTCGTATAGTGTATTCTGTCCCCGTTGTACTTGATCTGAAGGTGTCTCCTTTTTTGATAAATCCACAAGCTAAGCATTTAGCGCATGAGAAGGTCCCATTGGGGATGGAGCGTGAAAGCCAATCACTTTGAGGTGTAGATGGTTTTAGGAAGCTTTTAACTACATGGTCTTTGATATTACGGCCCCGACGGTACGTCACTTTCGGATATGCTGGAATACAGGTACTAATGTCTTTGTCATTTTGAAGGACATCCCAATATGTATGCAAAATCTCAAGTATTTTTTCCCGTCCGGTATCGTAAGTTCCCACAATACGCATTTCTGATGTCTCGTTCCTTGTTTTTGGGATAAGCAGCTCATTCCTGTTGCAACTGCGTGCAAAATATTCTGCTTGATCCAAAATGTGAATGGGATAGCCTCTTTGTAGGAATCTATCCCTCAATTTTTTACATTCAATGTTAAAGGTACTTTCTTCGGAACAATTCCGTCTGATTCTCAAGAATTGCCCCTTAGGAATACCTTTTTTAAGGGGTTGTGGGTGGAAACTGTTCCAGGAAAGTAAGCTATTGGTAGCTGTACTTTTACGATAAAGGTTGGTCGAGATTTTGCCATCTGGTTGGATTACAATAGTTATGTCAAGAAAAGTCATGGATGTTTTACTGATATCGGCCGTAAATCTCAGATTAAGCTCGTTGCTATTGAGCCAAGTCACGAACTCAAAAAACTGTGATTCAGAACCTGTCCAAAGGATGAGTATGTCATCGATATATCTTATCCAAGACAAGATATACGTGGACCAGGCACAGTTCTCGGTGGAGAAGACACATTTCTCCTCCCACCAGCCCAGGAGCAAGTTGGCATACGTGGGGGCACATGGCGTCCCCATCGCGGTGCCCCTGAGCTGGTGGAAGAACTTCCTGTTAAACAGGAAATAGTTATGTGTCAACACGAATTCTAATAGTTGTAGAATAAATTCGTTTTGAGCCTGATACATCAGGCTGTCCTAGTGGAGTGTTCGTAAACACTCATCGAGTGTCATAATCCAGGTCGCTACGGGTACCACTATTTGTTTCGTGGTCTACCTCACCTGGTTCCTTGTTTTTGTATGTTTGTCAGTGTTGTGCCCTTTCTTCGTTTTTTAATCGTATCTTATTAAAAATTTGAGTTTTAATATAAGTCAAAATTTTATGTACGGAATCAAATTTTCTCGCTTCCCAATGATATAGAAACTTGAAATTTGGCACGAGCATTGATTATGTCATAAATAGGAAAAGCTAATGGGTCCCAACCCGATTATTTAATTCTAAGCGCCAAAGAATTAGCGTCCAAATTTTACGTACGGAATCTAATTCTCTCACTTCCCAATGTCATACAAACTTGAAATTTGGCACGAGCATTGATTATGTCATAAATAGGAAAAGCTAATGGGTCCCAACTCCATTTTTCAATTCTAAGCGCCAAAGAATTAGCATCCAAATTTTACGTACAGAATCTAATTTTCTCACTTTCCAATGTCATAGAAACTTGAAATTTGGCACGAGCATTGATTATGTCATAAATAGGAAACGTTAATGGGTCCCAACTCCATTTTTCAATTCTAAGCGCCAAAGAATTAGCGTCCAAATTTTACGTACAGAATCTAATTTTCTCACTTTCCAATGTCATAGAAACTTGAAATTTGGCACGAGCATTGATTATGTCATAAATAGGAAAAGTTAATGGGTCCCAACTGCATTTTTCAATTCTAAGCGTAAAAGAATTAGCATCCAAATTTTATGTACGGAATCTATTTCTCTCACTTCCCAATGTCATAGAAACTTGAAATTTAGCATAAGCATTGATTATGTCATAAATAGGAAAAGTTAATGGGTCCCAACTCCATTTTTCAATTCTAAGCATAAAAGAATTAGCATCCAAATTTTATGTACGGAATCTATTTCTCTCACTTCCCGATGTAATTTGGCACGAGCATTGATTATATCATAAATAGGAAAATTTTATGAGTCCCAACCCAATTAGTCAATTCTAAGCGCCAAAGAATTAGTGTCCAAATTTTATGTACGGAATCTAATTCTCTCACTTCCCAATGTCATAGAAACTTGAAATTTAGCATGAGCATTGATAATGTCATAAATAAGAAAAGTTAATGGGTCCAAACTCGATAATTCATTTCTAAGCGCCAAAGAATTAGTGCCAAAATTTTATGTACGGAATCTAATTTTCTCGCTTCCCAATGATATAGAAACTTGAAATTTGGCACGAGCATTGATTATGTCATAAATAGGAAAAGCTAATGGGTCCCAACCCGATTATTTAATTCTAAGCGCCAAAGAATTAGCGTCCAAATTTTACGTACGGAATCTAATTCTCTCACTTTCCAATGTCATACAAACTTGAAATTTGGCACGAGCATTGATTATGTCATAAATAGGAAAAGCTAATGGGTCCCAACTCCATTTTTCAATTCTAAGCGCCAAAGAATTAGCGTCCAAATTTTACGTACAGAATCTAATTTTCTCACTTTCCAATGTCATAGAAACTTGAAATTTGGCACGAGCATTGATTATGTCATAAATAGGAAAAGTTAATGGATCCCAACTGCATTTTTCAATTCTAAGCGTAAAAGAATTAGCATCCAAATTTTATGTACGGAATCTATTTCTCTCACTTCCCAATGTCATAGAAACTTGAAATTTAGCATAAGCATTGATAATGTCATAAATAAGAAAAGTTAATGGGTCCGAACTCGATAATTCATTTCTAAGCGCCAAAGAATTAGTGCCAAAATTTTATGTACGGAATCAAATTTTCTCGCTTCCCAATGATATAGACACTTGTAATTTGGCACGAGCATTGATTATGTCATAAATAGGAAAAGCTAATGGGTCCCAACCCGATTATTTAATTCTAAGCGCGAAAGAATTAGCGTTCAAATTTTACGTACGGAATCTAATTCTCTCACTTTCCAATGTCATACAAACTTGAAATTTGGCACGAGCATTGATTGTCATAAATAGGAAAAGCTAATGGGTCCCAACTCCATTTTTCAATTCTAAGTGCCAAAGAATTAGCATCCAAATTTTACGTACAGAATCTAATTTTCTCACTTCCCAATGTCATAGAAACTTGAAATTTGGCACGAGCATTGATTATGTCAGAAATAGGAAAAGTTAATGGGTCCCAACTCAATTATTCAATTCTAAGTGCAAAAGAATTAAAGTCCAAATTTTACGTACGGAATCTAATTCTCTTACTTTCTGATGTCATCTATATATATATAAATGAATTTCTGTCTGTCTGTCTGTCCTTTATGCATTACTATACCATTCATCCAATCGCCACGAAACTTTGGGAAGTTGTTGAGTACACTCCTGGAAAGATTACTGGCATAGTACAACTATCCTACGATAGGTGGTGTGCGTGCGAGCATCGTCGACAGTTATGCCCCCCCAGACAAAGATCATTTGATTTCCATTACAAGCACGAAAGCAAAAGGCAAAAGGCATTACGAGCAACGGGATGAGTGTTCAACTACAAAATGATGCATCCGCCGAACGTATCGCAAGACAATTGCTGGATATTGAGAATGCTGAGGTAAAATGAAAGCTGTGCTGTGATTGGTTGCTATTTCTTAAACTGCTGAGGTAACATGAAAGCTGTGCTGTGATTGGTTGCTATATATTATACTGCTGAGGCAACATGAAAGCTGTGCTGTGTTTGGTTGCTACTTCTTATACTACTGAGGTTACATGAAAGCTGTGCTGTGATTGGTTGCTATATATTATATCGCTGAGGTAAAATGAATGCTGCGCTGTGATTGGTTGCTATTTTTTATATTGCTGAGGCAGAATAAAAGTTGCACTGTGATTGGTTGTTATTTCTCTTTCTGCTGAGGTAACATGAAAGCTGCGCTGTCATTGGTTGTTATATATTATAAAGCTGAGGTAACATGTAAGCTGCGCTGCGATTGGTTGTTATTTATTATACCACTGTGGTAACATGAAAGCTGCGCTGTGATTGGTTGTTATCTAGATATATAAAAACGAATGTATGTATGTATGTCTGTCTTCGCAGCAACGCGCGACGGGTAAGCTAGTTTATATATATTTATTGATATTTGCCAAATATGCTAAGAAGATGGATGTCTTGTGGAGGTTTACAGGCTAAAACACTAAATATAGCAAATTGTGCTTTGGCTTCAAGCTTCCGCAGTTTCAGTATGTACATTTCCCCATCTTTTGTACTGATTATTTTAATACCTACTTTATTAATTATTAAATGTCAGCCATAGACACTTTTAGCAACTTTGACAGTTTTGAAGCCCATTTAGAATCCCATTACTGTCATTAGGCATTTCTGTTGGGCTGTTCAACTCTCTACACACTCATACCTCCCAACTTTTGAATGGTGACTGCTGTGGCAGGGGATTTCTTCATCCTCGCGGGGAGTCCCTTCATCACTGAACACTGTGACAGTGCTATCACAGTGTTCAGTGATGAGGGGACTCCCCGCTGGGATTAACAGAACCCTTGGAGATTCCCCCATCCCCACGGGGGTTAACAAAAGTTTTCAGCTGGACATTTTGGGAGTCAATGGAAACTCCTGCGGCGCGCACCTAAGATAGTGCATGTTCTGTCTTTTTTAGGTGTGCGCCGTTTTGCGCTGCAAATCCCTCGCATATAAACGCTTCTATAAGAACCCATTGGTTCTTGGTACCAATAAAAAATACAGCTCGTCTCGCAAAAAATAAGCCTCCATAGAGCTCCGTAAATCAAAAAATAAAAAAGTTACAGGACTTTGAATGCAGCGATTTAGAAAAAAAAAAGATTTCCAAAAATCAAATTTCCAAGTCAAAGTAAGTATTAATGTGCCTTTATTTGTCTTAAGTTTTAAAATACATTTCTATAAAGATTAGAGATGAGCGAGCACCAAAATGCTCGGGTGTTCGTTGCTCGAGTCGAACTTTCCGCGATGCTCGAGGGTTCGTTTCGAGTAACAAACCCCATTGAAGTCAAAGGGCGACTCGAGCATTTTTGTATATCGCCCATGCTCTGCTAAGGTTTTCAGTGGTGAAAATCTGGAAAACCCAAGAAAGGGATGGAAACGACACAGAAACGGATAGGGTAGGCGAGGGGCAACATGCTGGGCTGCATTTCAGGTTCTCAGGTCCCACTATTAAGCCACAATAGCGGCCAGAGTGGGCCCCCCCCCTAACAATGTTTACTTCGGGCAAACCCTCATTAGCAAGGCATACCTTAGCTAAGCACCACACTACCTCCAACTAAGCACAAGCACTGCCTGTGGGACACACCGCTGCCTCTTCTCCTGGGTTGCATGCTGCCCAACCCCCCCGCACGACCCAGCGTCCACAGCGTACACCAAAGTGTCCCTGCGCAGCCTTCAGCTGCCCTCATGCCACACGCTGGCCTCATGTCTATTTATAAGTGTGTCTCCCATGAGGAGGAACCGGAGGCACACACTGCAGAGGGTTGGCAGGGCCAGGCAGCGATCCTCTTTAAAAGGGGCGAGGCGATAGCCCACAATGCTGTACAGAAGCAATGAGACATCCAATCCTGTGCCACCTCCGTCAGGAGCTGCAAACGTGGGCATAGCAATGGGGAATCCATGTGCCACACAGTATTCATTCTGTCAAGGTGTCACATAGCTCAATCGACACTGCAAGGGGAAAGCCGTCTGCGCTCTGCCCCCTACCCAAGTCAGTCAGTGTCTTTGTGCCAGACAGGTCAAACACCGCGATGGGAACTAAGTTTGCACCAACAGCATAGGTAGGTCCTAGGAAACCCAAGACATGAACCAAATATTGATCTGAGCGGCCAAACATGGCAGACTTGCACCGCGCCCACGACATAGGCCTCAGCCCACAGCTTCAGTAATCCTAAGCAGGAAGCGGAGTTTCACTGCACCCAGGACATAGGCCTCTGCGCAAACCCTAAGCAATCGTGGGCCTACAGCGTACTCCAATGCTAGCGTAGCTGTGCACGTCTCATTAGAGCTGTATTGCTCCTGAAGTTTGTCCCAATGCAGTGCCCCGGATAGTAGAGCTAACGTCAGATTAAATGCAGGTGGGCATCGGCCCACACTGCATGCCCCAGTCTGACTGGGGTTTTTAATACATAGAGAGTTCTTTATAAGTAGACACAGGCAGTTACAACTCCCTAATGTGAAGTCCGTGTGGACCGACAGCATGGGTGGGTCCCAGGAAGCCACCGGCGGTACATCAATAAGTCCCATTGCATTGCCCAGCACAGCTGAAGTAACGTCAGATTAAATGCAGTTGGGCTTCGGCCCCCACTGCATGCCCCAGTCTGACTGGGGTTTTTAATACATAGACAAAGGCAGGAACAACTCCCCTATGTGAAGTCCCTGTGGACCCACAGCATGGGTGGCTCCCTGGAACCCACCGGCGGAACATAAATACATCCTATTGCAGTGCCCTGGACAGCAGAGCTAATGTCAGATTAAATGCAGGTGGGCTTCGGTCCACACTGCATGCCCCAGTCAGACTGAGGTTCTTTATAAGTAGACACAGGCGGGTACAACTTCGTATGGACCGACAGCATGGGTGGGTCCCAGTAAAGCCACCGGCGGTACATAAATAAATCACATTGCAGTGCCCTGCACAGCTGAGCTAACGTCAGATAAAATACAGGTGGGCTTTGGCCCACACTGCATGCCCCAGTCAGACTGGGTTTTTTTATAAGTAGACACAGGTAGGTACAACTCCCCTATGTGAAGTCCCTGTGGACCCACTGCAGGGGTGGCTCCCTGGAACCCACCGGCGGTACATAAATATATCCCATTGCAGTGCCCTGGACAGCAGAGCTAACGTCAGATTAAATGCAAGTGGGCTTCGGCCCACACTGCATGCCCCAGTCAGACTTGGGTTTTTTATAAGTATACACAGGCAGGTACAACTCTGCAATGGGAATTCTGTGTGGACGGACAGCATGGGTGGGTCCCAGGAAGCCACCGGCGGTACATAAATAAATCCCATTGCATTGCCATGGACAGAAGAGCTAACGTCTGATTAAATACAGGTGGGCTTCGGTGGCCAGGATTAAGTGGGCCATGGTGGGGGACTTTCTTATTGTGTCGTTTAAGGTGAAATTCTTGGACTGCCGCCAGACGGACCACTGCGAAAGCATTTGCCAAGAATGTTTTCATTGTTGGAGGAGGAGGACGGGATGTTTTTGAGGCAGTATGTGTCCTGTCCCCGTGTCCGTGGTTATATGCACCTTCCTAGTGTCCGCGTCGCTGAAAAGTTGTCGCGCCTGGGTACCTAGTAGCGCGGCCTCGCCACCATCATGTCTTTGGGAAGCCTCCATTTCCACAACCCTGTAACATAGCAATAGCAGCAGTATAGGCAGACCCCAGTAACAGTTATGTAGAAGCAGAATGGGCAAAGCAGCAGATTCACATTTCCATGGCAGCAGTGTAGGGAGAGCATAGTATTTGTAACATTTCAGTAGTAGCAGTATAGTCAGACCCCAGTAACAGTTACGTAGAAGCAGTATGGGCAAAGCAGCAGATTCCATTTCCCTGGCAGCAGTGTAGGGAGAGCATAGTATTTGTAACATTTCAGTAGTAGCAGTATAATCAGACCCCAGTAACAGTTACGTAGAAGCAGTATGGGCAGCAGATTCACATTTCCCTGGCAGCAGTGTAGGGAGAGCACAGCATTTGTAACATTTCAGTAGTAGCAGTATAGTCAGACCCCAGTGACAGTTACGTAGAAGCAGTATGGGCAAAGCAGCAGATTCACATTTCCCTGGCAGCAGTGTAGGGAGAGCATAGTATTTCTAACATTTCAGTAGTAGCAGTATAATCAGACCCCAGTAACAGTTACGTAGAAGCAGTATGGGCAGCAGATTCACATTTCCCTGGCAGCAGTGTAGGGAGAGCACAGCATTTGTAACATTTCAGTAGTAGCAGTATAGTCAGACCCCAGTGACAGTTACGTAGAAGCAGTATGGGCAAAGCAGCAGATTCACATTTCCCTGGCAGCAGTGTAGGGAGAGCACAGCATTTGTAACATTTCAGTAGTAGCAGTATAGTCAGACCCCAGTAACAGTTACGTAGAAGCAGTATGGGCAAAGCAGCAGATTCACATTTCCCTGGCAGCAGTATAGGGAGAGCACAGCATTTGTAACATTTCAGAGGTAGCAGTATAGTCAGACCCCAGTAACATTTACGTAGAAGCAGTATGGGCAAAGCAGCAGATTCACATTTCCCTGGCAGCAGTGTTGGGAGAGCATAGTATTTCTAACATTTCAGTAGTAGCAGTATAATCAGACCCCAGTAACATTTACGTAGAAGCAGTATGGGCAGCAGATTCACATTTCCCTGGCAGCAGTGTAGGGAGAGCACAGCATTTGTAACATTTCAGTAGTAGCAGTATAGTCAGACCCCAGTGACAGTTACGTAGAAGCAGTATGGGCAAAGCAGCAGATTCACATTTCCCTGGCAGCAGTGTAGGGAGAGCATAGTATTGGTAAGATTTCAGTAGTAGCAGTATAGACAGGCCCCCGTAACATTTACGTAGAAGCACTATGGGCAGAGCCCACTATTAGTTACATTTCTGTTATAGCAGTATAGACATGCCCCAGTAACATTTCCGTTGAAGCATTATGGGCAGAGCCCAGTATTAGTAAAATTACAGTAGTAACAGTATACACCAACCAAGGTAACATTTCAGGAGCAGAAGTATCGGCAGACCGAAGTAACATTTCTGTTGCTAAAGTATAGTCAGACCCCTGTAGCATTACTGTGGCAAAAGTATAGGTAGGCAGAACAGAGTTACATTTCTGTAGCAAAAGTGTAGGCCAACACCAGACACAGTGGTGTACCATGAGTGCAGGCAAAACCCATAAAAATTAGTTGTATTACACTGTAGGCGAGCACCTGAAAAATTGTTGTACCGACAGTAGAAATGTACCCCAGAAAAATTGCCCATGCCCAACCCAGAGGGCAGGTGAAACCCATTAATTGCTTAGCGTACTGTGGTTTAATTTTTAACTAGGCCTGGAGGCAGCCCAGTCAAAATAAAAATTGGTTAGGTGGAAGTTTCAATGCTTTAATGAGAATTGAAACAGATAAATATTATTTAGAAAAGTTATATGAGCCTTTTGGCCCTCAGAAAAACTGCCCGTTCATGGTGATTACGAGAGGTTTCAGGAGGAGGAGCCGGAGGAGGAGGACGAATATCATACACAGATTGACAAAGGTCTTTAGGTAGCGCTGCTGTCCGCTGGTGGAGAAGAGAAGTCTGGGGAAATCCAGGCTTTGTTCATCTTTACGAGTGTAAGCCTGTCGGCACTGTCAGTTGACAGGCGGGTACGCTTGTCCGTGATGATTCCCCCAGCTGCACTAAACACCCTCTCTGACAAGACGCTAGCCGCAGGGCAAGCCAACACCTCCAGGGCATACAGCGCGAGTTCGGGCCAAGTGTCCAGCTTTGACACCCAGTAGTTGTACGGAGCAGAGGCGTCACTGAGGATGGTGGTACGATCGGCTACGTACTCCCTCACCATCTTCTTACAGTGCTCCCTCCGACTCAGCCTGGACTAGGGAGGTGTGACACAGTCTTGCTGGGGAGCCATAAAGCTGGCAAAGGCCTTGGAGAGTGTTTCCCTGCCTGCGCTGAACATGCTGCCTGATCTCCGCGCCTCCCCTTCTACTTGGCCCTTGGAACTGCGCCTTCTGCCACTGGCGCTGTCAGATGGGAAGTTTACCATCAGTTTGTCCACCAGGGCCCTGTGGTATTGCATCACTCTCAAACCCCTTTCCTCTTCGGGAATGAGAGTGGAAAGGTTATCCTTATACCGTGGGTCAAGCAGTGTGTACACCCAATAATCCGTAGTGGCCAGAATGTGTCTAACGCGAGGGTCACGAGAAAGGCATGCTAACATAAAGTCAGCCATGTGTGCCAGGGTACCTGTATGCAACATATGGCTGTCCTCACTAGGAAGATCACTTTGAGTATCCTCCTCCTCCTCCTCAGGCCATACACGCTGAATGGATGAGAGGCAAGCAGCATGGGTACCCTCTGCAGTCAGCCCAGCTGTCTCTTCCTCCTCAGGCTCCTCCCCCTCCTCCTCCTCCTCCTCCACGCGCTGAGATATAGACATGAGGGTGCTCTGACTATCCAGCGACATACTGTCTTCCCCCGCCTCCGTTTCCGCCCGCAAAGCATCAGCCTTTATGATTTGCAGGGAACTTCTCAAGAGGCATAGCAGGGGAATGGTGACGCTAATGATTGCAGCATCGCCGCTCACCATCAAGGACCTGGCAGAGATCTGCCATCCAGGCCCACTCCTCTGTAAAGAATTGAGGAGGCTGACTAACACTTCGCCGCACATGTTGGAGTTGGTATTCCACTATAGCTCTACGCTGCTCATACAGCCGGGACAACATGTGAAGCGTAGAGTTCCACCGTGTGGGCACGTCGCACAGCAATCGGTGCACTGGCAGATTAAACTGATGTTGCAGGGTGCGCAGGGTGGCAGCGTCCGTGTTGGACTTGCGGAAATGTGCGCTGACCCGGCGCACCTTGCCGAGCAGGTCTGACAAGCGTGGTAGCTTTTCAGAAAGCGCTGAACCACCAAATTAAAGACGTGGGCCAGGCATGGCATGTGCGTGAGGCTGCCGAGCTGCAGAGCTGCCACCAGGTTACGGCCGTTGTCACACATGACCATGCCCGGTTGGAGGCTCAGTGGCGAAAGCCAGCGGTCGGTCTGTTCTGTCAGACCGTGCAACAGTTCATGGGCCATGTGCCCCTTCTCTCCTAAGCTGAGTAGTTTCAGCACGGCCTGCTGACGCTTGCCCATCGCTGTGCTGCCGCGCCGCCCGACACCGACTGCTGGCGACGTGCTGCTGCTGACAAGTCTTGATTGCGAGGTAGAGGTTGCCTTGGAGGCGGAGGAGGAAGGTTTAGTGGAGGTGGCATACACCGCCGCAGATACCAGCACCGACCAGGGGCCTGCAATTCTGGGGGTGGGTAGTACATGAGCGGTCCCAGGCTCTGACTCGGTCCCAGCCTCCACTAAATTCACCCAATGTGCCGTCAGGGAGATATAGTGGTGCTGCCCGCCTGTGCTTCTCCACGTGTCCGTTGTTAAGTGGACCTTGCCAGTAACCGCGTTGGTGAGGGTGCGTACAATGTTGCGTGAGACGTGGTCGTGCAGGGCTGGGACGGCACACCGTGAAAAATAGTGGCGACTGGGGACAGAGTAGCATGGGGCTGCCGCTGCCATCATGTTTTTGAACGCCTCAGTTTCCACCAGCCTATAGGGGAGCATCTCCAGGCTGATCAATTTGGCTATGTGGACATTTAAAGCTTGAGCGTGCGGGTGCGTGGCGGCGTATTTGCACTTTCGCTCCAATGATTCTCTTAGCGACAGCTGGACGCTGCGCTGAGAGACATTGCTGGATGGGGCCGAGGACAGCGGAGGTGAGGGTGTGGGTCCAGGCCAGGAGACGGTCGTGCCTGTGTCGTGAGAGGTGGGTTGGATCTGAGTGGCAGGTTAGGGCCCAGGGGGAGAGGCAGTGGCGCAAGCTGGAGGCAGTGAACGGCCTTCGTCCCACCTTGTGGGGTGCTTGGCCATCATATGCCTGCGCATGCTGGTGGTGGTGGCTCCCCGGCTGATCTTGGCGCGACAAAGGTTTCACACCACTGTTCGTCGGTCGTCAGCCGTCTCAGTGAAAAACTGCCACACCTTAAAGCACCTTGGCCTCTGCATGGTGGCTTGGTGCGAGGGGGTGCTTTGGGAAACAGCTGGTGCATTATTTGCTCTGGCCCTGCCTCTACCCCTGGCCACCCCACTGCCTCTTCCAACCTGTCCTGCGGCTGCAATTGCCTCCCCCTCTGAAGACCTGTCCTCAGTTGACTTATCACACCAGGTGGGGTCAGTCACCTCAGCGTCCAGTGGCTCTTCCTCCGAATCCTCTGTGCGCTCCTCCCTCGGACTTACTGTCCTTACTACCACCTCACTGATAGACAACTGTGCCTCATCGTCATCGTCCTCCTCACCCACTGAAAGCTCCTGAGACAGTTGCCGGAAGTCCCCAGCCTCATCCCCCGGACCCCGGGAACTTTCCAAAGGTTGGGCATCGGTCACGACAAACTCCTCTCGTGGGAGAGGAACCATTGCTGCCCAATTTGGGCAGGGGCCCGAGAACAGTTCCTGGGAGTCTGCCTGCTCCGCAGAATGTGTCATTTTCATGGAGTGAGGAAGCTGGGAGGAAGGAGGAGCAGCAGCCAGAGTTGCAGCAGTGGACGGCATAGAAGACTGGGTGGTCGATAGATTGCTGGATGCACTTTCTGCCATCCACGACAGGACCTGCTCACACTGCTCATTTTCTAATAAAGGTCTACGACGTGGACCCAAAAATTGTGATATGAAGCTAGGGACCCCAGAAACTGCCCTCTCTCCTACTCCCACAGTAGTCGGCTGCGATTCACCTGGACCAGGAACTCGTTCTATGCCCACACCCTCACTTGGGACTCTGCGTCCTCGACCGCGTCCACGTCCTCTACCCCTACCCCTACCCCTCAGCATGCTGGATTAAGAATCGAGCAGAGACAGAGCGGTGTAAAAATTTTGTGAATTAAGAAAATTTGTGGTTTCTTGGCATACACTTAGAGGCAGACAGAGCTGAGGCAACGCAAAGTGTGGACAGAAAAATATTTAAATGAAGGCTGCACTTAGGCCTTGCTGTGCACTATGCAGTTTGGATGGATGTGAAGTCCCACAGGCCACGCAGGCAAATGCACTGGGTCACCGGTAGCCGTAAAAAGGATTTCTTTTTTAAATCTCCTGTTTTTTCGAGGCAATGCAGGCTGAGGCTATGCAGTGTGTATTGCATTTTCAATGTATGGGCGCCTGACACACCGTGCAATTGTCAGACAAGACAGCACGCGTATAACACAGAGCGGTGTAGAAATTTGTGGTTTCTTGGCGTACACTTGGAGGCAGACAGAGCTGAGGCAACGCAAAGTGCGGACAGAAAAATATTTAAATGAAGGCTGCACTTAGGCCTTGCTGTGCACTATGCAGTTTGGATGGACGTGAAGTCCCACAGGCCACGCAGGCAAATGCACTGGGTCACCGGTAGCCGTAAAAAGGATTTCCTTTTTAAATCTCCTGTTTTTTCTAGGCAATGCAGGCTGTGGCTATGCAGTGTGTATTGCACTTTCAATGTATGGGCGCCTGACACACCGTGCAATTGTCAGACAAGACAGCACTCGTATAACACAGAGCGGCGTAGAAAATTTGTGGTTTCTTGGCGTACACTTAGAGGCAGACTGAGCTGACGCAACGCAAAGTGCGGACAGAAAAATATTTAAATGAAGGCTGCACGCAGGCTCTGCTGTGCAATTCTGAGGTACTACAACTCCCAGCAACCACGGAGTTAAATGCACACGGTCACAGGTTGCCCTAAGAAGAACCGTTGGGGTTCTTGTAGACAGGATTCTACACTACCACTGTCCCTGCCTGACCAATACTGCCCCTATAGTCAAGTACAGACTGCAGCCTGAGAACGCTACAGCCTGCACACCCGATATACATAAAAAGAAAAAAAAGTGCAAAACTGCTCACAGCAGCCACAACAGTAATGCACTAGGTGAGCTGTGGCCCTAAGAAGGACCGTTGTGGTTCTTGAAGACGCTAACACTGTCCCTATAACAGCAACAGCAGCAGCAGTATTTTTTTCTCATGGTGTGCACTCTGAGGGTTAAATAATTTACTACCTTTTTTCTCTGGGTCATTACGAATGCAGCGATACCACATATGTGATTTTTTTTTATTCTTTACATACGAAAGGGAGAAAGGTTGGGTTTTGATGTATTTATGTTTATGCTTATTTTTTTTTTAATTTATATTTTCGTCTCACTAGGGGACTTGAATATCATCATATTTTATCATTCATCTAATACACTACTATACTTCAGTATAGCAGTGTATTAGAATGGCTATGAAGCTCAGCCAGAGCCTAAGTCTTATAGGCCATCATAGCTGGCAGATCTGGAGACTATATTCAAGCTTCCAGGTGCTATGGCAACCCATCGGGATCCTGTGATCATATTGCAGGGGTCCGATAGGTAAGAGAGGGAGCTTCCTGCCTCTGTTAGCCTTTTACATGCCGCGGTTGCACTGATTTTCTTCCCTATTGGGGAATCACATACACAGCAATTCCTTAAAGGGGTTCTGACATGAACAAAAAAATATTTATTTACCTTGCCTGGCCAGGACCGATCGCCAAGCATGTCCCCTCTGTCGGGCATCTTCTTCTGTGGCTTCTAGAAGCAGAGCTGGAGCGATCAAAATGACCGCTTCCTGCTCTGCTCCGTCTGTCAACCACTTCCAAGGTGAACGGACGGGCTGCCCACAGCAAGCATATCAGAAGCAGTGCTTGCTGTGGGCGGCCCGTCCATCCTGGCTGAACTCCCGAGTGCTGCGCATGTGCAGTGGAGAGGCAGCCTGTCCTGACTCCTGTTAGAGGGCACCTCTCCACTGCGCATGCATGAATTCCCAGAGGGGGGCGGGGTATTAGTGTATCTTGACGCCACCATAAGTAGTGGTGGAGTCAAGATACAAGCAGTTTGACAGGGGTTTGTCGCCCCCTGTTTCTGATTGGCTCTCACCTCAGCCTCACAGGTCCTCCCAGCAGAAGCACAGCGGTCTCCGTCTCTCTTCCCCCGTGCTGAGGCGCGGCATCGGGCTCCCAGCAGTGCAGACGAAAGTCACGGGTCTGCGCCTGTCTTCACCATCTTCGTTGTAGCACGAGCGCAGAACAACCAGTGGCCTTCTCCGCCTGTCTCCCCCATCCTGGGCCGCGGCGTCGGCCTCCCAGCAGCGGTAGAAACTTTGAGGCCTCTCCAGCTCTATCCACCGGCCTGAGGCTGACAGCTGCATTCGGGCCCAATGAGGTGAGAGACAGGGGTGTGGAGTTGTGGTACCGCACTGCTGAGATAGAATCGCTGGCTGGTCAGGACCAGTGCATGGCAGCAGCGGTGGCGTGGCGGAAGTCTCCTAAGCTCAGCAGTTTGTGGCCATGTAGAATCAGTCAGCGCTGCAGAGCGGTGGCTGCCAAGACTGGTAGCACCAGAGCTCTGTGGCACATGGCTGTGGTGAGCGTGCAGGAGCAGCCACCGGGGGACAGCGATGGTGGGGGGACGCAGTTTAATGAGGCAAGCACTTTGGCAACGCACCGGGGGCCAAATAGCCTATGTTCCCCGGCTAGAAGAATACTACCCTAGCCAAAATGCAATAAACAGGTTGCTGCTAGGACCTACATCAAGACAGCCAATCTGGAGCTGGGGTGTGACAGGGGTGTTCTGGTGGCATCAAGATACACAAATACTGTCCGAGGAAGAAGAAGAGCCTGCTGGGAGATGGCCCCCACTGCACAACAACAACAGGAAAAAAGGTAAGTATAAGATTTTTATGCTTTAGCATGCCATTAATCGTGGGTTCCCTGTGTCCATTAGGCAGATCAGGGAACAATGGCTGCTAAAGCATAAAAATCTGATTCGTGTCAGAACCCCTTTAATTATACTGATGATCAGAATTCAATGGGATAATTCTAACAATCCATACTTATCGAAGAATTACTATGTATGCGATTTCCTTATGGAAAAGAACCTTGGTTATATACACATGATGGATGGCGCCCCAGTCAGTCCAGTCCCCCATTAACTATTCACATTCCCAGTCATTACAGTCCCACATATTGTCATCTACACCCCAGTCATCACAACCCTTATGTACTTTCTTCTCCCTATCAATCATCACAACCCCCCATGCACCACCTTCCCACTCCTTAGCCATGCAGTCATTTTCTCATCTGTATTGCAGGACACTGACAAGCCAGCAGATAGTAATCAAGCATAGCGCTGGCTAGCTGAGCCTCAACCAATCTGTGCTAGGCATGTATACTGCACAAGTGTAGAGTCGCTACAACTAAGGGCTCATGCCCATGGACAGAGCAGGATACGGCCACGGATTTACGCAGTGGTAAACAAAACACTCCCGCTGGTGATCGCGAAAAAAGGTCTCTATTAATACTATATTAATGGAGACCACCCGTGGCGTAAATCCGCGGAAAATAGAACACGCCGCGATTTATTTCCCGCTGCAGAAATCCGCGCTAAAATTCTGCGTATCGGCATTGGCTGGCAGAAAAGCTATTAGGTTCAATAGAACCTAATAGCTGCGGAATTCCACAACAGATTTATGCCAATCCGTTTGTGGACATTAGCCCTAAAGGTGTTGAAATGCACTGGAACTATGTTAGTGAGAATAACAACACCGTTGCAAGTTGTGGTCTCATAGCAAAATATTTTTTATTGATATAAATAAAGGTTTTTGATTTTATACAATTTTTTTCCAAGCATTCGTTGAGCTGGATTTTGCCCTCTATGCATCAACTAACCACTGGTATATCACTGCCAGCTACCGCTCGCTATTAAAGCTGTATTCCAATTTCAGACATTTATGGCATACCCACAGGTAAAATTTCTAATAAATGTGGGTCCCACTTCTTAGACCTGCACCTATCTCTTCCCCGACCTGGCTCACCTCCTCCTGCTCTCTATGGCTACCAGTGGCCAGGATTATAGAAGGGGACGAATTATCCATTTTATGATTTTTCCTTAACTCCCACAGAAATTTATGGGTGATGTATAAACAGTGAGCTACCCAGTTTCTGCACCTGAGAAGTTATGGAAACTGCATAGAACGAGTTCAGACGGAGCTGTCATGCATTCTATGTTCATATTCACATGAGCTTCAGGAAGCATTTATTGCCTCTCCTTGGGGATTTGCTGAATGCAGTCATTGCAGGAAATTATTTCATCACTTAACTTTTTAAAAATCCTTCTATACAAGCGAGCTGAGATTTGTTTGCTTACTTTTAGGCTTCCTTCCGTATGTTCAATAGTTCAATGAATATATAAGAACGAGAGCTACAGAATTTTAATGACAAATGGCCCATTTTACCAGTTTTTGCAAAACTTTCTTCTTTGGGCCAAAGCCTAGATGTTTTTTTTTCATCTCTATCAGGATTTGATATTAGGATAAGTTCACTCACGAAAGAAAACTTCAGCAGGAGATCTCTGTGTGGATCTCTAATCCAGTGGCAATTACACAGCAAAATCTACATGTTAAGGCGGTTTCACATATGTGTCAGAACCTCCGACCTGCATGCAGCGCTTTTTCTTCTATCCAAAAGCCAGCCAGCTGGGCAGAAACCAGACGAACCCCATTATAGCCAATGGGGTCTGCCAGCACTGTTTGGTTCCATCCAGAGACGTGACTGTTCAGCCGCAGGTATTCCCCTGCAAACAGACCAGGAAAGGGGAATCTCTAGCGCAGATGTGAAAGCACCCTGACATATTCATATTACAATAATGTGCAGCAGATTCACTGCGGATCCTATCCTATGCATGTGGTGAAATCTGCAGTGAAAATCCACATGTTTTGCTGCAATGAAATCAGCAGCATGTTCTGCACTTTGTTGGGGTTTTAAAAATGTTAAAAGTGTAAATTGCTGAATCAGCACAACTATATAAACACTGCATGAAAATGTATAATCTGTTATATGAGTCAAATAGTTTGTTTGGAGTGGACTGAGCATACGGTGTCTGAGGGTTCGTGGCCAGAAAGGTTGGTAAACCCTCTTCCCCAAGCCTGTTTGCGCCTTAATGACAAGGCCAAATTTTGGAAATCTGACATGTGTCACTTTAACATAGAATAACTCTGTAAAGGTTTTGCATATCCCAGTGATTTTGGCATTGTTTTTTCGCCACATATTGTACTTTATTTAGGTGGTAAAAAATAGACCGATAGAATTTGTGTATGTTTATTAACCCTTTCCAATCCATTGTCTGACGTCTGAAGACATTCTGATTGAAGGCTCTGATGTCGGAAGACATCTGGCAGGGTATTCTTACTGTAGATTACTGGCCGCTCTGTTGTTGGGGACCTCTCCAGCATATCCCATACCACAGTACTAGCTCTAGCCAGCAGACGGCGCAATTGTATAATGGCAGAAAAAGAAAGCCCCCTAGGAAACCCTGCATTCAAAATTGGATTGCAAAGGGTTAAAAGCGCCAAAAAGTACAAACATACTGAACAAATTTTTGATAAGATAAATATTTCCATCTGTTTACTTATATCAGCAAGCACATCTGAACACATTAGTCTTTTTTTAACCATTTAGGAGACATACAAATTTAACATTAATTATTAAAATTTTGAGGAACATTTTGTCTATCTACATCCGTGATGGCGAACCTATGACACGCGTGTCAGCACTGACACACGTAGCCATAGTCGCTGACACGCGGCCGGTCACTCCGTTAATGAATACTGGCAGGGGCCGTGACTCCCCTGCCGGTATTCATTAACCAGCACTACTAACCAGCGTTGATCCCGGCGCACACTGTGATGTCAGTGTGCACCAGGATCCTCCTCCCCTCGTCCCCCGACATCTCCTACCTGTTGGTTCCGCGGGAGCGTCCGGGGGAGAAGGCGTCCTGCAACACACTGATGTCACAGTGTGCGCCGGAGATTATCGCTGCTGGAGGATGCTGGGCACAGGAGGAGCGGAGCATGCAAGCATACACAAGGTAAGTACATGGGGGCGTCCGCTGTATCACTTCTGGGGGTCTGCTGTGGGGGGGCAGTCACCGCTGGGGGTCCGCTGTGGGGGGCAGTCACCGCTGGGGGTCCGCTGTGAGGGGGCAGTCACCGCTGGGGGGCCGCTGTGGCTGGCAGATAATGCTGGGGGCCTCTGTGGGGGGCAAGTAATGCTGGGGGCCGCTGTGTGTGGTGCTGTCGCTGTTGGGGGGCCGCTGAGGGTGGCCCCTGTGGGTGGCGCTGTCGCTGTTGGGGGGCCGCTGTGGGGTGCGCTGTTGCTGCTGGTGGGCGCTGCTGGGGTGCGCTGTCACTGCTGGGGGCCGCTGTGGGGGGCGCTGTCGCCACTGGGGGCTCGTCATTACTGAGATAAGTGAGGGGGAGGCAGTGAGAGGCGAGGGCCTGTGCTATGGGTGTTTTGGGTTTATTAAATAGTTATACATTACAATTTTACATATTTGTTATTTAAACTATAAATATCGCAAATTTATGGATTTTTTTCTCGAAGTGACACACCGCCCGAGTTATGCTCGTTTTTTTTGCGAATTTTGACACACCGAGCTCAAAAGGTTGCCCATCACTGTCCTACATCAAGCCAATATTGCAAAGGCTCATAGGTGTCAGAACGATGGACACCCCCACATTTTACTGCATTTTAAAAGCTACACCCCTTAATGTATTCAGTGAGGGCTGTCATGAGTATTTAGACCCCACAGTTTTTTTTTCCAGGAGTTAATGTGTCATTTTAAAGACAGTTTTTTTTCTATAGTGCAAATGAAAATGAGGATTTCCACCCCAAAATGGATCCCCCTGTTTGTCCTGTGTTCAGAAACATACCCATTGTGGCGCTAATCTTCTATCGGTATGCACAACTGGGCCAAACTAAAACAAAAACAGATTTCAGAACAGAAATTCTGCTTCAAGGTGTTCCTGGCCCCATTGCACACTTGTAGAGCCCTTGAACTGCCACGACGATAGAGAACCCCCGCAAATGACGCCATTTTGAAAACTAGACCCCTTAAGAAATCCATATAGGGGTATACTGTGTGATTTGACCCCACAGTTTTTGAATGAATCTAAGCAAAACAGAAGGAAAATAATAGGATTTTAATATTTTTGGCAATTGCGTCATTTTAAAAACAGGTTTTTTTTGGTAGAGCAAACATATGAATGAAGACTTGTACCCCAAAATGGATACCCCTGTTTGTACCGTGTTCATAAACATACCCACTGTAGTCCCAATTTGCTTACTGGACATATGGCTAGGCCTGCAATGAAGGGAACACCCTTTGGCTTTCAGGGCACAACTGAATCAGTTGTAGGCCCCATTACTCACTTGTAGAACCATCAAGCTGCCAGAACAATAGAACACTCCCCACAAGTGAACCCATTTTGAAAACGAGACCCCTTAACGAATTCATGTAGGTGTTTACTGAGCATTCTGACCCTTCAGTTTTTTGCAAAAACTATTATAAAGCAGGTGAAAAATAAATAAAATTTTTTTTTTTTCATAAATGTCACTTTCATGACAGTTTCCTTTTCACGCACGGAAAACTGGAAAGCTGCACCCCACATTTTATAGCACTAGTTCTTCTGTGTTCAGCAATACCCCCATTGTAGCCCCAATCTACTTATAGGACACATGGCTAGGCCTATAATGCAGGGAACATATTTGGCTTTCAGGGCACAACTGAATATATTCCAGGTCCCATTGCACACTTGTACAGAAAAAAACTTGGCTCCCTAAAAAGAACTTTTGACATTCCCTAAACCTCAGATAAAAGTAATAATGTAAAGCTGTGTGATCTCCAAACAGGTGTTATTACGGAGATGTGGTTGGGATGGGAACATGGGGCAATAAAACTGGGTATCCCTCCTCCTCCCATGCTTGCTGCAAACCTGACACTTTTTGGGGGGTATTTCTTGATGGCGCATTACCATCTTTTTCATTTCACCCCACTTTAAAGTTTTTTAGAACTTTAAATGGTGTCATTAAGCAATATAACTCGTCCAGCAGAAAACACGCCTATATCAGCAAAAAACATAAAGCATCCAGCTCTGGAAAAGTGGAGGGGAAAAAAGGATTGCAAAAATCCCAGAAAAGTCTTCTCATGAAAGTCATTTGGTCATTTTCTTTGGAAAAGGTTACAATGTTTCACTTTTTTGATAGTATTTTTCACAGTGTGATCTGTATTAGGGCTCCTGTAAACTTGTGTTTTTCTTATGCGTTTTTTCATATAAATTGTCAATGGGACTTTCTAATGTTAAAAACTCATCGCAAGTTGGTGATTTGCAATTTTTGTGTGATGTGTTTTTAACATTAGAAAATCTCATTGACAATCGCGCAAGAAAAAAAACGCAACGATATCGCGTGAAAAAAACGTGCAAGAAAAACGCAAGTGTCCAGGAGCCCTTAGAAGCACATTGGGGCAGATCAGCGGAGTAGCAATGAGATGATACAAATGACGCCCCTGTTTTACCCTAAAAATAAGAGAAAAGTATAAGAACTTTCTGTGTTTTGTAGAAAAGGGTTCATAGATATAAAGTGTTTCAGCACCATATTATGTGATGCATCTTTCCATCTTCCATATGTAGTGTCCCACTTGGAACCTTTAAATGTTCAGATGCTTGTTTCTTGTTTTTTACATCAGTGACAGAATGAACCAATCAGGCGCTTGCTTGCTTTCACGTCACTTAACAATGACAGTTAGAGGCAACCAATCAGATGCTTGCTTTTATTCTGTTGCCTAGGTGATGACAGTTGGAATGTGATGGTGTCTTAAGAGACCGCGGCCCAGCAATAGTCTCAGCACAAAAACTCATCGCCTGCCTCCCTGGTCGCTGTCCAACAACTGCCAAGTGCCTTTTAGGTAGGAGACTCTATGAGGGAAATGACTTGTGCTGGAGTATGGAAGTATAAAGTAATGGGGACAATATAGGATGACCGCTGCCGCAGCCCAGGCGCACTCTGACAATGTAACACGGCATTTATATGAAGTGATCGGTGTTACACGTGTTTGGCTGTGATCACACACATTGGCTTCAGGCTTGGTGCAGATAAGTGATAACCCGGCTGCGGAGTGATGACTGCTGTACATCCTGCAGTACTTACATCACATTCATACTGCAGTTTACAGCATTGCTTCATTAGTGTTGGCTTTTATGTTATACAGTACAGTATAATGATATTAGTATAATAATACATGTTTATTACTGCTCTCCATATCATGTGATACTGATATCAGAGTGTTATTACATTTTAGGGAATTGTCTTTTTAGCCTTCTGACTCGTGGATTTACATTCCCAGAACGGCTTTACTACAAAATATGGCAGTGTTATAGCAGTACTCATACAAATGTGATAGAAGTACATATACAGTATATATTATATATGTATATAGTGTTATTATTTATACACAATGTGGTGTACAGGGCAGCATATAGTATGTAGCAATGTTATGTATAAAGTACCTGGATTATAGTCTGTTTATACAATATATGGAGATATTATTTATATATACAGTGTACAGTAATATATACAGTATATAGATATGTATATATACAGTGTACGGCAATATATATAGCATATACAGATATTATTTATATATACAGTGTATGGAGATATTTATATCCGATGTCCACGTATATTTGCTTTTGCTTTATCTGTACTGTGAATGGTCCGCACGGCAAGCCGTCAGACATGCTGAGTACAGATTAAAAAAAAAAAATCTCCTGCTTTTCCCATGTCATCGCCCAGTGAAGACGCGGAATCCACAACCGTGGATCAGACGACTTCCATTAAAGTCCACGCGGAATTTGTGCAAAAATGGATCATGCTGTAATTTTTCATCTGCAGGCAGAAACCGCAATAGGTTGATGCTCATGTGCATGGAGAATCACTTTTGCATTCTATGGGCAGTATTTGCGGCAGAATGATGCCAGCTCCGGATTCCGCAATGCAAATCCGCCCGTGTGCATGCACCCTAAGTGTCACCTTTGGGAATGTTGTGCTTTAAAGGTGAATATTTTTTGCTCGTTCTTTTGTTTCATTAATTTGGCATTTTTTACGGGGCACAACGAGGTTTTTATCATTCATAATATTGGGCTGATATTGGGGTTTCCACGTGGGTAAAACTTCCGTTAATCACAGGATTCTTGGCTGACAGAAACAACCTTCACTAACAGAACTTGTAGTTTACTTTATTCCACGCCGTCACAGACCGTCACTTTCCAATCACTTCTCCCAATAGAGGTCGTACATTTCTGTGAGCACATGTACCCCTTGTGTTAGTCGCCATGGGATTAACCCGCTCCTTTACTTTGTAGGACTTATTTAGGGGCAAATGGTTAGAAACAGGATAAGATCCATTATTCTCTTTTTATGTTTTGTTTTAGGAAGTTTGTTCATTTAGTAATATTTGCCCCCAAAATGATCCTCTAATTCCCCGGTGTATAACGGTGACCGCAGGATACAATATTACAGTCAGAATCTGCGTCCTCTGCACTTTGTTGTGGAATCCAGCCAGTCGGCACGGACATTTCACTGGTAGAACTCCTGAAGTGCAGCACTGCCTGGCGGCCTAGTGACGCCTCTGGCGGTGGTACTACATGTCCTGTACTGCCCTCTACCTGCAGCAGGGTGAGCGGCTCCTTCAGGTATGTGAGGAAGGCTCCATGTTACTTTCTGGTGAACTATATGTTCTATACAGAACTCTGAAGAAGCTCTTCTTCTTACTATAGAAAGCGATTTCCAGCTTCCAGCAGCAATTTCTGACTTATATGGAAGGACTTGCTTCATCTCTATTAGTTATCTGCTTGAGTTTCCCTTTTGTGGTTTTTTTTGTTGACATTTTGGAGTCTTTGGAGTCAATCACCACTATTTAAGTCTATTTAAGCCCCTGTGTCATGGCTGAATGCTGCGGTGACCAGGACTTGAACACCTTGATGTGCGTTTTGCTTCACGCAGCTTCATCAGGAGAGGCAAAGATTAGAAGCAAGGACTTAAATTTATACTTAGACCAAAATCTAGTGCACCTCATTACTTTGGTCAGAATCTCTAAAGGGGTTTTCTAGAGAGAATACCACTACATCAATAGTTGAGCTCGTGGGGTCTAACCTTTATATGGAAGGACTTGCTTCATCTCTATTAAGGCCCACTTAGACCCAACGATTTTCGCTCAAAATTCGCTCAAAGCCGTCTTTTGAGCGAGAATCGTTGGGTTTAAACGCATGGACGTTGTGCATATTCTGTTAACGATTCGCTCATCGTTGTCTTTCAGCTAGCTCGGAGCACTCAGCTGTATATCAGCTGAGTGCTCCATGAACGCAGAAGGAATATGCAAAAGATAGCACTGCAGCTGTCTTCTGTATACCCCGCTTGGAGCGTTCAGCCGTATACCAGCTGAGAGCTCCAAGAAGACAACAGCTGTATGCAGAAGATAGCCATCCCGCTTGTCTTCTGTATACAGCATGACCTTCATTTACACACTTATGCAAAGTGAATGCTCAAAACTGTCACTCAAACTGTTTGAGTGAATGTTGAGCGATCATCTTGCCATGTAAATGGGCCTTAAATTATCTGCTTGATTTTCTTCAGTTTCCCTTTTGCGTTATCTTTTGTTGACATTTTGGGGGTCTTTGGAGTCAATCATCACTATTTAAATCAATGTAATCCCACCCTGAGTCATGGCTGAATGCTGCGGTGACGAGGACTTGAACACCTTAATGTGCATTTTGCTCCATGCAGCTTCATCAGGAGAGGTAAAGGTTAAATAATTAGACCAAAATCCAGCCCACCTCACTACTTTGGTCAGACTTTTTAAAGGGGTTTCATTAGATAATACTACTAATGACCTATCCTCAGGATAGATCATCAATAGTTGAACTTCTGGGGTCTGTCGCTCCGGACCACGACTGATCAGCTGAGCGGGCGTATGCTGTCAGTGCCACAAATACACAGAGGTTGGAGTGGAACCAGAGGAAGTCTCTGCGCCGACCTCTGTATAGTGGCTGGAGCTTGTAACTGCAGGCATAGCTCACATTGATTTCAATGAGAGCTGTGCCTGCAGTTACAAGCGTCGGTCACTACACAGGGGTTGACACAGAAACATTCGCTCCGACCTCTGTGTATTTGTGGCGCTGACATAATGCACCAGCTCACCTGATCGGTCGGGGGCCCAAGAGCTGGACCCCTGCCAATCAACTATTGATGACCTATCCTGAGGATAGATCATCAATAGTATTCTCCCTGGAAAACCCCTTTAAGTTCCTTGCTTTTACTCTTTGGTCGCCTCCTAATAAAGCTGAGTAGAGCGACACGCGCATCAAGGTCTTCTAGTTCTTGCCAAATTCAGTCATGCCACAGGATGGGTTTAATAGGCTCAAATAGTCCGCACTTTAGTTGTCCTGCTCTGTCCACCTGGATGGTCCTTTCAGCACTGATGCATTATGCTATGTGATACATATATGTGCTTTAGCCTCTGTGCTGCCACTACTTGGGTGACCCCTTAAGCAATATGCATTGATTTTCTACTTCATGTAGCGAGCACTTTATTATCTTTGCAGTATAATAGTAATCTTCTGCACTTTGTGGATTATGTATGTTATTAGGCTCTTTATCTCAGTCCAGCAGCCATGCACCACGTCTCTTAGGACTTTATGCTCGCTCATATCACTTCCTAGCACTCTTAGGCCTCATGTCCATTCACATGCACAGATTCCGCAGCAGAATCTAGGGTTGCCCGCGGACATGGACAGGAAAATACATTTTTTTACCAGCTCAGGTCCAGTGCGGGTCTCCTCTTTGCCAGACGGATCTTCTTTCTTCAGCACGGCAGCTGGACGCATGTACAGTGCAATTATTATTTTTTAAATCTCCTGCTTTCCCGCAGATCCGCAGCACATCCACAGTGACAGCTGTGGCTGTGCCGCAGTTCAGACGGCTTCCATTAACTTCAATGGAAGCCCTCCCACGGGATCCGCAGAAAGATGGAGCATGCTGCGATTTCTTCTTGCGTGTGCGATTCACATACAAGAAAAAAACAAAAATCACATCTGCATGCTTTAAATTGCCTTGTGGATGCTAATGCATCCCTATGGGCAGCTAGACGTGCAGATCTCCCGTACGGGAGACTTGCGTAGATTTTATAATTAAAATCCGCCTGTGGATATTGGGCACTAATCTAATTAGTGATGTGCACCCCCAGAAGTCCACGGCATGTAACAAAACAGGTGATTCATCAGACTAGACCACCTGCTTTTATCGCTCCATGATCCAATTCTGGTATTCACATGCTTATTTTAGGCGCTCTTGGCAGTGGAGAGATGTCAGCATGGGCGCTCCGACCGACCTACAGTTACACCACACACTCCATATTCAGCAACCTGCGATGCTCTGTGTGTTCCGTCCCCCTCCTTAGCCCAGATAAAAGGGAATCTGTCCGCTCCTATGAGCCCCATAAAGTTCTGGTCTTGTAGGAGCCGATACGCTGAATGTGGAGATATAACTATTATACTTCCCTTCCTCTGTGTTCCCCCCTTCATCCGCTTGGAAAGCCACAGCTGTATCCTGTGGACTACATAGGCATCGGCTTATAATGAGAGGAGCGGTCCTGTCATTATGTGTCCGCACACAAGTAGTCCACGTGGTACATGCCGTTGTGGCTTTACAAGCTGATTCCAGTGGTCATCACATCCCAGATTCAGCATGATCGCCATAATCATACTGACGGCAGAATAAAGTGATTATGTCATTTTTACCACACAGTAAATGCTGTAAAATCCCCAAACAATGGCGCATTGGCATCATTTCCATTTCACCCCACTTTAAAGTTTTTCAGCACTTTAAATGGTGTCATTAACCCCTTAATAACGCGGCCCTTTTTCTTTTTCCATTTTCATTTTTTCCTCCCCCCTTTAAAAAAATCGTAACTCCTTTATTTATCCATCGACGTCGCTGTATGTGGGCTTGTTTGTTGCGGGACGAGTTGTATTTTTCAATGGTGCTATTTAAAGTACCATATAATGTAATGAAAAACTTGAAAAAAATTCTAAGTGGAATAAAATGAAAAAAAAAACCGACATTTCGCCATCTTTTAGTGCGTCTTGTTTCTACAGCGCACAAACGGCAACAAAAACGAATGATAGCTTTATTCTATGGGTTGGTACGATACGAAACTTGTATAGTTTTTTTTTACTATACTCCTTTTTTTTCAAAGACATTTAATTTTTTAAAATTATTTTCTGCCGTCATTTCGTGGGCGCAATAACTTTTTTATTTTTTTCGTCGACGTAGTTGAGCGAGGGCTCATTTTTTGCAGGATGTTTTGTAGTTCTGTTAGTACCAATTTGGAATACATACAACTTTTTGATCGCTTTTTATTGCGTTTTTTCTGGGAGACAGGGTAACTAAAAAGTGCATTTCTGGCGTTCTTAATTTAGTTTTTTGGACGACGTTCACCGTGCGGAAAAAATAATGCTCTACTTTGATAGTTCGGACTTTAACGGATGCGGCGATACGTAAAAACATATTTTTAATTTATTATTTAGATTTTTTAATAATGGATATGGCAAAAGGGGGGTGATTTAAACCTTTACAACTTTTTTTTTTCAATTAAAAATTAATTTTTTTTAACCCTTTCCAATCCACTGTCTGACCTCTCAAGACATTATGATTTTTGGCTGTACAGCTCCAATCTTGGAAAACATCTGTCGGGGTTCTCTTACTGTATATTGCCGGCCTCTCTGCTGTCGGAGCCTATCCAACGTGACACCTCATGCAGTACTGGCTCTAGCCAGCATCTAGCGCCGTTGTATAATGGCAGAAAAAGAGTAAGCCGACCAGGATACAAATTGGATTGGAAAGGGTTAACATCACTTTGAAGTCCCCCTGGGGGACTTTAGCATGCAATGCTTTGATCGCTCCTGCAGTATGACGTAATGCTATAGCAACACGCCTATGTCAGCTAAAAACATAAAGCATCCGTCTCTGGAAAAGTGGAGGTGAAAAAAGTATTGCAAAAATCCAAAAAAACATTTCTCATGGAAGTTATTTGGTCATTTTCTTTGGAAAAACTTACAATGCTGCACTTCATTGATAATATTTACTACAGTGTGATCTGTATTAGAAGCACATTGGGGCAGATGAGCAACAATGAGATGATACAAAAGACGCCCCTGTTTTGCCCTAAAAATAAGAGAAAAGTATAAGAACTTTCTGTTTTGTAGAAAAGGGTTCACAGATATAAAGTGTTTCAGCACCATATTATGTGATGCATCTTTCCATCTTCCATGTAGTGTCCCACTTGGAACCTTCAAATGTTCAGATGCTTGTTTCTTGTTTTTTTACATCAGTGACAGAATGAACCAATCAGACGCCTGCTTGCTCTCACGTCACTTAACAATAACAGTTAGAGGCAACCAATGAGATGCTTGCTTTTATTCTGTTGCCTAGGTGATGACAGTTGGAATGTGATGGTGTCTTAAGAGACTGCGGCCCAGCAATAATCTCAGCACAAAGACTCATCGCCTGCCTCCCTGGTCGCTGTCCAACAACTACCAAGTGCCTTTCAGGTAGGAGACTCTATGAGGGAAATGACTTGTGCTGGAGTATGGCAGTATAAAGTAATGGGGACAATATAGGATGACCGCTGCCGCAGCCCAGAAGAACTCTGACTATGAGATATTTAGGGGTAATATGAGATTATAGGGACAGGAATGTGCTGATTTGGGGGCAGGATCACATGATGTACCATATAGTAATTGGATATTGGTACATTGTGTAGTAATGGCACCTTATGGGATAAATAAGACAAGATATTGGAATGGACAGTATGGGACAAAGTGCAGTAGGGCTCAAGAAGATACAATGTAAGACGGTATTTATATGAAGTGATCGGTGTTACACGTGTTTGGCTGTGATCACACGCATTGGCTTCAGGCTTGGTGCAGATAAGTGATAACCCGGCTGCGGAGTGATGACTGCTGTACATCCTGCAGTGCTTACATCTAGAGATGAGCGAGCACCGTTACTCAAGCGCTTCAGCCAATCACAATCAGAGCTACCAGCAGGTGGGGATTTTAAATCCCCGCATGCTAATAGCTGAGATCTATAGAGCCTGCGACAGCGGCAGAAGTCGCCGCTGAGGCCCGGCAGCCATCAATGGCTTTTCAGGGAACGGCTTATGAAGCCCTTCCCTGAAAAGCCATTTAAAATAGTGTAAAAAAATAAATGAATAAATACTCACCTCCCTTCGACTGCCGGGGCTCAGCCGCGACTTCTGCCGCCGTCCCCGGCTCTGTAGTTCTTAGTGTAGCCAATCACAATCAGAGCTACCAGCAGGCAGGGATTTTAAATCCCGGCTGCTGATAGCTCAGAACTACAGAGGCGGGGACAGCGGCAGAAGTCGCAGCTGAGCCCCGACAGGTGAGTATTGATGTGGTTTTTTTTTTTTACACTAAAATGTTTCTTTTTCAGGGAAGGGCTTATATGTAAAGCCCTTCCCTAAAAAAAATGCAGGGGTGCCGGCAGACCATTGAAAACATGTGGGGAATTTTTATCGAGCACCTGAGCACCCTGTGGTACTTGTCTCGAGTAACAAGTATCTCGAGTAGGCTAATGCTCGAACGAGCGTCAAGTTCGGACGAGCATGCTCGCTCATCTCTACTTATATCACATTCATACTGCAGTTTACAGCATTGCTTCATTAGTGTTGGCTTTTATGTTATATAGTACAGCATAATGATATCAGTAGAACAATACATGTTTATTACTGCTCTCCATATCATGTGATACTGATATCAGAGTGTTACTACATTTTAGGAAATTGTCTTTTTAGCCTTCTGACTCGTGGATTTACATTCCCAGAATGGCTTTACTACAAAATATATCAGCGTTATAGCAGTACTCATACAAATGTGATAGAAGTACATATACAGTATATATTATATATGTATATAGTGTTATTATTTATACATAATGTGGTGTACAGGCCAGCATATAGTATGTAGCAATGTTATGTATAAAGTACCTGGATTATAGTCTGTTTATACAATATATGGAGATATTATTTATATATACAGTGTACAATAATATATACAGTATATGGAGATATTTTTATATATACAGTGTATGGCTATATTATATGGAGTTGTTATGTATACATTTAGCACTTTCTGTGCAGTCAGTATCTGGTGGCATTATCTGTATATACGGTGTATGGTGGTACTATCTATGTGTACAATACAGATTGGCATTATAATTATGTCTATATACCCATACTTCTGTGTAAGGGGGTCACCTTGTTGTTGGTGATGCACAGCTGGGGCTTTGATAGGAGAACAACTGCAGCCAGAACCTTCTAGATGCAACAGCGACTCCTTTTACACTTTTCTATGTTATTGTTTTTATAGTCTTGAATAAAACATCCAATATACTAGAAAACAGGGGTCATTATTAAAGATGAGCGAGCATACTCGCTAAGGACAATTACTGGATCGAGCATTGTCCTTAGGGAGTACATGCCCGCTCAGAAGAAAAGATATGCAAAAATAAAAAAGTGGTACCTTGGCGCCACACTCCAATAAAGACAACAGGTTGAAGTATCCACGAGTTTCAGGTGTACCCCTACATCAGTCTGCTGGAGAAGACAAGAAAAAGGACAGATGAAATAGTCATAATAGTTGCAACATACAATGTGTATATTCTGTGAAAGGAGAAAGGGGGCGTAAAAAGAGGGGAAACAAACAATAATAAAAAATAAATCAATATGAACAGGTAATTGGATAAATAATACTAGTCCATAAACAAACAATCCAATGGCTGAAGGTCATGGTACATTACATAATGAATGGTACAAAGCCAAATGGTAGAATAGAATGATCCTAGTGCAGCAGTCGGTAGGCAGATGGCAGAAGGACAAAGGCAAAAACAAATACAATGAAATAACATAATAAAATACATGCAGATCAGGATGAGCATATATAAGATGGTAATACCGTATACAGCAGGTCGGTATTAGTGTATCTTGACGCCACCAGAAGCTAGGGGTTTGACAGGAGGAACGCCCCTGTCACACCCACAGCTCCCGATAGTATGAAGATACAAAGGTTCTAGCTGCACACTGTGCATTGCTTAATGGCTGACCGGCATTCTTAGCCTCGCGGTTACTTCGGTTGTTAGCCGTACATTATGAGCTGTCAATGCTGGCATGTAACTGCAGTTACATGGCAGCATTAACATGTTATAATGTAAGGCTAAGAAGTGAAGTAAGCATGAGGCTGCGGCAACCATAAAGCAATGTGCAGTGGGCAGCGATAACTGAAGGCGTACTGGCCGTTCCCGGCTCCCCTCCGGCCCCTGCCTCACTGCAGCATTAGCTGGCAGCTGTAGCTGCGTCTGTGCTGGCTGAGGGCCGCTCCCCTGCTGACTTCAATGTCGCTGTCGTCCGGCTCCGTCGGCCTGCCCTCATGGCCGCTCCCAAGCTCGGCTTTTGCAATTAGGTTTGCCGCTGTCAGAGCCGGGCAGCCGGCGCTTGTATCAGCTGTCTCGTGGCTCTCTGATTTCTTCTGGCCGAAGCTAATGAGTGATCACCGCTCCTAAGACACCGGCACTCTGCAGCTGCCCTGACATTTCTTCTGGTCACCGGCTCGGTGCTAATGAGCGATCACTGCTCCTAAGGCATCGGGCCGTCGCAGCTACGCTACAGTTACTGGCTTCCAGGACCTACACCATTAGCACATCTGCAGCCAATCACATTCAGGGGGCGTTACCCCCCTATCTTGACTCCACCAGGACTTACTGGTGGCGTCAAGATACACTAATACCCAGCAGGTCTTCAAATAAAAATAAAATATTTCTATTGACAAAGTGCAATACTGTGGAGGGCAATAGTTGTGTACAAATATATATTTAATATATATGTATTTAATATATATGTGTGTGTGTGTGAGTGTGAGGAGATAATAAATAATAAATACATTCTGATTAACATGTTTTTTAACAGGTAAGAAGAGAGGGAAACATAATATACTAAATACCTTCAGCCATGTTATTGTTTGTTTATGGACTCGTATTATTTACCTGTTCAGAATCCTCTATTTGTTGTTATTGTTTGTTTCCCCTCTTTTTAAGCCCCCTTTCTTCTTTTACACAACATTGTATGTTGCAGCTATTTCATCTGTCTTTTTTCTATTAGTCCAACCCCACTTGACTGATGAAGGGGTTCACCACAAAGCAAGTATCTGCTGGCTTTTAATTCATTTAATAAATGAGAAGTTAGATATTTCCTCCTATTGTCTCTGTTATGGAGTGGCGCCAAGATACCAGCCTTTGTTTTAACAATTCAGATCTAGTCCGCCCACCGTCCGTGGGTCAACCTGGTTGATATCACCTCCATTGTCTATTCTTCACAACCCTCCTCAAGGCTTTTTGAGTCCTGGTCACTTATCTGGGACTCAAGCCTTTGTCATTATTGGGTTTTGCTCCATCCCTTTCCTCTCCATCTCTATAGACAAAATATCACTGCTTGACTACTAGGGATGTTGTTGCACCTGAAGCCATTAGAGAATAGACCCACCTGAGCGGATGTCACTATGGTGGTAACGTCATTGTGGCCGAGGCTCTGCAGTAGAGAGTTCATGAATCCTGAGACGTTTTAGGCTGGGTTCCCACTTGGCGGATTCCCGACGGAAATCTCGCGGTTTGGCCGCAGCAAAAACAGCGAGATTTCCGCCGGGAGAAGCTCTCCCATAGACGAGAGCACGGCCGCAACGGAAAGAAAAAAGAATGGACATGCTGCGGTCGGCAAAGCCGCGCTGCAGCCACGTTTTCTACCGGACTAACTGCAGCGGATTGCCCGTTCCGTGTGGACGAGATTTCTGAGAAATATCGTCCACATGGTTGGCTAATCTCAGGATTAGAGGCCGCAGGCGGAATTTCCGCGGCAAATCCGCCCTGTGTGAACCCCCCCTTACAGACTTTCATTTTTCTAATTCTTGCAGAGTTTTGTGGCCCAGAAGGATGGTGTATTCCAGGTCTGTGAGCTGATATACCCAGTACAGAAAATATTGGGGCATTTGTGTAACAACCCCATAAAGCGACCCCGTGGACTCCTGCTGTACTGGCCGGCTTTATAGAAAAATGTAAAGAGATTTGAGAATTGTTTTTGCCTGTTATATATCTCTATCCATAGTGGCCAGCCCCTATTAACAGCTGAGCCAGCAGAGTGCCTCGTTATACAGTCCCAGCAGACGGTCCTCATATAGGGGCTGCTAAAAACTATAGTCCCAGCAGTCAGTGCCCCCATAAACAGCACTAACAAAGTGCTGCTACTATCCTAGTGATCACCGATGAGTCCCAGATGTTGTGCTGCTGAATTCCTACATGACTGGGTGTCCTCAACTGAGGTCCCTACACACGGGCTAGTCAGATTCCTCATGTGGAATCCCGCAGCAGAATCCGGCCCTGGCAGCAGTGGCGTCTGCGCATATCCACTTTCGCTTCATCTGTACTGCGCATGGTCTGCACAGCAAGCTGTCGCAGTACAGATTTTTTTAAAAACCTCTTTTCCCGCGTCCTCGCCTAGCAAAGGCACATAATCCTTGACCTTTCTGCAATGTCAATTAGACGGTTCCATTAACTTTCATGGAAACCGTCCGTGCGCGATCCGTGCAAAAATGGATCATGCTGTAATTTTTCATTCGTGAGCAGAAACCGCAATAGGTTGATGCTCATGTGCATGGTGAATCACTTGTGCATTCTATGGGCAGTATTTGCGGCAGAATGACGCCTGCTCCGGATTCCTCAATGCAAATCCGCCCGTGTGCATGCACCCTAAGTGTCACCTTTGGGAATGTTGTGTTTTAAAGGTGAATATTTTTTGCTCGTTCTTTTGTTTCATTAATTTGCCATTTTTTACGGGGCACAACGAGGTTTTTATCATTCATAATATTGGGCTGATATTGGGGTTTCCACGTGGGTAAAACTTCCGTTAATCACAGGATTCTTGGCTGACAGAAACAACCTTCATTAACAGAACTTGTAGTTTACTTTATTCCACGCCGTCACAGACCGTCACTTTCCAATCACTTCTCCCAATAGAGGTCGTACATTTCTCTGAGCACATGTACCCCTTGTGTTAGTCGCCATGGGATTAACCCGCTCCTTCACTTTGTAGGTCTTATTTAGGGGCAAATGGTTAGAAACAGGATAAGATCCATTATCCTATTTTTATGTTTTGTTTTAGGTAGTTTGTTCATTTAGTAATATTTGCCCCCCAAAAATGATCCGCTAATTCCCCCGTTTATAACGGTTACAATATTACAGACAGTTGGAATCTGCGTCCTGCGCACTTTGCTGTAGAATCCAGCCAGTCGACACGGACATTTCACTGGTAGAACTCCTGAAGTGCAGCACTGCCTGGCGGCCTACTGACGCCTCTGGCGGTGGTACTACATGTCCTTTACTGCCCTCTACCTGCAGCAGGGTGAGGCTCCATGTTACTTTCTGGTTAACTATAGGCATAACTATAGAGGCAAAGATTAAAAGCAGGGACTTAAATTTATAGTTAGACCAAAATCTAACCCACCTCATTACTTTGGTCAGAATCTCTAAAGGGGTTTTCTAGGGAGAATACCACTACATCAATAATTGATCTCCTGGGGTCCGTCGCTGAAGACCCCAGGATCAGCTGAGCGGGCGCATGCTGTCAGCAACGCAAATATACAGAGATTGGAGTGGAAGCAGAGGAAGTCTCTGCGCCGACCTCTGTATAGTGACTGACGCTTGTAACTGTAGGCATAGCCCGAGTTGATTTCAATGAAAGCCGTGCCTGCAGTTACAAGTATTGGCCACTATACAGAGGTCGGCATGGATACTTCCACTCTGACCTCTGTGTATTTGCAGCACTGATAGCATGCGCCTGCTCAGCTGATCGGTTGGGATCCTGAACGACAGACTCCAGTCGATCAACTATTGATGACCTATCCTGAGGATTGGTCATCAATAGTATTCTCCCTGGAAAACCCCTTTAAGTTCCTTGCTTTTACTCTTTGGTCGCCTCCTGATGAAGCTGATTAGAGTGACACGCGCATCAAGGTCTTCTAGTTCTTGCCACATTAATTCATGACACAGGATGGGTTTAAATACGCTCAAATAGTCGGCACTTTAGTTGTCCTGCTCCGTCCACCTGGATGGTCCTTTCAGCACTGATGCATTATGCTATGTGATACATATATGTGCTTTAGCCTCTGTGCTGCCACTACTTGGGTGACCCCTTAAGCAATATGCATTCATTTTCTACTTCATGTAGCAAGCACTTTATTATCTTTGCACTTTGTGGATTATGTGTTATTAGGCTCTTTATCTCAGTCCAGTAGCCATGTACCATGGCTGTTAGGACTTTATGCTTGCTCATATTACTTCCTAGCACTCTTAATCTAATTAGTGATGCGCACACCTAGAAGTCCACAGCATGTAAGACCCCATTGACACTGACAGATGATCGCTCAAAAGTCGCTCAAACGATATTTGAGTGACAGTTTTTAGTGATCATCTTTGCATAGTCTATAGTAGCTATGCAGGCGGAGTGGGACACCGCCGCTTCACTCGGCGAACAATACAGCTGTTCTGCATAAGCAAACAGCTATATTGTTCTCCGCGATTACATCCAGCATCCCACTGTGCTCTACCAGCAGGACACGGGCTGTACAAATCTTATAAGTGCTGCCAAATGTGATAACAGCCTGCACCGCTGATAAGAGTTCATAGCTCAATTCAAGAAAACTAGAGTTGAACGATGAACGAATCATGCACAAGAACTGCATGATGTCCCTGCATTTAGACCCAACGATTCTCACTCAAAAGACAACATTGAGCGAATTTTGAGCGAGAATTGTTGGGTCTAAATGGGCCTTAACAGAACAGGTGATTCATCAGACTAGGCCACATTCTTTTATTGCTCCATGGTCCAATTCTGGTGTTCACATGCTGATTTTAGGCGCTCTTGGCAGTGGAGAGATGTCTGCATGGGCGCTCCGACCGACTTCCAGTTACCCCCCCCCCCCCCCCGCGCCATACTCAGCAACCTGCGATGCTCTGTGTGTTCTGTCACCTTCAGCCCAGATAAAAGGGAATCTGTCCGCTCCTATGAACCCCATAAAGTTCTGGTCTTGTAGGAGCCGATACGCTGAATGCGGAGATATAACTATTATACTTCCCTTCCTCTGTGTTCCCCCTTTATCTTCTTGGAGAGCCACAGCTGTATCCCGTGGACTACATAGGCATCGGCTTATAATGAGAGGAGCGGTCCTGTCATTATGTGTCCGCACACAAGTAGTCCACGTGGTACATGCCGTTGTGGCTTTACAAGCTGATTCTCAGTGGTCATCACATCCCAGATTCAGCATGATCGCCATAATCATACTGACGGCAGAATAAAGGGATTATGTCATTTTTACCACACAGTAAATGCTGTAAAAACCCCAAACAATGGCGCATTGGCATCATTTCCATTTCACCCCACTTTAAAGTTTTTCAGCACTTTAAATGGTGTCATTAAGCAATATAACGCGTCCAGCAGAAAACACGCCTATGTCAGCATCTGTGCGATCTGTATTAGAAGCACGTTGGGGCAGATGAGCAGAGTAACAATGAGATGATACAAACGACGCCCCTGTTTTACCCTAAAAATAAGAGAAAAGTATAAGAACTTTCTGTGTTTTGTAGAAAAGGGTTCACAGATATAAAGTGTTTCAGCCTCATATTATGTGATGCATCTTTCCATCTTCCATATATAGTGTCCCACTTGGAACCTTCAAATGTTCAGATGCTTGTTTCTTGTTTTTTACATCAGTGACAGAATGAACCAATCAGACGCCTGCTTGCTTTCATGTCACTTAACAATGACAGTTAGAGGCAACCAATCAGATGCTTGCTTTCATTCTGTTGCCTAGGTGATGACAGTTGGAATATGATGGTGTCTTAAGAGACCGCGGCCCAGCAATAATCTCAGCACAAAGACTCATCGCCTGCCTCCCTGGTCGCTGTCCAACAACTGGCAAGTGCCTTTCAGGTAGGAGACTCTATGAGGGAAATGACTTGTGCTGGAGTATGGAAGTATAAAGTAATGGGGACAATATAGGATGACCGCTGCCGGAGCCCAGAAGAACTCTGACTATGAGATATTTAGGGGTAATATGAGATTATAGGGACAGCAATGTGCTGATTTGGGGGCAGGATCACATGATGTACCATATAGTAATTGGATATTGGTACATTGTGTAGTAATGGCACCTTATGGGGTAAATAAGACAAGATATTGGTATGGACAGTATGGAACAAAGGGCAGTAGGGCTCAAGAAGATACAATGTAACACGGCATTTATATGAAGTGATCGGTGTTACACGTGTTTGGCTGTGATCACACGCATTGGCTTCAGGCTTGGTGCAGATAAGTGATAACCCGGCTGTGGAGTGATGACTGCTGTACATCCCTCAGTACTTACATCACATTCATACTGCAGTTTACAGCATTGCTTCATTAGTGTTGGCTTATGTTATACAGTACAGTATAATGATATTAGTATAATAATACATGTTTATTACTGCTCTCCATATCATGTGATTCTGATATCAGAGTGTTATTACATTTTAGGGAATTGTCTTTTTAGCCTTCTGACTTGCCGATTTAGGCCTCCTGCAGACGGCAAGGTTGGATCCCGCTGCGAGAATTCTCACAGTGTGATGCGAGCCGTGCCCCTGCAGTGACCCCTGCGGCTCACCCGCTCCCGGCGTCTTCTCTCTGCGCTATGTGTTGGCTGCTGCCCAGCCGGCGCATGCGCAGAGTGGAGCCGGCGTGTCACTAGTGGCGTTCTTGTGCGGGCCTCTGCGAGACCCGCACAGAAATAGCACAAGCCGCGACTTGTTTCCGCGCGTCTTTTCACGTGGACAAATCGCGGCTGTTTGCATAGGATTGCATTATCTAATGCAATCCTATGGCAGCGGGCACAGGCGTAAATTGTTTGGGAAATCCCGCCGCGGAATTTCCACCCATCTGCGGGAGGCCTTACATTCCCAGAATGGCTTTACTACAAAATATGGCAGCATTATAGCATTACTCATATAAATGTGATAGAAGTATATAGTATACAATATATAGTATTATTATTTATACATACTGTGGAGTACAGAGCAGCATTATCTGTGTATATTGCGTTTAACCATGTTATGTATGAAGTACCTGGATTATAGTCTGTATATACAATAAATGGAGATATTATGTATATATACAGTGTACAGTAATATATACAGTATATAGAGATATATTTGTATATACAGCGTATGAAGATATTTATATATACAGTGTATGGTAATATATATATATCATATAGAGATTTATTTATATATACAGTGTATGGAGATATTATGTATATATACAGTGTACAGTAATATATACAGTATATAGAGATATATTCGTATACACAACGTATGAAGATATTTATATATACAGTGTACGGTAATATATACAGTATATAGAGATTTATTTATATATACAGTATATGGAGATACTATTTATATATACAGTGTATGGCTATATTATATGGAGGTGTTATGTATACATTTAGCACTTTCTGTGCAGTCAGTATCTGGTGGCATTATCTGTATATACGGTGTATGGTGGTACTATTTATGTATACAGTACAGGTTGGCGGTATAATTATGTCTGTATACCAGTACGTCTGTGTAAGGGTGTCTTGCTGGTGTGTGGCGCCCCCTGTTGTTGGTGATGCACAGTTGGGGCTTTGATAGAACAACTGCAGCCAGAACCTTCTAGATACAACAGCGACTCCTTTTACACTTTTCTATTTTATTGTTTTTATAGTCTTCAATAAAACATCTAATATACTAGAAAAAGTGTCATTATTACTTGTGGAATATGCAGAAAAATCCAGTGTTGGAAACCTGAGGAAACGGCATTCTGAGAACCAAATATTGAAGCAATTTTAAGTTTCCTAAGGCCACATTCACACCTGCTTTTAATATTCAGTATAATTCTCATTGTTTGCCTCCATTAGGCCTCACGGCCACGGGGAAAATCAGGCCCGCCGCGGATTCTCCATGCAGAATCCTGCAGCGGGTCCCTCCTTTCCCGGGGACATGAGGCTAAAAATAAGATTAAACTTACCTCCTTTCCCGGGGACATGAGGCTAAAAATAAGATTAAACTTACCTCCTTTCCCGGGGACATGAGGCTAAAAATAAGATTAAACTTACGCTACGGAGCTTCCCTCCGTCGTGGCCAGATCTTTTTTCTTCGGCCCGGCGGATGTGCTCGCGCCGCGTCCGGACAGGTAAGTTTTAATTCAGGTACGGGTGTTCTGCGGATCCAGACAGCCTCAATAGGCTTCAATAGACCCACACTAAAATGGAGCATGCCGCGTTTTTTTTCCCGCACGCTGATCCACACCTGAAGGGAAAAAAGACATGTGCAGGTATTTAACTCCCTGCGGGTGTCCAATGCATCCCTATGAGGCACGGATCCGCATGCGGGAAGAACGCTGTGGATTTTAAATCATCTTTTTACCGTGGACATGAGGCCTTAGTGCTTCTGCATACTGGCAAGAGTGATATTGGGATGGGATTGACACCCTGATTTGGGCACAGGAGTTGTACATTTGGGCACAGGAGTTGTACATTTGGGCACAGGAGCTGTACATTAGGGCGCAGGAGTTGTACATTTGGGCGCAGGAGTTGTACATTTGGGCGCAGGAGCTGTACATTTGGGCATAGGAGTTGTACATTTGGGCACAGGAGTTGTACATTTGGGTGCAGGAGTTGTACATTTGGGCGCAGGAGTTGTACATTTGGGCGCAGAAGTTGTACATTTGGGTGAAGGAGTTGTACATTTGGGTGCAGGAGTTGTACATTTGGGCGCAGGAGTTGTACATTTGGGCACAGGAGTTGTACATTTGGGCGCAGGAGTTGCACAGCAGGCACATCACACATTTCCATACAGAATAGCGCAGGATGGTGGACTATTTCCTTTGTGAACATTTTCGGCAGCATGCTGGAAGCCGGACAGACCCCGTAGTCAGTTAGGTCAGTCTGACGCTGCTTGAGTCCAGTATGTGCTGAATACAGCTTTGTCAGTATTTTTGTTGTCTGGCAGCTGTAGGGGTGCCTTCACACTGGCGAGGAAATCGTACGATTTCCCAACGCTGCAAGGCTGTGAGAAATCACCAAATTATGAAGCCAATGGCTTCAAATGGCTCCATGCACATTTGCGATGTTTTAACGCATGCGATGCAGTGTTAAAACAAAATCTCGGTATGTCCATTCCTTTTGCGATCTCGCCCATTGATTCCAATGGGGCCGTCCGCAGCAGCGCCAGACCCATTGAAATCAATGGGAGATGCTCGCAATTCTCTGCCACTGCTGTGACAGCAGTGGCAGGGGACTCCACGTTGCATGGATTTTCGGAATGGTGGGTGGGGTGGGGGAAATTTAAATATAAGCCCCACCACCCCCGAAAATAATTCATGAACTGTAGAAAAAAAAAATAAAAAAATATATATATATATATTAATACATCACCTTTGAAGCACTGTCTTTTCTGGCGCATCTTCTAGCAGGTCCACGACATTAAATGACCAATCAGAGGCAGCATGCAGCATTGAATGACAGCTGAGTGCTGTGTCTGATTGGTCATAGCGCTCAGCCAATCAGAGGCAGCACTTCAGGAGGCAGGGATTTTTCAATCTCTGTCCAGAAGAGCAGCAGAAGAATGCAAAGGACCTGCTAGAAGATGCGCCCGAGATGACAGCACTACTAAAGTGATGTATTCTTCTTCTTTTTTTCTACAGTTATTGATTAATTTCAGGGTAGGGCTTATATTTCAAGAACAACCCCCTGGAAAGCCTCATCGTGGAGAGTCCCCTGTCACACTAGGCTGCATCAATACTGCATACACAGTTACATCACGGCCTCATTGGTCAGTGAATGGCACTGGATCTTACATCCCTATAGGCAAAATTTGATATGCAAAAATAAAGAAATGGTATTTTGCATAAAGACAACAGGTCGAAGTATCCACGTGTTTCAGGTGTACCCCCTCATCAGTCTGCTGGATAAGACTACAAGAAAAAGGACAGATGAAATAGTCGTAATAGTTGCAACATACAATGTGTATATTGTGTGAAAGGAGAAAGGGGGCGTAAAAAGAGGGGAAATAAACAAACAAAAGAAACAAAATTAATTAATATGAACAGGTAATTAAACAAACAATCCAATGGCTGAAAGTCATGTTACATTACATAATGAAACTGAAACACATCAAATAAATGATAATAATAAATGGTACAAAGCCAAATGGTAGAATAGAATGATCCTAGTGCAGCAGTCGGTAGGCAGATGGCAGAAGGACAAAGGCAAAAACAAATACAATGAAATAATATAATAAAATACATGCAGATCAGGATGAGCATATATAAGATGGTAATACCGTATACAGCAGGTCTTCAAATAAAACTAAAATATTCATATTGACAAAGTGCAATACTGTGGAGGGCAATAGTTGTGTACAAATATATATATATATATATATATGTGTGTGTGTGTGTGTGTGAGAAGATAATAAATACATTCTGAATAACATGTTTTTAACTGGAAAGAAGAGAGGGAAACATAATATACTAAATACCTTCAGCCATGTTATTGTTTGTTTACGGACACCTATTATTTACCTGTTCAGAATCCTCTATTTGTTGGCATTGTTTGTTTCTCCTCTTTTTAAGCCCCCTTTCTCCTTTCACACAATATACACATTGTATATTGCACCTATTTCATCTGTCCTTTTTCTGTTAAGGCCCATTTAGAGACAACGATTATAGCTCAAAATTCGCTCAAAAGCCATCTTTTGAGCGATAATCGTTGAGTGTAATTGCACTTACATTGTACAGTTTTCGTTAAGCCGTCGCTTATTGTTGTCTTTCAGCATGCTGAAAGACAACGATGAGCCTTATCAGGGATTCACAGCAGGATGCAGCTGATACTATTGTTTGATCACAGGCTGAGTATGAAGAACAGAGCGGTCCAGCTCTATTCTCCATACCCGCCACAGAGCGCTCGGCTGTATAACAGCCGGGCACTTTGTGCAGAAAACATGTGGATGCAGAAGACAAGCAGGGACATCCCAATTGTCTTCTGCATCCTCTGCTCCGAGCGCTCGGCTGTATGACAACGGGGCGCTCGGAGCAGGAAACAGCTGGATGCAGAAGACAAGTGGGGACACCCCAATTGTCTTCTGCATCCTCCGCTCTGAGTGCTCGGCTGTATGACAACCGGGCGCTCAGAGCGGGGAACAGCTGGATGCAGAAGACAAGTGGGGACAATAGTTGTGTACAAATATATATATATATATATATATATATATATATATATATATATATATATATATATATATATGTGTGTGTGTGTGTGTGAGGAGATAATAAGGGGGTCAGAAACGCTATCTTTTCTCCTTAGGAGACTCAGATGATCATGCACGCTCCTCTGAGTAATATGCAAATAAGGGAGATGGGATAAAACCTGCACAGTGCCACCTAGTGGAAGGCAGCATTCCCTCAAGCCAAAGTCAGACTTTTTATACAAGCTTTGTAACAATGACCAGGAATTAAAAGCAAAGCCGGATGTCATTGAATGGCTGTGATTGGTCAGTCAGCACCGGCTTTCATTGGCTGGCTTAACCAATCAGAGCATTAGCTTGCTGGAGGCGGGGCATTCAAACCCCCTCATCCAGAAAGCAATGCTCTGTCATCGTGGAGGAGGGAGCTACAGCCTGCAGCAGCACCGCAGACCATCAGGAGGACGACACGTCAGCGACAGGTGAGTACAGACTTCCCCCCTGAGCCTCAGCTTGCGAGTTTTTTGACTTGCAAGAAGGCTCGTACCCCGAATTTTTGCTCGTAAATCAGAGCAAAAATTTGGGAGAGAGCCTGCTCACAAGTCAAAAAACTCTAAAGTTAAGGCACTCGTAACCCGAGGTACCACTGTATACACATTGTATATTGCAGCTATTTCATCTGTCCTTTTTCTATTAGTTCAACCCCACTTGACTGATGAAGGGGTTCACCACAAAGCAAGTATCTGCTGGCTTTTAATTCATTTAATAAATAAGAAGTTAGATATTTCCTCCTATTGTCTCTGTTATAGACTGACGCCAAGATACCAGCCTTTGTTTTAACAATTCAGATTTAGCCCTCCCACTGTCCGTGGGTCAACCTGGTTGGTATCACCTCCATTGCCTATTCTTCATTATTGGTTTGCTCCATCCCTTTCCTCTCCATCTCTATAGACAAAATATCACTGCTTGACTACTAGGGATGTTGTTGCACCTGAAGCCATTAGAGAATAGACCCACCAGAGCGGATGCCACTATGGTGGTAACGTCATTGTGGCCGAGGCTCTGCAGTAGAGAGTTCATGAATCCTGAGAAGTTTTACAAACTTTCATATTTCTAATTCTTGCAGAGTTTTGCGGTCCAGAAGGACGGTGTATTCCAGGTCTGTGAGCTAATATATAGAGTAAAGAAAATATTGGGGCATTTGCGGTGCTGACAGAATGCGCCCGCTCAGCTGATCAGTCAGGGGCGCAATAGTATTCTTCCTGGAAACCCCCTTTAAGTTCCTTGACTTTACTTTTTGGTCACCTCCTGATAAAGCTGAGTAGAGTGACACGCGCATCAAGGTCTTCTAGTTCTAGCCACATTCAGTCATAACACAGGATGGGTTCAAATAGGCTCAAATAGTCTGCACTTTAGTTGTCCTGCTCCGTCTACCTGGATGGTCCTTTCATCACTGATGCATTATGCTATGTGATACATATATATTTTCTACTTCATGTAGCAAGCACTTTATTATCCGTGCAGTATGATAGTAATCCTCTGCACTTTGTGGATTATGTATGTTATTAGGATCTATATTAGATATGTGGGGTCATCTTGTAATTCCTCTTACTGTTAGATGGCATGCATATATTGTCATCAGGGGTGTCACTAGGTGCCATTGTCGCGCCTTCCAAGCATTGTGCCCCAAACCTTCTGCCAAGAGAAACTTTCGTCTGCTTTACTCTGCCACATTGATGAGCGGATGTACAAGGGGGTACCGGAGTGATGTGCTGCAGGAATAGCACCATCCTCAGAAACAGCAAGGTCGGAGCAGCCGGTGACCGGTGACTGTACATCACCGTCATGCAGTCACACATAAGCTTGGAGACAAGAGTGCCCGGCTGTAGTAAGTCCCCGCGGAGCTCTGGCTGTAAGTGTCCATAGCAGCAAGGAGGCTGCAACCAACAGAACTTCCCTTTGTACGGCTGCAGCTGCTGGCCAGAGGTGGCAGGGAGGGTAAAAGATGGAAGCAATACCGTAGCATCTATTGGGGATTGCTGAAGTCTTCTACCTGCTCTGTACAGCGCTGCAGACATTGTACAATGGTCAGGTTTTACCCATCTCCACTTCCCTGCATCCCGCACACTTCTGTCTCACTTAGCAGCAAGAGGGGAGCGTGGCGGAGCAGAGGAGGTAGCGGGTCCATGAGGGTCTGAATACTGAGGAACGGCCCAGAGCCTGATCCTGGGTCATACTGAAGATGGGGGACCAATTACATATGAGATTATAATATATATGGTGTATACACAGCTTGTGTGCAAATATATGTAATATATCCACTGTATTGTATGAGGGGTATATGTATATACAGTATGTGTTGTATATACCAGAATAGAAGTCACTCTTGGATTTTTAGCATAGATTTGTCAGTAAAAATAGTCCAGCATGCTGCGTTATCCTTTCTGGTGATATGACAAAACCATGGCAGAGACAGGATGAAACCGATCACAGTCACTGGGTCCTGCTAGGCACCGCTGCTTTCTGCCATGTGACACCTCCATCGCCATCTTGTTCTACTGATTATTTTAATACCTACTTTATTAATTATTAGATGTCAGCCATAGACACTTTTAGCAGCTTTGACAGTTTTGAAGCCCATTTAGAATCCCATTATTGTCATTAGGCACTTCTGTTGGGCTGTTCAGCTGTCTACACACTCATACCTCCCAACTTTTGAATGGTCACAGAGGGACACTTATGGTACATTGTGTGACAGATTAGTTTTTCCATCCATATCTGAACACTTGGATCATTTTTATTTAATTATTAGCACGAAAAATAATAAAAATGTTATGATCCAAATGGCATCATGTGATGAAATAATATGGACATTGGGGTCTCAGATACAGTTAGGAACCACACAGATAGGTTATGGAGCAATATGGTAAGTTTATTGCAAATCTATTTCCAAGGTCAAAAAGAGGGACATTAAAGGCCAAAGAGGGATAGAGGGACTTGGGTCAAAAATAGGGACTGTCTCTCCAAGAAAGGGACACTTGAAAGGTTGGACACTGTCTGGATGGTTTAAAATCAAAGAAGTGTTCTTAGCATTGCATTAAATGTGATGACAATTCTTATACCCCCGCTGTTTACTATGCAATTGTTTATCTATTTTTTTGGATCCTTGACTCCTTATCTGTAGAGTTTTAGGGCAACTTTTCCTTTAACTATTGTTTGACATATCTGCAGATATGTGACGCCTTAGACTATGCAATATTCACACCAGAGCTTCATTCCGAGCCTCCAGCATAGATCCGATATGAACCTCTAGAAAAATGTGCGCAGCATGCTGTATGATTTAGTCCAGGAAAATTTACAGCAGAATGCCAGAGGTTGAAGAACCCCCCCCCCCCCCCCCGCCCCCCTCCCCCATTATACTCCGGATCTGGCACTTCTGGATTTTCTGTTGTTTAGCTTCTAAGAAGGAGCCAAGCAAGGGAACAGTCTAGTTCTGCGTAAACAGAGCCTGACCTGATAACTGGGCGACTTCTGATCTGAAGCACGTTGGGTTTGGACTTCTTTCCCACGGGCTACAAAATCATTGCTATAAAACGCATGTATGTGAAGCCCATAGATTCCAATGGGTTCTTTCAGGCTAGAGAATATCGCTTCTATGAAAGAACCCATTGGAAACCATGGGCTTCACATACATGCGTTTTGTAGCGATGATTTTGTAGCCCGTGTGAACGAGGCCTTACTTGTAGTTAATACATATATATTCTCCCAAGTCCAGCGCCATTTGAAGGGACTGTGCCTGCTGATGATTGCAAAATTCCGTGGTCTCATTAATGCTCATTAATAAATACCTCCCGCGGCGTAAATCCGTGACAAATAGAACATGCTACGATGTATTTCCCACTGTGGAAATCCGTGGTAGAATTCCGCATGTGAGCATTGGAAGGCAGAAAGCTATTAGGTTTAATAGAACCTAATAGCTGCAGGTTTTCACGCTCAGATTTCTGCAGCGAGAAATGTGATAGGAATCCGTCCGTGGGCATTCGCCCTAAGTTGGAAATACGTTTTAGGCCGCTTTCACATGGGCGATTTTCTCGCACAATTTTGTCACAATGTGACAGTGCGACAAATCACATGTATGTAGAACCCATGCTTTCCTATGAGTTCTTCCACACGAGCGATGTTTTGTAGCCTGTGACCTTGCGAGACTACAAAATCGCGGTATTCTCTTTACAACTGCGATTTGTGATATTTTGAAGTCCATGTTTTCTATGGAGCCGTCCTTCTTGTTGCTTCGTTCTGCACGAAAACGCGTTTTTTGTGTGGTGCAATGCAACTTTTACAGTAGGAAATCCTACTGTAAAAGCCCTAAAATAAGCCCTAGCTGCATAAAAAGAAGAAAACACATACATCACCTAAGCACAGCTGTCAGCTCTATGGCGTCTTCTCCCTGGTCGCCAGCACCTGTCCTCAGGCATCTCTTCCTGATCAGGGATTTGCCAAGGACCGTGGAGAAGAAGCGGCAGAGCTGACAGCGCTTCTTAGGTGATGTATGCGGGGGGGGGGGGGGGGTTATACAGCTAGGGCTTATTTTTAGAGTAAGGCTTATATTTCAATCCTCTCCTGAAAATCCCCACACATAGTGCTACAAAGTCGCGTGTGTATAGAGTATGCTGCAATTTGGAAGTCTTGCAATGTCGCAGGCTCCAAAATATCGCTCGTGTGGAAGAACCCATTGGAAAGCATGGGCTCAACATACATGTAATTTTTAGCACTGCTGCATTACTATAAAATTGTGTGAGAAAATCACCCATGTGGAAGCGGCCTCAGGCCTGTTTCACACAGCCTGGAATTTTGTAATGATGCGACACTGCTACAAAACACATGTGTGTGGAGCCCATGCTTTCCTATGGATTCCTTCACATTAGGGATGTTTTGTCTGAAGCTATGTTGCTAGAAAAAATCCCAGCATACTCTATACTGCTGCAATTTGTGATGTTTTGTAGCCAATGTTTCCCTATGGAGCCTCCTTGTTCATTGCATCACATTACACAAACTTGCCATTTTTGCATGATGCACATTTGACATTAGAAAGTCCTACTCACTTTCTCATAATGAAATCACACGATTTTCTAGTGCAAGAAAATTGCAGGCAGCAGCGACGCGATGAGGGATGTTTTCACAGGACAAAGAATCACTGATGCTACAAAATCTCATGTACAAAGCTACGACATTGCCGCGATATTTTAGCAGTGACATCGCTGTCGCCTGAGTGAAAAAGGCCATAAAAGCAATAAATTACTAAAATATGCGATTTCATTTAAAATTAGATAAAACGATTAGACGCGCCGTGGCATGGTGGCTGCTGGATTCGTAAATCCATGAAATGGTTCCACCTTGCCCTTCAAAAAAAGCCGATGAGTCCTGCAGCAGGTTGTTGCCATGACTGATGGATATCTCGACAGTCTGTATCCGTTATGCATTCCACAGCGGTCTCCTCGACTTGATATTAAGGTAAGAAGGCCATTTAACTGCTGGGTAATTCCTGTGCAATTTTTACACATTTCACACTCATACATGCAGTAAAAGCGCCTGTCAAAGATTTGCTTTTACTGCCGAGCTGTGAAATGATGTGTTTGCACAGAGCTACGGGCGTTGATTCATTGCGTGTTGCATGAGCCAAGGCAATGTTGATTGCAGAGCAAGGAATGGTTCATCCATATCTTTTGAAGCAGCTTATTCTTCCTTTTGGTATTAGAAGACATTTTGGACCTCCTATCAAGCTTGGATTGCATGAGAAGGTATTTGAAGAAAATTTGAAGCTTACAGTTAAAGTTTGAGAACACCAAGTCAAAGTAAGTATTAATGATCCTTTATTTATCCCAAGTTTTTAAATACATTTCTATAAAGATCTTTTACTTATTTGTTTGAACTGACTTGATCTTTTCTTATTATGTCTTCTAGGCCAGAAAATTGGTGTTCTTGAAGCGCTCGTTTGCCTGTCGAAATCGATGGTCGATTTTGTGGAAAGAAGACCAAAATCCTGCTGGGTGGTGAATATGTTCCACATTTGCCCCATCCTATCAGACCTAAAAAAATCTTTAAAATTGGACTATGCAATCATCATGTCTCAGAAAGCTGAAAGGCCTGATTTTGAGATTGCATTTTTACTACTAACCAAAAAAGTTGTTTTGCAGTTAGTGCGAAGAAATGCCAGCGGATGAAGATACGCTTACTTGCTGCTCCTTCCTGGCCCCGGTGGTTTGGTCATGGACAGTCTATATCCGATATGCATTCCACAGCGGTCTCCTGGGCTTGATATTAAGGTAAAAAGGCCATTTTAACTGCTGGGTAATTCCTGTGCAATGTCTACACATTTCACAATCATACATGCAGTAAAAGCGCCTGTCAAAGATTTGCTTTTACTGCCGAGTTGTGAAATGACGTGTTTGCCTAGAGCTACGGGCGTTGATCCATTGCGTGTTGCATGAGCCATGGCATGGTTGATGCACTTTTGCGGAGCCAGGGAATGGTTCATCCATATCTTTTGAAGCAGCTTATTCTTCCTTTTGGTATTAGAAGACATTTTGGACCTCCTATCAAGCTTGGTTTGCATGAGAAGCTATTTGAAGAAAATTTGAAGCTTACAGTTAAAGTTTGAGAACACCAAGTCAAAGTAAGTATTAATGTGCCTTTATTTATCCCAAGTTTTTAAATACATTTCTATAAAGATTAGAGATGAGCGAGCACCAAAATGCTCGGGTGCTCGTTACTCGGGACGAACTTTTCGCGATGCTCGAGGGTTCGTTTCGAGTAACGAACCCCATTGAAGTCAATGGGGGACCCGAGCATTTTTGTATTTCGCCGATGCTCGCTAAGGTTTCCTTGTGTGAAAATCTGGGCAATTCAAGAAAGTGATGGGAACGACACAGCAACGGATAGGGCAGGCGAGGGGCTACATGTTGGGCTGCATCTCAAGTTCACAGGTCCCACTATTAAGCCACAATAGCGGCAAGAGTGGGCCCCCCCCCCTCCCAAAAACTTTTATTTCTGAAAAGCCCTCATTAGCATGGCATACCTTAGCTAAGCACCACACTACCTCCAACAAAGCACAATCACTGCCTGCATGACACTCCACTGCCACTTCTCCTGGGTTACATGCTGCCCAACCCCCCCCCCCCCTGCACGACCCTGCGTCCACAGCGCACACCAAACTGTCCCTGCGCAGCCTTCAGCTGCCCTCATGCCACACCACCCTCATGTCTATTTAGAAGTGCGTCTGCCATGAGGAGGAACCGCAGGCACACACTGCAGAGGTTGGCACGGCTAGGCAGCGACCCTCTTTAAAAGGGGCGGGGTGATAGCCCACAATGCTGTACAGAAGCAATGAGAAATAGAATCCTGTGCCACCGCCATCAGGAGCTGCACACGTGGGCATAGCAATGGGGAACCTATGTGCCACACACTATTCATTCTGTCAAGGTGTCTCTGCATGCCCCAGTCAGACCGGGCTTTTTAATTCATAGACACAGGCAGGTACAACTCCCTATTGTGAAGTCCCTGTCGACCGACAGCATGGGTGGCTCCCTGGAACCCACCGGCGATACACAAAAATATCCCATTGCATTGCCCAACACAGCTGAGGTAGTAATGTCGTACTTAATGCAGGTGGGCTTCGGCCCACACTGCATGCCCCAGTCAGACTGGGGTTCTTTACAAGTGGAAACAGATGCATTTATAATTCCCTGTGGACCCACAGCATGGGTGGGTGCCAGGAAGCCACCGGCGGTACATAAATATATCCCATTGCATTGCCCATCACAGCTGAGGCAATGTCATGTTTAATGCAAGTGGGCTTCGGCCCACACTGCATGCCCCAGTCAGACTGGGGCTCTTTAGAAGTGGACACATGTAGTTACAACTCCGTGTGGACCCATAGCATGGGTGGCTCCCTGGAACCCACCGGCGGTACATAAATATATCCCATTGCAGTTCCCAACACAGCTGATGTAACGTCAGCTGTAATGCAGGTGGGCAAAAAATTAATTGGATTACCCTGTAGGCGAGGGCCCACAAAATTGGAGTACCAACAGTACTAATGTACCTCAGAAAAATTGCCCATGCCCAACCAAGATGGCAGGTGAAACCTATTAATCGCTTTGGTTAATGTGGCTTAAGTGGTAACTAGGCCTGGAGGCAGCCCAGTTTAACGAAAAATTGGTTCAAGTTAAAGTTTCAACGCTTTTAAGAGCATTGAAACATATAAAAATTGTTTAGAAAAATTATATGAGTGAGCCTTGTGGCCCTAAGAAAAATTGCCCGTTCGGCGTGATTACGTGAGGTTTCAGGAGGAGGAGCAGGAGGAGGAGGAGGAGGAATATTATACACAGATTGATGAAGCAGAAATGTCCCCGTTTTGGATGGGGAGAGAGAACGATGCTTCCATCCGCGGGTGCAGCCTACGTATTGCTTAGGTATCGCTGCTGTCCGCTGGTGCAGAAGAGAAGTCTGGGGAAATCCAGGCTTTGTTCATCTTGATGAGTGTAAGCCTGTCGGCACTGTCGGTTGACAGGTGGGTACGCTTATCCGTGATGATTCCCCCAGCCACACTAAACACACTCTCTGACAAGACGCTAGCCGCAGGACAAGCAAGCACCTCCAGGGCATACAGCGCGAGTTCAGGCCACGTGTCCAGCTTCGACACCCAGTAGTTGTAGGGGGCAGAGGCGTCACGGAGGACGGTCGTGCGATCGGCTACGTACTCCCTCACCATCCTTTTACAGTGCTCCCGCCGACTCAGCCGTGACTGGGAGCGGTGACACAGTCTTGCTGGGGAGCCATAAAGCTGGCAAAGGCCTTGGAGAAAGTTCCACTGCCTGCGCTGTACATGCTGCCTGATCTCTGCGCCTCCCCTGCTACCTGGCCCTCGGAACTGCGCCTTCTGCCACTAGCGCTGTCGGATGGGAAGTTTACCATCAGTTTGTCCACCAGCGCCCTGTGGTATAGCATCATTCTCGAACCCCTTTCCTCTTCGGGAATGAGAGTGCAAAGGCTCTCCTTATACCGTGGGTCGAGCAGTGTGTACACCCAGTAATCCGTAGTGGCCAGAATGCGTGTAACGCGAGGGTCACGAGAAAGGCATCCTAACATGAAGTCAGCCATGTGTGCCAGGGTACCTGTACGCAACACATGGCTGTCCTCACTAGGAAGATCACTTTCAGGATCCTCCTCCTCCTCCTCCTCCTCCTCAGGCCATACACGCTGAAATGATGACAGGCAAGCAGCATGGGTACCGTCAGCAGTGGGCCAAGCTGTCTCTTCCCCCTCCTCCTCATCCTCCTCATGCTCCTCCTCCTCCTCGTGAATGCGCTGAGATATAGACAGGAGGGTGCTCTGACTATCCAGCGACATACTGTCTTCCCCCGGCTCTGTTTCCGAGCGCAAAGCGTCTGCCTTTATGCTTTGCAGGGAACTTCTCAAGATGCATAGCAGAGGAATGGTGACGCTAATGATTGCAGCATCGCCGCTCACCACCTGGGTAGACTCCTCAAATTTTCCAAGGACCTGGCAGATGGCTGCCAACCAGGGCCACTCTTCTGTAAATAATTGAGGAGGCTGACTCACACTGCGCCGCGCAAGTTGGAGTTGGTATTCCACTATAGCTCTACGCTGCTCATAGAGTCTGGCCAACATGTGGAGCGTAGAGTTCCACTGTGTGGGCACGTCGCACAGCAGTCGGTGCACTGGCAGATTAAACCGATGTTGCAGTGTCCGCAGGGTGGCAGCGTGCGTGTGGGATTTGCGGAAATGTGCGCAGAGCTGGCGCACCTTTCCGAGCAGGTATGACAAGTGGGGGTAGCTTTTCAGAAAGCGCTGAACCACCAAATTAAAGACATGGGCCAGGCATGGCACGTGCGTGAGGCTGCCGAGCTGCAGAGCCGCCACCAGCTTACGGCCGTTGTCACACACGACCATGCCCGGTTGGAGGCTCAGCGGCGCAAGCCAGCGGTCGGTCTGCTCTGTCAGACCCTGCAGCAGTTCGTGGGCCGTGTGCCTCTTCTCTCCTAAGCTGAGTAGTTTCAGCACGGCCTGCTGACGCTTGCCCACCGCTGTGCTGCCACGCCGCATTACACCGACTGCTGGCGACATGCTGCTGACACATCTTGATTGCGAGACAGAGGTTGCGTTGGAGGAGGAGGAGGAGGAAGGTGCTTTAGTGGAGGAAGCATACACCGCCGCAGATACCACCACCGAGCTGTGGCCCGCAATTCTGGGGGTGGGTAGGACGTGAGCGGTCCCAGGCTCTGACTCTGTCCCAGCCTCCACTAAATTCACCCAATGTGCCGTCAGGGAGATATAGTGGCCCTGCCCGCCTGTGCTTGTCCACGTGTCTGTTGTTAAGTGGACCTTGGCATTAACCGCGTTGGTGAGGGCGCGTACAATGTTGCGGGAGACGTGGTCGTGCAGGCCTGGGACGGCACATCGGGAAAAGTAGTGGCGACTGGGAACCGAGTAGCGCGGGGCCGCCGCCGCCATCATGCTTTTGAAAGCCTCCGTTTCCACAAGCCTATACGGCAGCATCTCTAGGCTGATCAATTTTGCAATGTGCACGTTGAACGCTTGAGCGTGCGGGTGCGTGGCGTCGTACTTGCGCTTGCGCTCAAACTGTGGCGCTAGCGACGTCTGGACGCTACGCTGAGAGACATTGCTGGATGGGGCCGAGGACAGCGGAGGTGAGGGTGTGGGTGCAGGCCAGGAGACGGTAGTGCCTGTGTCCTCAGAGGGGGTTTGGATCTCAGCGGCAGGTTGGGGCACAGGGGGAGAGGCAGTGGTGCAAACCGGAGGCGGTGAACGGGCATCGTCCCACCTTGTGGGGTGCTTGGCCATCATATGCCTGCGCATGCTGTTGGTGGTGCCTCCCCAGCTGATCTTGGCACGACAAAGGTTGCACACCACTGTTCGTCGGTCGTCAGGCGTCTCTGTGAAAAACTGCCACACCGTAGAGCACCTTGACCTGTGCAGGGTGGCATGGCGCGAGGGGGCGCTTTGGGAAACAGTTGGTGGATTATTCGGTCTGGCCCTGCCTCTACCCCTGGCCACCACACTGGCTCGGCTTGTGCCCACACCCTGACTTGGGCCTCCGCGTCCTCGCCCGCGTCCACGTCCTATAGGCCTACCCCTACCCCTCAGCATGGTGTATTACCAGTGATTTGATTTCCCAGGCAGGAAAGAAAGTGGCGCAAGCCTGCAGCCAAAATACAATTTTTTCCCTTGTTTTTCAAAGGACAAGCCACACTGCGTGTATTCAATGAATACTACTAAGTTTAATAACTGTGTTGCGGCCCTGCAAAACTGTCACAGAACTTTACTGTTGCAGAGTTACTAACTGTGGCAGAGCAGGTATTTCCCAGGCAGGAAAGAAATTGGCGCAAGGCTGCACTCAACCGTAGCTGGTTGCGTCTGATTTTTTTACGTTCTCCACGCAGCACACACGTACCCAGTGCCCTGACGGCTGTCAGAGGCAGGGCAAATATACTTTTTTCCCTTTTATTTAAAAGGATAGGCCCACTGCGTCTATTCACTGAATAATAATTTTAATAACTGTGTTGCGGCCCTGCAAAACTGTCACAGAACTTTACTGTTGCAGAGTTACTAACTGTGGCAGAGCAGGTATTTCCCAGGCAGGAAAGAAATTGGTGCAAGGCTGCACTCAACCGTAGCTGGTTGCGTCTGATTTTTTCTGAACGTTCAGCGCACAGCACACACGTACACAGAGCCCTGAGTACTGTCAGAGCAGGCCAAATAGAATTTTTTCCCTGCTTTTTACAAGGAACACCCACACTGCGTGTATTCAATGAATAATGTATGTCTTCTGGCCCTGCCTACACAATTCTATCCCTGTAGTATTAATGACGGGTGCAATGCTCTGCATAGCCGGTTTTGAGAAGAAAAAAAAAAATATGCAACACTGCTAACAGCAGCCTGGACAGTACTGCACACGGATAGATGTGGCCCTAGAAAGTACCGTTGGGGTTCTTGAAGCCTACACTAACTCCTAACACTCTCCCTGCCTAACCCCCACTTCTGTCCCTATTGCAGGGCGCAATGCTCTGCAGATCCAATTTTGGAAAAAAAAAAAAAATACTGTGCTAACACAGTACTGCACACTAGTAGATGTGGCCCTAAGAAGGGCCGTTGGGGTTCTTGAAGCCTACACTAACTCCTAACGCTCTCCCTACAGCAGCTCCAGCACGATAGTACTTTCCCTCAGCTAAGTCACAAGGCATGTGTGGCGAGCCGTGGGAGGGGCCGATTTTTATACTGGGGTGACATCTGATCTTTCCAGCCACTCACAGCAGGGGGGTGGTATAGGGCTTGAACGTCACAGGGGGAAGCTGTAATGCCTTCCCTGTCTTTCAATTGGCCAGAAAAGCGCGCAAATTTCTCAGAGAGGAAACTGAAAGTAACCGGAACACCGCGTGGTACTCCTTACGAGTAACGAGCATCCCGAACACCCTAATATTCGCACGAATATCAAGCTCGGACGAGTACGTTCGCTCATCTCTAATAAAGATCTTTTACTTATTTGTTTGAACTGACTTGATCTTTTCTTATTATGTCTTCTAGGCCAGAAAATTGGTGTTCTTGAAGCTCTCGTTTGCCTGTCGAAATCAATGGTCGATTTTGTGGAAAAAAGACCAAAATCCTGCTGGATGGTGAATATGTTCCGCATTTGCCCCATCCTATCAGACCTAAAAAATCTTTAAAAGTGGACTATGCAATCATCATGTCTCAGAGAGCTGAAGGGCCTGATTTTGAGATTGCATTCTTTACTACTAACCAAAAAGTTGTTTTGCAGTTAGTGCGAAGAAATGCCAGCGGATGAAGATACGCTTACTTGCTGCTCCTTCCTGGCCCCGGTGATTTGGTCATGGACAGTCTATATCCGATATGCATTCCACAGTGGTCTCCTCGGCTTGATATTAAGGTAAGAAGGCCATTTAACTGCTGGGTAATTCCTGTGCAATGTGTACACATTTCACAATCATACATGCAGTAAAAGCGTCTGTCAAAGGTTTGCTTTTACTGCCGTGTGTGAAATGATGTGTTTGCACAGAGCTACGGGCGTTGATTCATTGCGTGTTGCATGAGCCAAGGCAATGTTGATGCACTTTTGCGGAGCCATGGAATGGTTCATCCATATCTTTTGAAGCAGCTTATTCTTCCTTTTGATATTAGAAGACATTTTGGACCTCCTATCAAGCTTGGATTGCATGAGAAGCTATTTGAAGAAAATTTGTAGCTTACAGTTAACGTTTGAGAACACCAAGTCAAAGTAAGTATTAATGTACCTTTATTTATCCCAAGTTTTTAAATACATTTCTATAAAGATCTTTTACTTATTTGTTTGAACTGACTTGATCTTTTCTTATTATGTCTTCTAGGCCAGAAAATTGGTGTTCTTGAAGCTCTCGTTTGCCTGTCGAAATCGATGGTCGATTTTGTGTGAAAAAAGACCAAAATCCTGCTGGATGGTGAATATGTTCCACATTTGCCCCATCCTATCAGACCTAAAAAATCTTTAAAATTGGACTTTGCAATCATCATGTCTCAGAGAGCTGAAGGGCCTGATTTTGAGATTGCATTTTTTACTACTAACCAAAAAGTTGTTTTGCAGTTAGTGCGAAGAAATGCCAGCAGATGAAGATACGCTTACTTCCTGCTCCTTCCTGGCCCCGTTGGTTTGGTCATGGATAGTCTATATCCGATATGCATTCCACAGCGGTCTCGGTGTGATATTAAGGTAAGAAGGCCATTTTAACTGCTGGGTAATTCCTGTGCAATTTTCACACTTTTCACATCCATACATGCAGTAAAAGTGCCTGTCAAAGATTTGCTTTTACTGCCGTGTGTGAAATGATGTGTTTGCATAGAGCTACGGGCGTTGATTCATTGCGTGTTGCATGAGCCAAGGCATGGTTGATGTACTTTTGCGGAGCCATGGAATGGTTCATCCATATCTTTTAAAGCAGTTTATTCTTCCTTTTGGTATTAGAAGACATTTTGGACCTCCTATCAAGCTTGGATTGCATGAGAAGCTATTTGAAGAAAATTTGAAGCTTACAGTTAAAGTTTGAGAACACCAAGTCAAAGTAAGTATTAATGATCCTTTATTTATCCCAAGTTTTTAAATACATTTCTATAAAGATCTTTTACTTATTTGTTTGAACTGACTTGATCTTTTCTTATTATGTCTTCTAGGCAAGAAAATTGGTGTTCTTGAAGCTCTCGTTTGCCTGTCGAAATCGATGGTCGATTTTGTGGAAAAAAGACCAAAATCCTGCTGGATGGTGAATATGTTCCACATTTGCCCCATCCTATCAGACCTAAAAAATCTTTAAAAAGGGACTATGCAATCATCATGTCTCAGAGAGTTGAAGGGCCTGATTTTGAGATTGCATTTTTACTACTAACCAAAAAGTTGTTTTGCAGTTAGTGCGAAGAAATGCCAGCGGACGAAGATACGCTTACTTCCTGCTCCTTCCTGGCCCCGGTGATTTGGTCATGGAAAGTCTATATCCGATATGCATTCCACAGCGGTTTCCTTGGCTTGATATTAAGGTAAGAAGGCCATTTTAACTGCTGGGTAATTCCTGTGCAATGTCTACACATTTCACACTCATACATGCAGTAAAAGCACCTGTCAAAGATTTGCTTTTACTGCCGTGTGTGAAATGATGTTTTTGCATAGAGCTACGGGCGTTGATTCATTGCGTGTTGCATGAGCCAAGGCATGGTTGATGTACTTTTGCGGAGCCATGGAATGGTTCATCCATATCTTTTAAAGCAGTTTATTCTTCCTTTTGGTATTAGAAGACATTTTGGACCTCCTATCAAGCTTGGATTGCATGAGAAGCTATTTGAAGAAAATTTGAAGCTTACAGTTAAAGTTTGAGAACACCAAGTCAAAGTAAGTATTAATGTGCCTTTATTTATCCCAAGTTTTTAAATACATTTCTATAAAGATCTTTTACTTATTTGTTTGAACTGACTTGATCTTTTCTTATTATGTCTTCTAGGCCAGAAAATTGGTGTTCTTGAAGCTCTCGTTTGCCTGTCGAAATCAATGGTCGATTTTGTGGAAAAAAGACCAAAATCCTGCTGGATGGTGAATATGTTCCACATTTGCCCCATCCTATCAGACCTAAAAAATCTTTAAAATTGGACTATGCAATCATCATGTCTCAGAGAGCTGAAGGGCCTGATTTTGAGATTGCATTTTTTACTACTAACCAAAAAGTTGTTTTGCAGTTAGTGCAAGGAAATGCCAGCGGATGAAGATACGCTTACTTCCTGCTCCTTCCTGGCCCCGGTGATTTGGTCATGGACAGTCTATATCCGATATGCATTCCACAGCGGTCTCCTTGGCTTGATATTAAGGTAAGAAGGCCATTTTAACTGCTGGGTAATTCCTGTGCAATGTCTTCACATTTCACAATCATAAATGCAGTAAAAGCACCTGTCAAAGATTTGCTTTTACTGCCGTGTGTGAAATGATGTGTTTGCATAGAGCTACGGGCGTTGATTCATTGCGTGTTGCATGAGCCAAGGCAATGTTGATGTACTTTTGCAGAGCCATGGAATGGTTCATCCATGTCTTTTGAAGCAGCTTATTCTTCCTTTTGGTATTGGAAGCTATTTTGGACCTCCTGTCAATCTTGGATTGCATGAGAAGCTATTTGAAGAAAATTTGAAGCTTACAGTTAAAGTTTGAGAACACCAAGTCAAAGTAAGTATTAATGATCCTTTATTTATCCCAAGTTTTTAAATACATTTCTATAAAGATCTTTTACTTATTTGTTTGAACTGACTTGATCTTTTCTTATTATGTCTTCTAGGCAAGAAAATTGGTGTTCTTGAAGCTCTCGTTTGCCTGTCGAAATCAATGGTCGATTTTGTGGAAAAAAGACCCAAATCCTGCTGGATGGTGAATATGTTCCACATTTGCCCCATCCTATCAGACCTAAAAAATCTTTAAAAGGGGACTATGCAATCATCATGTCTCAGAGAGCTGAAGGGCCTGATTTTGAGATTGCATTTTTACTACTAACCAAAAAGTTGTTTTGCAGTTAGTGCGAAGAAATGCCAGCGGACGAAGATACGCTTACTTCCTTCTCCTTCCTGGCCCCGGTGATTTGGTCATGGAAAGTCTATATCCGATATGCATTCCACAGCGGTCTCCTTGGCTTGATATTAAGGTAAGAAGGCCATTTTAACTGCTGGGTAATTCCTGTGCAATGTCTACACATTTCACACTCATACATGCAGTAAAAGCACCTGTCAAAGATTTGCTTTTACTGCCGTGTGTGAAATGATGTTTTTGCACAGAGCTACGGGCGTTGATTCATTGCGTGTTGCATGAGCCTAGGCAATGTTGATGCACTTTTGCGGAGCCATGGAATGGTTCATCCATATCTTTTGAAGCAGCTTATTCCTCCTTTCGGTATTAGAAGCTATTTTGGACCTCCTATCAAGCTTGGATTGCATGAGAAGCTATTTGAAGAAAATTTGAAGCTTACAGTTAAAGTTTGAGAACACCAAGTCAAAGTAAGTATTAATGTGCCTTTATTTATCCCAAGTTTTTAAATACATTTCTATAAAGATCTTTTACTTATTTGTTTGAACTGACTTGATCTTTTCTTATTATGTCTTCTAGGCCCGAAAATTGGTGTTCTTGAAGCTCTCGTTTGCCTGTCGAAATCGATGGTCGATTTTGTGGAAAGAAGACCAAAATCCTGCTGGGTGGTGAATATGTTCCACATTTGCCCCATCCTATCAGACCTAAAAAAATCTTTAAAATTGGACTATGCAATCATCATGTCTCAGAGAGCTGAAAGGCCTGATTTTGAGATTGCATTTTTACTACTAACCAAAAAAGTTGTTTTGCAGTTAGTGCGAAGAAATGCCAGCGGATGAAGATACGCTTACTTGCTGCTCTTTCCTGGCCCCGGTGGTTTGGTCATGGACAGTCTATATCCGATATGCATTCCACAGCGGTCTCCTCGGCTTGATATTAAGGTAAGAAGGTCATTTTAACTGCTGGGTAATTCCTGTGCAATGTCTACACATTTCACAATCATACATGCAGTAAAAGCGCCTGTCAAAGATTTGCTTTTACTGCCGTGTGTGAAATGATGTGTTTGCATAGAGCTACGGGCGTTGATTCATTGCGTGTTGCATGAGCCTAGGCAATGTTGATGCACTTTTGCGGAGCCATGGAATGGTTCATCCGTGTCTTTTGAAGCAGCTTATTCTTCCTTTTGGTATTGGAAGCTATTTTGGACCTCCTGTCAATCTTGGATTGCATGAGAAGCTATTTGAAGAAAATTTGAGGCCTACAGTTAACGTTTGAGAACACCAAGTCAAAGTAAGTATTAATGTATCTTTATTTATCCCAAGTTTTTAAATACATTTCTATAAAGATCTTTTACTTATTTGTTTGAACTGACTTGATCTTTTCTTATTATGTCTTCTAGGCCAGAAAATTGGTGTTCTTGAAGCTCTCGTTTGCCTGTCGAAATCGATGGTCGATTTTGTGGAAAAAAGACCAAAATCCTGCTGGGTGGTGAATATGTTCCACATTTGCCCCATCCTATCAGACCTAAAAAATCTTTAAAATTGGACTATGCAATCATCATGTCTCAGAGAGCTGAAGGGCCTGATTTTGAGATTGCATTTTTTACTACTAACCAAAAAGTTGTTTTGCAGTTAGTGCGAAGAAATGCCAGCGGATGAAGATACGCTTACTTGCTGCTCCTTCCTGGCCCCGCTGGTTTGGTCATGGACAGTCTATATCCGATATGCATTCCACAGCGGTCTCCTCGGCTTGATATTAAGGTAAGAAGGCCATTTTAACTGCTGGGTAATTCCTGTGCAATTTTCACACTTTTCACATCCATACATGCAGTAAAAGCGCCTGTCAAAGATTTGCTTTTACTGCCGTGCTGTGAAATGATGTGTTTGCACAGAGCTACGGGCGTTGATTCATTGCGTGTTGCATGAGCCAAGGCATGGTTGATTGCAGAGCCATGGAATGGTTCATCCATATCTTTTGAAGCAGCTTATTCTTCCTTTTGGTATTAGAAGACATTTTGGACCTCCTATCAAGCTTGGATTGCATGAGAAGCTATTTGAAGAAAATTTGAAGCTTACAGTTAAAGTTTGAGAACACCAAGTCAAAGTAAGTGTTAATGTGCCTTTATTTATCCCAAGTTTTTAAATGCATTTCTATAAAGATCTTTTACTTATTTGTTTGAACTGACTTGATCTTTTCTTATTATGTCTTCTAGGCCAGAAAATTGGTGTTCTTGAAGCTCTCGTTTGCCTGTCGAAATCGATGGTCGATTTTGTGGAAAGAAGACCAAAATCCTGCTGGGTGGTGAATATGTTCCACATTTGCCCCATCCTATCAGACCTACAAAAATCTTTAAAAGTGGACTATGCAATCATCATGTCTCAGAAAGCTGAAGGGCCTGATTTTGAGATTGCATTTTTACTACTAACCAAAAAAGTTGTTTTGCAGTTAGTGCGAAGAAATGCCAGCGGATGAAAATACGCTTACTTGCTGCTCCTTCCTGGCCCCGGTGGTTTGGTCATGGACAGTCTATATCCGATATGCATTCCACAGCGGTCTCGTCAGTGTGATATTAAGGTAAGAAGGCCATTTTAACTGCTGGGTAATTCCTGTGCAATTTTCACACTTTTCACATCCATACATGCAGTAAAAGCGCCTGTCAAAGATTTGCTTTTACTGCCGTGCTGTGAAATGATGTGTTTGCACAGAGCTACGGGCGTTGATTCATTGCGTGTTGCATGAGCCAAGGCATGGTTGATTGCAGAGCCATGGAATGGTTCATCCATATCTTTTGAAGCAGCTTATTCTTCCTATTGGTATTAGAAGACATTTTGGACCTCCTATCAAGCTTGGATTGCATGAGAAGCTATTTGAAGAAAATTTGAAGCTTACAGTTAAAGTTTGAGAACACCAAGTCAAAGTAAGTATTAATGTGCCTTTATTTATCCCAAGTTTTTAAATACATTTCTATAAAGATCTTTTACTTATTTGTTTGAACTGACTTGATCTTTTCTTATTATGTCTTCTAGGCCAGAAAATTGGTGTTCTTGAAGCTCTCGTTTGCCTGTCGAAATCGATGGTCGATTTTGTGGAAAGAAGACCAAAATCCTGCTGGGTGGTGAATATGTTTCATATTTGCCCCATCCTATCAGACCTAAAAAAAATCTTTAAAATTGGACTATGCAATCATCATGTCTCAGAGAGCTGAAAGGCCTGATTTTGAGATTGCATTTTTACTACTAACCAAAAAAGTTGTTTTGCAGTTAGTGCAAAGAAATGCCAGCGGATGAAGATACGCTTACTTCCTGCTCCTTCCTGGCCCCGGTGGTTTGGTCATGGACAGTCTATATCCAATAGGCATTCCACACCGGTCTCCTTGGCTTGATATTAAGGTAAGAAGGCCATTTAACTGCTGGGTAATTCCTGTGCAATGTCTACACATTTCACACTCATACATGCAGTAAAAGCACCTGTCAAAGATTTGCTTTTACTGCCGTGTGTGAAATGATGTGTTTGCATAGAGCTACGGGCGTTGATTCATTGCGTGTTGCATGAGCCAAGGCATGCTTGATGTACTTTTGCAGAGCCATGGAATGGTTCATCCATATCTTTTGAAGCAGCTTATTCTTCCTTTTGATATTAGAAGACATTTTGGACCTCCTATCAAGCTTGGATTGCATGAGAAGCTATTTGAAGAAAATTTGAAGCTTACAGTTAAAGTTTGAGAACACCAAGTCAAAGTAAGTGTTAATGTGCCTTTATTTATCCCAAGTTTTTAAATGCATTTCTATAAAGATCTTTTACTTATTTGTTTGAACTGACTTGATCTTTTCTTATTATGTCTTCTAGGCCAGAAAATTGGTGTTCTTGAAGCTCTCGTTTGCCTGTCGAAATCGATGGTCGATTTTGTGGAAAGAAGACCAAAATCCTGCTGGGTGGTGAATATGTTCCACATTTGCCCCATCCTATCAGACCTACAAAAATCTTTAAAATTGGACTATGCAATCATCATGTCTCAGAATGCTGAAAGGCGTGATTTTGAGATTGCATTTTTACTACTAACCAAAAAAGTTGTTTTGCAGTTAGTGCGAAGAAATGCCAGCGGATGAAAATACGCTTACTTGCTGCTGCTTCCTGGCCCCGGTGGTTTGGTCATGGACAGTCTATATCCGATATGCATTCCACAGCGGTCTCGTCGGTGTGATATTAAGGTAAGAAGGCCATTTTAACTGCTGGGTAATTCCTGTGCAATTTTCACACTTTTCACATCCATACATGCAGTAAAAGCGCCTGTCAAAGATTTGCTTTTACTGCCGTGTGTGAAATGATGTGTTTGCATAGAGCTACGGGCGTTGATTCATTGCGTGTTGCATGAGCCAAGGCAATGTTGATGCACTTTTGCGGAGCCATGGAATGGTTCATCCATGTCTTTTGAAGCAGCTTATTCTTCCCTTTGGTATTGGAAGCTATTTTGGACCTCCTGTCAATCTTGGATTGCATGAGAAGCTATTTGAAGAAAATTTGAAGCTTACAGTTAAAGTTTGAGAACACCAAGTCAAAGTAAGTGTTAATGTGACTTTATTTATCCCAAGTTTTTAAATACATTTCTATAAAGATCTTTTACTTATTTGTTTGAACTGACTTGATCTTTTCTTATTATGTCTTCTAGGCCAGAAAATTGGTGTTCTTGAAGCTCTCGTTTGCCTGTCGAAATCGATGGTCGATTTTGTGGAAAGAAGACCAAAATCCTGCTGGATGGTGAATATGTTCCACATTTGCCCCATCCTATCAGACCTAAAAAATCTTTAAAATTGGACTATGCAATCATCATGTCTCAGAGAGCTGAAGGGCCTGATTTTGAGATTGCATTTTTTACTACTAACCAAAAAGTTGTTTTGCAGTTAGTGCGAAGAAATGCCAGCGGATGAAAATACGCTTACTTCCTGCTCCTTCCTGGCCCCGTTGATTTGGTCATGGATAGTCTATATCTGATATGCATTCCACAGCGGTCTCGTCGGTGTGATATTAAGGTAAGAAGGCCATTTTAACTGCTGGGTAATTCCTGTGCAATTTTCACACTTTTCACATCCATACATGCAGTAAAAGCGCCTGTCAAAGATTTGCTTTTACTGCTGTGCTGTGAAAAGATGTGTTTGCATGGAGCTACGGGCGTTGATTCATTGCGTGTTGCATGAGCCAAGGCATGGTTGATTGCAGAGCCATGGAATGGTTCATCCATATCTTTTGAAGCAGCTTATTCTTCCTTTTGGTATTAGAAGACATTTTGGACCTCCTATCAAGCTTGGATTGCATGAGAAGCTATTTGAAGAAAATTTGAAGCTTACAGTTAAAGTTTGAGAACACCAAGTCAAAGTAAGTATTAATGTGCCTTTATTTATCCCAAGTTTTTAAATGCATTTCTATAAAGATCTTTTACTTATTTGTTTGAACTGACTTGATCTTTTCTTATTATGTCTTCTAGGCCAGAAAATTGGTGTTCTTGAAGCTCTCGTTTGCCTTTCGAAATCGATGGTCGATTTTGTGGAAAAAAGACCAAAATCCTGCTGGATGGTGAATATGTTCCACATTTGCCCCATCCTATCAGACCTAAAAAATCTTTAAAATTGGACTATGCAATCATCATGTCTCAGAGAGCTGAAAGGCCTGATTTTGAGATTGCATTTTTACTACTAACCAAAAAAGTTGTTTTGCAGTTAGTGCAAACAAATGCCAGCGGATGAAGATACGCTTATTTCCTGCTCCTTCCTGGCCCCGGTGGTTTGGTCATGGACAGTCTATATCCAATAGGCATTCCACACCGGTCTCCTCGGCTTGATATTAAGGTAAAAAGGCCATTTTAACTGCTGGGTAATTCCTGTGCAATGTCTACACATTTCACAATCATACATGCAGTAAAAGCACCTGTCAAAGATTTGCTTTTACTGCCGTGTGTGAAATGATGTGTTTGCATAGAGCTACGGGCGTTGATTCATTGCGTGTTGCATGAGCCAAGGCATGGTTGATTGCAGAGCCATGGAATGGTTCATCCATATCTTTTGAAGCAGCTTATTCTTCCTTTTAGTATTAGAAGACATTTTGGACCTCCTATCAAGCTCGGATTGCATGAGAAGCTATTTGAAGAAAATATGAAGCTTACAGTTAAAGTTTGAGAACACCAAGTCAAAGTAAGTGTTAATGTGCCTTTATTTATCCCAAGTTTTTAAATACATTTCTATAAAGATCTTTTACTTATTTGTTTGAACTGACTTGATCTTTTCTTATTATGTCTTCTAGGCCAGAAAATTGGTGTTCTTGAAGCTCTCGTTTGCCTGTCGAAATCGATGTTCGATTTTGTGGAAAAAAGACCAAAATCCTGCTGGATGGTGAATATGTTCCACATTTGCCCCATCCTATCAGACCTAAAAAATCTTTAAAATTGGACTATGCAATCATCATGTCTCAGAGAGCTGAAGGGCCTGATTTTCAGATTGCATTTTTTACTACTAACCAAAAAGTTGTTTTGCAGTTAGTGCAAAGAAATGCCAGCGGATGAAGATACGCTTACTTGCTGCTCCTTCCTGGCCCCGGTGATTTGGTCATGGACAGTCTATATCCGATATGCATTCCACAGCGGTCTCCTCGGCTTGATATTAAGGTAAGAAGGCCATTTTAACTGCTGGGTAATTCCTGTGCAATTTTCACACTTTTCACATCCATACATGCAGTAAAAGCGCCTGTCAAAGATTTGCTTTTACTGCCGTGCTGTGAAATGATGTGTTTGCACAGAGCTACGGGCGTTGATTCATTGCGTGTTGCATGAGCCAAGGCATGGTTGATTGCAGAGCCATGGAATGGTTCATCCATATCTTTTGAAGCAGCTTATTCTTCCTTTTGGTATTAGAAGACATTTTGGACCTCCTATCAAGCTTGGATTGCATGAGAAGCTATTTGAAGAAAATTTGAAGCTTACAGTTAAAGTTTGAGAACACCAAGTCAAAGTAAGTGTTAATGTGCCTTTATTTATCCCAAGTTTTTAAATGCATTTCTATAAAGATCTTTTACTTATTTGTTTGAACTGACTTGATCTTTTCTTATTATGTCTTCTAGGCCAGAAAATTGGTGTTCTTGAAGCTCTCGTTTGCCTGTCGAAATCGATGGTCGATTTTGTGGAAAGAAGACCAAAATCCTGCTGGGTGGTGAATATGTTCCACATTTGCCCCATCCTATCAGACCTACAAAAATCTTTAAAAGTGGACTATGCAATCATCATGTCTCAGAAAGCTGAAGGGCCTGATTTTGAGATTGCATTTTTACTACTAACCAAAAAAGTTGTTTTGCAGTTAGTGCGAAGAAATGCCAGCGGATGAAAATACGCTTACTTGCTGCTCCTTCCTGGCCCCGGTGGTTTGGTCATGGACAGTCTATATCCGATATGCATTCCACAGCGGTCTCGTCAGTGTGATATTAAGGTAAGAAGGCCATTTTAACTGCTGAGTAATTCCTGTGCAATTTTCACACTTTTCACATCCATACATGCAGTAAAAGCACCTGTCAAAGATTTGCTTTTACTGCCGTGTGTGAAATGATGTGTTTGCATAGAGCTACGGGCGTTGATTCATTGCGTGTTGCATGAGCCAAGGCATGGTTGATTGCAGAGCCATGGAATGGTTCATCCATATCTTTTGAAGCAGCTTATTCTTCCTTTTGGTATTAGAAGACATTTTGGACCTCCTGTCAAGCTCGGATTGCATGAGAAGCTATTTGAAGAAAATTTGAAGCTTACAGTTAAAGTTTGAGAACACCAAGTCAACGTAAGTATTAATGTGCCTTTATTTATCCCAAGTTTTTAAATACATTTCTATAAAGATCTTTTACTTATTTGTTTGAACTGACTTGATCTTTTCTTATTATGTCTTCTAGGCCAGAAAATTGGTGTTCTTGAAGCTCTCGTTGGCCTGTCGAAATCGATGGTCGATTTTGTGGAAAGAAGACCAAAATCCTGCTGGGTGGTGGATATGTTCCACATTTGCCCCATCCTATCAGAACTAAAACAATCTTTAAAATTGGACTATGCAATCATCATGTCTCAGAAAGCTGAAGGGCCTGATTTTGAGATTGCATTTTTACTACTAACCAAAAAAGTTGTTTTGCAGTCAGTGCGAAGAAATGCCAGCGGATGAAGATACGCTTACTTCCTGCTCCTTCCTGGCCCCGGTGATTTGGTCATGGACAGTCTATATCCGATATGCATTCCACAGCGGTCTCCTTGTCTTGATATTAAGGTAAGAAGGCCATTTTAACTGCTGGGTAATTCCTGTGCAATGTCTACACATTTCACAATCATACATACAGTAAAAGCACCTGTCAAAGATTTGCTTTTACTGCCGTGCTGTGAAATGATGTGTTTGCATAGAGCTACGGGCGTTGATTCATTGCGTGTTGCATGAGCCAAGGCATGGTGGATGTACTTTTGCAGAGCCATGGAATGGTTCATCCATATCTTTTGAAGCAGCTTATTCTTCCTTTTGGTATTAGAAGACATTTTGGACCTCCTGTCAAGCTCGGATTGCATGAGAAGCTATTTGAAGAAAATTTGAAGCTTACAGTTAAAGTTTGAGAACACCAAGTCAAAGTAAGTATTAATGTGCCTTTATTTATTCCAAGTTTTTAAATACATTTCTATAAAGATCATTTACTTATTTGTTTGAACTGACTTGATCTTTTCTTATTATGTCTTCTAGGCCAGAAAATTGGTGTTCTTGAAGCTCTCGTTTGACTATCGATAATGATGTGCGATTTTGTGGAAAAAAGACCAAAATCCTGCTGGATGGTGAATATGTTCCACATTTGCCCCATCCTATCAGACCTAAAAGATCTTTAAAATTGGACTATGCAATCATCATGTCTCAGAGAGCTGAAGGGCCTGATTTTGAGATTGCATTTTTTACTACTAACCAAAAAGTTGTTTTGCAGTTAGTGCGAAAAAATCCCAGCGGATGAAGATACGCTTACTTCCTACTCCTTCCTGGCCCCGGTGATTTGGTCATGGACAGTCTATATCCGATATGCATTCCACAGCGGTCTCATCGGTGTGATATTAAGGTAAGAAGGCCATTTTAACTGCTGAGTAATTCCTGTGCAATTTTCACACTTTTCACATCCATACATGCAGTAAAAGCGCCTGTCAAAGATTTGCTTTTACTGCCGTGTGTGAAATAATGTGTTTGCATAGAGCTACGGGCGTTGATTCATTGCGTGTTGCATGAGCCAAGGCATGGTTGATTGCAGAGCCATGGAATGGTTCATCCATATCTTTTGAAGCAGCTTATTCTTCCTTTTGGTATTAGAAGACATTTTGGACCTCCTGTCAAGCTCGGATTGCATGAGAAGCTATTGAAGAAAATTTGAAGCTTACAGTTAAAGTTTGAGAACACCAAGTCAAAGTAAGTATTAATGTGCCTTTATTTATCCCAAGTTTTTAAATACATTTCTATAAAGATCTTTTACTAATTTGTTTCAACTGACTTGATCTTTTCTTATTATGTCTTCTAGGCCAGAAAATTGGTGTTCTTGAAGCTCTCGTTTGCCTGTCGAAATCGATGGTCGATTTTGTGGAAAGAAGACCAAAATCCTGCTGGGTGGTGAATATGTTCCACATTTGCCCCATCCTATCAGAACTAAAAAAATCTTTAAAATTGGACTATGCAATCATCATGTCTCAGAAAGCTGAAAGGCCTGATTTTGAGATTGCATTTTTACTACTAACCAAAAAAGTTGTTTTGCAGTCAGTGCGAAGAAATGCCAGCGGATGAAGATACGCTTACTTCCTGCTCCTTCCTGGCCCCGGTGGTTTGGTCATGGACAGTCTATATCCGATACGCATTCCACAGCGGTCTCCTTGGCTTGATATTAAGGTAAGAAGGCCATTTTAACTGCTGGGTAATTCCTGTGCAATGTCTACACATTTCACAATCATACATACAGTAAAAGCACCTGTCAAAGATTTGCTTTTACTGCCGTGTGTGAAATGATGTGTTTGCATAGAGCTACGGGCGTTGATTCATTGCGTGTTGCATGAGCCAAGGCATGGTGGATGTACTTTTGCAGAGCCATGGAATGGTTCATCCATATCTTTTGAAGCAGCTTATTCTTCCTTTTGGTATTAGAACACATTTTGGACCTCCTATCAAGCTCGGATTGCATGAGAAGCTATTTGAAGAAAATTTGAAGCTTACAGTTAAAGTTTGAGAACACCAAGTCAAAGTAAGTATTAATGTGCCTTTATTTATCCCAAGTTTTTAAATACATTTCTATAAAGATCTTTTACTTATTTGTTTGAACTGACTTGATCTTTTCTTATTATGTCTTCTAGGCCAGAAAATTGGTGTTCTTGAAGCTCTCGTTTGCCTGTCGAAATCGATGGTCGATTTTGTGGAAAGAAGACCAAAATCCTGCTGGGTGGTGAATATGTTCCACATTTGCCCCATCCTATCAGAACTAAAAAAATCTTTAAAATTGGACTATGCAATCATCATGTCTCAGAAAGCTGAAAGGCCTGATTTTGAGATTGCATTTTTACTACTAACCAAAAAAGTTGTTTTGCAGTCAGTGCGAAGAAATGCCAGCGGCTGAAGATACGCTTACTTCCTGCTCCTTCCTGGCCCCGGTGGTTTGGTCATGGACAGTCTATATCCGATACGCATTCCACAGCGGTCTCCTTGGCTTGATATTAAGGTAAGAAGGCCATTTTAACTGCTGGGTAATTCCTGTGCAATGTCTACACATTTCACAATTATACATACAGTAAAAGCACCTGTCAAAGATTTGCTTTTACTGCCGTGTGTGAAATGATGTGTTTGCATAGACCTACGGGCGTTGATTCATTGCGTGTTGCATGAGCCAAGGCATGGTGGATGTACTTTTGCAGAGCCATGGAATGGTTCATCCATATCTTTTGAAGCAGCTTATTCTTCCTTTTGGTATTAGAAGACATTTTGGACCTCCTGTCAAGCTCGGATTGCATGAAAAGCTATTTGAAGAAAATTTGAAGCTTACAGTTAAAGTTTGAGAACACCAAATCAAAGTAAGTATTAATGTGCCTTTATTTATCCCAAGTTTTTAAATACATTTCTATAAAGATCTTTTACTTATTTGTTTGAACTGACTTGATCTTTTCTTATTATGTCTTCTAGGCCAGAAAATTGGTGTTCTTGAAGCTCTCGTTTGCCTGTCGAAATCGATGGTCGATTTTGTGGAAAGAAGACCAAAATCCTGCTGGGTGGTGAATATGTTCCACATTTGCCCCATCCTATCAGAACTAAAAAAATCTTTAAAATTGGACTATGCAATCATCATGTCTCAGAAAGCTGAAAGGCCTGATTTTGAGATTGCATTTTTACTACTAACCGAAAAAGTTGTTTTGCAGTCAGTGCGAAGAAATGCCAGCGGATGAAGATACGCTTACTTCCTGCTCCTTCCTGGCCCCGGTGGTTTGGTCATGGACAGTCTATATCCGATATGCATTCCACAGCGGTCTCCTTGGCTTGATATTAAGGTAAGAAGGCCATTTTAACTGCTGGGTAATTCCAGTGCAATGTCTACACATTTCACAATCATACATACAGTAAAAGCACCTGTCAAAGATTTGCTTTTACTGCCGTGTGTGAAATGATGTGTTTGCATAGAGCTACGGGCGTTGATTCATTGCGTGTTGCATGAGCCAAGGCATGGTGGATGTACTTTTGCAGAGCCATGGAATGGTTCATCCATATCTTTTGAAGCAGCTTATTCTTCCTTTTGGTATTAGAAGACATTTTGGACCTCCTGTCAAGCTCGGATTGCATGAGAAGCTATTTGAAGAAAATTTGAAGCTTACAGTTAAAGTTTGAGAACACCAAGTCAAAGTAAGTATTAATGTGCCTTTATTTATCCCAAGTTTTTAAATACATTTCTATAAAGATCTTTTACTTATTTGTTTGAACTGACTTGATCTTTTCTTATTATGTCTTCTAGGCCAGAAAATTGGTGTTCTTGAAGCTCTCGTTTGCCTGTCGAAATCGATGGTCGATTTTGTGGAAAGAAGACCAAAATCCTGCTGGGTGGTGAATATGTTCCACATTTGCCCCATCCTATCAGAACTAAAAAAATCTTTAAAATTGGACTATGCAATCATCATGTCTCAGAAAGCTGAAAGGCCTGATTTTGAGATTGCATTTTTACTACTAACCAAAAAAGTTGTTTTGCAGTCAGTGCGAAGAAATGCCAGCGGATGAAGATACGCTTACTTCCTGCTCCTTCCTGGCCCCGGTGGTTTGGTCATGGACAGTCTATATCCGATATGCATTCCACAGCGGTCTCCTTGGCTTGATATTAAGGTAAGAAGGCCATTTTAACTGCTGGGTAATTCCTGTGCAATGTCTACACATTTCACAATCATACATACAGTAAAAGCACCTGTCAAAGATTTGCTTTTACTGCCGTGTGTGAAATGATGTGTTTGCATAGAGCTACGGGCGTTGATTCATTGCGTGTTGCATGAGCCATGGCATGGTGGATGTACTTTTGCAGAGCCATGGAATGGTTCATCCATATCTTTTGAAGCAGCTTATTCTTCCTTTTGGTATTAGAAGACATTTTGGACCTCCTGTCAAGCTCGGATTGCATGAGAAGCTATTTGAAGAAAATTTGAACCTTACAGTTAGGCCTCCTTCCCACGAGCGTGACGGGCTCCGCAGCGTAATATTCCGCTGTGAAGCCCGTCACGGCGCCCCCCAGAGCCCCTATACTTACCTGCGGGAGATAGCGTGAAATCGCTTCCCCGCCCACCGCCGCGCGTCACCGCCCGTCACCGCCCACCGCCCTCGCGTCACCAGCCGTGTCACGTGCACGGCCGGCCGTGTCACGTGACGCGGCCGGACCGCGTCATTTGGCGTCATATGACGCTCGGCGGTGGGCGGGAAAGCGTTTTTTCACGCTATCTCCCGCTGGTTAAAGCGGGAGATAGCGTGAATGGACGGCTTCCATTGACTGCAATGGAAGCCGTCAGCGCGTACAGCCCGTCCTCACCCGCAGAAAATAGAGCATGCTGCGGGTGAGGACGGGAGAAATCGCGGTGCGTAATTCCGCGGTGGAATTACGCATCGTGAGCATTGTGCTATTAGGTTCAATAGAACCTAATAGCTGCGGGCAACGCAGCGGATTTTCGCCGCGAATTACGCGGCGGAAATCCGTTCGTGGGAAGGAGGCCTTAAAGTTTGAGAACACCAAGTCAAAGTAAGTAATAATGTGCCTTTATTTATCCCAAGTTTTTAAATACATTTCTATAAAGATCTTTAACTTATTTGTTTGAACTGACTTGATCTTTTCTTATTATGTCTTCTAGGCCAGAAAATTGGTGTTCTTGAAGCTCTCGTTTGCCTGTCGAAATCGATGGTCGATTTTGTGGAAAGAAGACCAAAATCCTGCTGGGTGGTGAATATGTTCCACATTTGCCCTATCCTATCAGAACTAAAAAAATCTTTAAAATTGGACTATGCAATCATCATGTCTCAGAAAGCTGAAAGGCCTGATTTTGAGATTGCATTTTTACTACTAACCAAAAAAGTTGTTTTGCAGTCAGTGCGAAGAAATGCCAGCGGATGAAGATACGCTTACTTCCTGCTCCTTCCTGGCCCCGGTGGTTTGGTCATGGACAGTCTATATCCGATATGCATTCCACAGCGGTCTCCTTGGCTTGATATTAAGGTAAGAAGGCCATTTTAACTGCTGGGTAATTCCAGTGCAATGTCTACACATTTCACAATCATACATACAGTAAAAGCACCTGTCAAAGATTTGCTTTTACTGCCGTGTGTGAAATGATGTGTTTGCATAGAGCTACGGGCGTTGATTCATTGCGTGTTGCATGAGCCAAGGCATGGTGGATGTACTTTTGCAGAGCCATGGAATGGTTCATCCATATCTTTTGAAGCAGCTTATTCTTCCTTTTGGTATTAGAAGACATTTTGGACCTCCTGTCAAGCTCGGATTGCATGAGAAGCTATTTGAAGAAAATTTGAAGCTTACAGTTAAAGTTTGAGAACACCAAGTCAAAGTAAGTATTAATGTGCCTTTATTTATCCCAAGTTTTTAAATACATTTCTATAAAGATCTTTTACTTATTTGTTTGAACTGACTTGATCTTTTCTTATTATGTCTTCTAGGCCAGAAAATTGGTGTTCTTGAAGCTCTCGTTTGCCTGTCGAAATCGATGGTCGATTTTGTGGAAAGAAGACCAAAATCCTGCTGGGTGGTGAATATGTTCCACATTTGCCCCATCCTATCAGAACTAAAAAAATCTTTCAAATTGGACTATGCAATCATCATGTCTCAGAAAGCTGAAAGGCCTGATTTTGAGATTGCATTTTTACTACTAACCGAAAAAGTTGTTTTGCAGTCAGTGCGAAGAAATGCCAGCGGATGAAGATACGCTTACTTCCTGCTCCTTCCTGGCCCCGGTGGTTTGGTCATGGACAGTCTATATCCGATATGCATTCCACAGCGGTCTCCTTGGCTTGATATTAAGGTAAGAAGGCCATTTTAACTGCTGGGTAATTCCAGTGCAATGTCTACACATTTCACAATCATACATACAGTAAAAGCACCTGTCAAAGATTTGCTTTTACTGCCGTGTGTGAAATGATGTGTTTGCATAGAGCTACGGGCGTTGATTCATTGCGTGTTGCATGAGCCAAGGCATGGTGGATGTACTTTTGCAGAGCCATGGAATGGTTCATCCATATCTTTTGAAGCAGCTTATTCTTCCTTTTGGTATTAGAAGACATTTTGGACCCCCTGTCAAGCTTGGATTGCATGAGAAGCTATTTGAAGAAAATTTGAAGCTTACAGTTAAAGTTTGAGAACACCAAGTCAAAGTAAGTATTAATGTGCCTTTATTTATCCCAAGTTTTTAAATACATTTCTATAAAGATCTTTTACTTATTTGTTTGAACTGACTTGATCTTTTCTTATTATGTCTTCTAGGCCAGAAAATTGGTGTTCTTGAAGCTCTCGTTTGCCTGTCGAAATCGATGGTCGATTTTGTGGAAAGAAGACCAAAATCCTGCTGGGTGGTGAATATGTTCCACATTTGCCCCATCCTATCAGAACTAAAAAAATCTTTCAAATTGGACTATGCAATCATCATGTCTCAGAAAGCTGAAAGGCCTGATTTTGAGATTGCATTTTTACTACTAACCGAAAAAGTTGTTTTGCAGTCAGTGCGAAGAAATGCCAGCGGATGAAGATACGCTTACTTCCTGCTCCTTCCTGGCCCCGGTGGTTTGGTCATGGACAGTCTATATCCGATATGCATTCCACAGCGGTCTCCTTGGCTTGATATTAAGGTAAGAAGGCCATTTTAACTGCTGGGTAATTCCAGTGCAATGTCTACACATTTCACAATCATACATACAGTAAAAGCACCTGTCAAAGATTTGCTTTTACTGCCGTGTGTGAAATGATGTGTTTGCATAGAGCTACGGGCGTTGATTCATTGCGTGTTGCATGAGCCAAGGCATGGTGGATGTACTTTTGCAGAGCCATGGAATGGTTCATCCATATCTTTTGAAGCAGCTTATTCTTCCTTTTGGTATTAGAAGACATTTTGGACCTCCTGTCAAGCTTGGATTGCATGAGAAGCTATTTGAAGAAAATTTGAAGCTTACAGTTAAAGTTTGAGAACACCAAGTCAAAGTAAGTATTAATGTGCCTTTATTTATCCCAAGTTTTTAAATACATTTCTATAAAGATCTTTTACTTATTTGTTTGAACTGACTTGATCTTTTCTTATTATGTCTTCTAGGCCAGAAAATTGGTGTTCTTGAAGCTCTCGTTTGCCTGTCGAAATCGATGGTCGATTTTGTGGAAAGAAGACCAAAATCCTGCTGGGTGGTGAATATGTTCCACATTTGCCCTATCCTATCAGAACTAAAAAAATCTTTAAAATTGGACTATGCAATCATCATGTCTCAGAAAGCTGAAAGGCCTGATTTTGAGATTGCATTTTTACTACTAACCAAAAAAGTTGTTTTGCAGTCAGTGCGAAGAAATGCCAGCAGATGAAGATACGCTTTCTTCCTGCACCTTCCTGGCCCTGGTGGTTTGGTCATGGACAGTCTATATCCGATATGCATTCCACAGCGGTCTCCTTGGCTTGATATTAAGGTAAGAAGGCCATTTTAACTGCTGGGTAATTCCTGTGCAATGTCTACACATTTCACAATCATACATACAGTAAAAGCACCTGTCAAAGATTTGCTTTTACTGCCGTGTGTGAAATGATGTGTTTGCATAGAGCTATGGGCGTTGATTCATTGCGTGTTGCATGAGCCAAGGCATGGTGGATGTACTTTTGCAGAGCCATGGAATGGTTCATCCATATCTTTTGAAGCAACTTATTCTTCCTTTTGGTATTAGAAGACATTTTGGACCTCCTGTCAAGCTCGGATTGCATGAGAAGCTATTTGAAGAAAATTTGAAGCTTACAGTTAAAGTTTGAGAAAACCAAGTCAAAGTAAGTATTAATGTGCCTTTATTTATCCCAAGTTTTTAAATACATTTCTATAAAGATCTTTTACTTATTTGTTTGAACTGACTTGATCTTTTCTTATTATGTCTTCTAGGCCAGAAAATTGGTGTTCTTGAAGCTCTCGTTTGCCTGTCGAAATCGATGGTCGATTTTGTGGAAAGAAGACCAAAATCCTGCTGGGTGGTGAATATGTTCCACATTTGCCCCATCCTATCAGAACTAAAAAAATCTTTAAAATTGGACTATGCAATCATCATGTCTCAGAAAGCTGAAAGGCCTGATTTTGAGATTGCATTTTTACTACTAACCAAAAAAGTTGTTTTGCAGTCAGTGCGAAGAAATGCCAGCGGATGAAGATACGCTTACTTCCTGCTCCTTCCTGGCCCCGGTGGTTTGGTCATGGACAGTCTATATCCGATATGCATTCCACAGCGGTCTCCTTGGCTTGATATTAAGGTAAGAAGGCCATTTTAACTGCTGGGTAATTCCTGTGCAATGTCTACACATTTCACAATCATACATACAGTAAAAGCACCTGTCAAAGATTTGCTTTTACTGCCGTGTGTGAAATGATGTGTTTGCATAGAGCTACGGGCGTTGATTCATTGCGTGTTGCATGAGCCATGGCATGGTGGATGTACTTTTGCAGAGCCATGGAATGGTTCATCCATATCTTTTGAAGCAGCTTATTCTTCCTTTTGGTATTAGAAGACATTTTGGACCTCCTGTCAAGCTCGGATTGCATGAGAAGCTATTTGAAGAAAATTTGAACCTTACAGTTAGGCCTCCTTCCCACGAGCGTGACGGGCTCCGCAGCGTAATATTCCGCTGTGAAGCCCGTCACGGCGCCCCCCAGAGCCCCTATACTTACCTGCGGGAGATAGCATGAAATCGCTTCCCCCGCCCACCGCCGCGCGTCACCGCCCGTCACCGCCCACCGCCCTCGCGTCACCAGCCGTGTCACGTGCACGGCCGGCCGTGTCACGTGACGCGGCCGGACCGCGTCATTTGGCGTCATATGACGCTCGGCGGTGGGCGGGAAAGCGTTTTTTCACGCTATCTCCCGCTGGTTACAGCGGGAGATAGCGTGAATGGACGGCTTCCATTGACTGCAATGGAAGCCGTCAGCGCGTACAGCCCGTCCTCACCCGCAGAAAATAGAGCATGCTGCGGGTGAGGACGGGAGAAATCGCGGTGCGTAATTCCGCGGTGGAATTACGCATCGTGAGCATTGTGCTATTAGGTTCAATAGAACCTAATAGCTGCGGGCAACGCAGCGGATTTTCGCCGCGAATTACGCGGCGGAAATCCGTTCGTGGGAAGGAGGCCTTAAAGTTTGAGAACACCAAGTCAAAGTAAGTAATAATGTGCCTTTATTTATCCCAAGTTTTTAAATACATTTCTATAAAGATCTTTTACTTATTTGTTTGAACTGACTTGATCTTTTCTTATTATGTCTTCTAGGCCAGAAAATTGGTGTTCTTGAAGCTCTCGTTTGCCTGTCGAAATCGATGGTCGATTTTGTGGAAAGAAGACCAAAATCCTGCTGGGTGGTGAATATGTTCCACATTTGCCCTATCCTATCAGAACTAAAAAAAATCTTTAAAATTGGACTATGCAATCATCATGTCTCAGAAAGCTGAAAGGCCTGATTTTGAGATTGCATTTTTACTACTAACCAAAAAAGTTGTTTTGCAGTCAGTGCGAAGAAATGCCAGCGGATGAAGATACGCTTACTTCCTGCTCCTTCCTGGCCCCGGTGGTTTGGTCATGGACAGTCTATATCCGATATGCATTCCACAGCGGTCTCCTTGGCTTGATATTAAGGTAAGAAGGCCATTTTAACTGCTGGGTAATTCCTGTGCAATGTTTACACATTTCACAATCATACATACAGTAAAAGCACCTGTCAAAGATTTGCTTTTACTGCCGTGTGTGAAATGATGTGTTTGCATAGAGCTACGGGCGTTGATTCATTGCGTGTTGCATGAGCCAAGGCATGGTGGATGTACTTTTGCAGAGCCATGGAATGGTTCATCCATATCTTTTGAAGCAGCTTATTCTTCCTTTTGGTATTAGAAGACATTTTGGACCTCCTGTCAAGCTTGGATTGCATGAGAAGCTATTTGAAGAAAATTTGAAGCTTACAGTTAAAGTTTGAGAACACCAAGTCAAAGTAAGTATTAATGTGCCTTTATTTATCCCAAGTTTTTAAATACATTTCTATAAAGATCTTTTACTTATTTGTTTGAACTGACTTGATCTTTTCTTATTATTTCTTCTAGGCCAGAAAATTGGTGTTCTTGAAGCTCTCGTTTGCCTGTCGAAATCGATGGTCGATTTTGTGGAAAGAAGACCAAAATCCTGCTGGGTGGTGAATATGTTCCACATTTGCCCCATCCTATCAGAACTAAAAAAATCTTTAAAATTGGACTATGCAATCATCATGTCTCAGAAAGCTGAAAGGCCTGATTTTGAGATTGCATTTTTACTACTAACCGAAAAAGTTGTTTTGCAGTCAGTGCGAAGAAATGCCAGCGGATGAAGATACGCTTACTTCCTGCTCCTTCCTGGCCCCGGTGGTTTGGTCATGGACAGTCTATATCCGATATGCATTCCACAGCGGTCTCCTTGGCTTGATATTAAGGTAAGAAGGCCATTTTAACTGCTGGGTAATTCCAGTGCAATGTCTACACATTTCACAATCATACATACAGTAAAAGCACCTGTCAAAGATTTGCTTTTACTGCCGTGTGTGAAATGATGTGTTTGCATAGAGCTACGGGCGTTGATTCATTGCGTGTTGCATGAGCCAAGGCATGGTGGATGTACTTTTGCAGAGCCATGGAATGGTTCATCCATATCTTTTGAAGCAGCTTATTCTTCCTTTTGGTATTAGAAGACATTTTGGACCTCCTGTCAAGCTCGGATTGCATGAGAAGCTATTTGAAGAAAATTTGAAGCTTACAGTTAAAGTTTGAGAACACCAAGTCAAAGTAAGTATTAATGTGCCTTTATTTATCCCAAGTTTTTAAATACATTTCTATAAAGATCTTTTACTTATTTGTTTGAACTGACTTGATCTTTTCTTATTATGTCTTCTAGGCCAGAAAATTGGTGTTCTTGAAGCTCTCGTTTGCCTGTCGAAATCGATGGTCGATTTTGTGGAAAGAAGACCAAAATCCTGCTGGGTGGTGAATATGTTCCACATTTGCCCCATCCTATCAGAACTAAAAAAATCTTTCAAATTGGACTATGCAATCATCATGTCTCAGAAAGCTGAAAGGCCTGATTTTGAGATTGCATTTTTACTACTAACCGAAAAAGTTGTTTTGCAGTCAGTGCGAAGAAATGCCAGCGGATGAAGATACGCTTACTTCCTGCTCCTTCCTGGCCCCGGTGGTTTGGTCATGGACAGTCTATATCCGATATGCATTCCACAGCGGTCTCCTTGGCTTGATATTAAGGTAAGAAGGCCATTTTAACTGCTGGGTAATTCCTGTGCAATGTCTACACATTTCACAATCATACATACAGTAAAAGCACCTGTCAAAGATTTGCTTTTACTGCCGTGTGTGAAATGATGTGTTTGCATAGAGCTACGGGCGTTGATTCATTGCGTGTTGCATGAGCCAAGGCATGGTGGATGTACTTTTGCAGAGCCATGGAATGGTTCATCCATATCTTTTGAAGCAACTTATTCTTCCTTTTGGTATTAGAAGACATTTTGGACCTCCTGTCAAGCTCGGATTGCATGAGAAGCTATTTGAAGAAAATTTGAAGCTTACAGTTAAAGTTTGAGAACACCAAGTCAAAGTAAGTATTAATGTGCCTTTATTTATCCCAAGTTTTTAAATACATTTCTATAAAGATCTTTTACTTATTTGTTTGAACTGACTTGATCTTTTCTTATTATGTCTTCTAGGCCAGAAAATTGGTGTTCTTGAAGCTCTCGTTTGCCTGTCGAAATCGATGGTCGATTTTGTGGAAAGAAGACCAAAATCCTGCTGGGTGGTGAATATGTTCCACATTTGCCCCATCCTATCAGAACTAAAAAAATCTTTAAAATTGGACTATGCAATCATCATGTCTCAGAAAGCTGAAAGGCCTGATTTTGAGATTGCATTTTTACTACTAACCGAAAAGTTGTTTTACAGTTAGTGCGAAGAAATGCCAGCGGATGAAGATACGCTTACTTCCTGCTCCTTCCTGGCCCCGGTGGTTTGGTCATGGACAGTCTATATCCGATATGCATTCCACAGCGGTCTCCTTGGCTTGATATTAAGGTAAGAAGGCCATTTTAACTGCTGGGTAATTCCTGTGCAATGTTTACACATTTCACAATCATACATACAGTAAAAGCACCTGTCAAAGATTTGCTTTTACTGCCGTGTGTGAAATGATGTGTTTGCATAGAGCTACGGGCGTTGATTCATTGCGTGTTGCATGACCCAAGGCATGGTGAATGTACTTTTGCAGAGCCATGGAATGGTTCATCCATATCTTTTGAAGCAGCTTATTCTTCCTTTTGGTATTAGAAGACATTTTGGACCTCCTGTCAAGCTCGGATTGCATGAGAAGCTATTTGAAGAAAATTTGAAGCTTACAGTTAAAGTTTGAGAACACCAAGTCAAAGTAAGTATTAATGTGCCTTTATTTATCCCAAGTTTTTAAATACATTTCTATAAAGATCTTTTACTTATTTGTTTGAACTGACTTGATCTTTTCTTATTATGTCTTCTAGGCCAGAAAATTGGTGTTCTTGAAGCTCTCGTTTGCCTGTCGAAATCGATGGTCGATTTTGTGGAAAGAAGACCAAAATCCTGCTGGGTGGTGAATATGTTCCACATTTGCCCCATCCTATCAGAACTAAAAAAATCTTTAAAATTGGACTATGCAATCATCATATCTCAGAAAGCTGAAAGGCCTGATTTTGAGATTGCATTTTTACTACTAAACGAAAAAGTTGTTTTGCAGTCAGTGCGAAGAAATGCCAGCGGATGAAGATACGCTTACTTCCTGCTCCTTCCTGGCCCCGGTGGTTTGGTCATGGACAGTCTATATCCGATATGCATTCCACAGCGGTCTCCTTGGCTTAATATTAAGGTAAGAAGGCCATTTTAACTGCTGGGTAATTCCTGTGCAATGTCTACACATTTCACAATCATACATACAGTATAAGCACCTGTTAAAGATTTGCTTTTACTGCCGTGTGTGAAATGATTTGTTTGCATAGAGCTACGGGCGTTGATTCATTGCGTTTTGCATGAGCCAAGGCATGGTTGATTGCAGAGCCATGGAATGGTTCATCCATATCTTTTGAAGCAGCTTTTTCTTCCTTTTGGTATTAGAAGACATTTTGGACCTCCTGTCAAGCTCGGATTGCATGAGAAGCTATTTGAAGAAAATTTGAAGCTTACAGTTAAAGTTTGAGAACACCAAGTCAAAGTAAGTATTAATGTGCCTTTATTTATCCCAAGTTTTTAAATACATTTCTATAAAGATCTTTTACTTATTTGTTTGAACTGACTTGATCTTTTCTTATTATGTCTTCTAGGCCAGAAAATTGGTGTTCTTGAAGCTCTCGTTTGCCTGTCGAAATCGATGGTCGATTTTGTGGAAAGAAGACCAAAATCCTGCTGGGTGGTGAATATGTTCCACATTTGCCCTATCCTATCAGAACTAAAAAAATCTTTAAAATTGGACTATGCAATCATCATGTCTCAGAAAGCTGAAAGGCCTGATTTTGAGATTGCATTTTTACTACTAACCGAAAAGTTGTTTTACAGTTAGTGCGAAGAAATGCCAGCGGATGAAGATACGCTTACTTCCTGCTCCTTCCTGGCCCCGGTGGTTTGGTCATGGACAGTCTATATCCGATATGCATTCCACAGCGGTCTCCTTGGCTTGATATTAAGGTAAGAAGGCCATTTTAACTGCTGGGTAATTCCTGTGCAATGTTTACACATTTCACAATCATACATACAGTAAAAGCACCTGTCAAAGATTTGCTTTTACTGCCGTGTGTGAAATGATGTGTTTGCATAGAGCTACGGGCGTTGATTCATTGCGTGTTGCATGAGCCAAGGCATGGTGGATGTACTTTTGCAGAGCCATGGAATGGTTCATCCATATCTTTTGAAGCAGCTTATTCTTCCTTTTGGTATTAGAAGACATTTTGGACCTCCTGTCAAGCTCGGATTGCATGAGAAGCTATTTGAAGAAAATTTGAAGCTTACAGTTAAAGTTTGAGAACACCAAGTCAAAGTAAGTATTAATGTGCCTTTATTTATCCCAAGTTTTTAAATACATTTCTATAAAGATCTTTTACTTATTTGTTTGAACTGACTTGATCTTTTCTTATTATGTCTTCTAGGCCAGAAAATTGGTGTTCTTGAAGCTCTCGTTTGCCTGTCGAAATCGATGGTCGATTTTGTGGAAAGAAGACCAAAATCCTGCTGGGTGGTGAATATGTTCCACATTTGCCCCATCCTATCAGAACTAAAAAAATCTTTAAAATTGGACTATGCAATCATCATGTCTCAGAAAGCTAAAAGGCCTGATTTTGAGATTGCATTTTTACTACTAACCGAAAAAGTTGTTTTGCAGTCAGTGCGAAGAAATGCCAGCGGATGAAGATACGCTTACTTCCTGCTCCTTCCTGGCCCCGGTGGTTTGGTCATGGACAGTCTATATCCGATATGCATTCCACAGCGGTCTCCTTGGCTTGATATTAAGGTAAGAAGGCCATTTTAACTGCTGGGTAATTCCTGTGCAATGTCTACACATTTCACAATCATACATACAGTATAAGCACCTGTCAAAGATTTGCTTTTACTGCCGTGTGTGAAATGATGTGTTTGCATAGAGCTACGGGCGTTGATTCATTGCGTGTTGCATGAGCCAAGGCATGGTGGATGTACTTTTGCAGAGCCATAGAATGGTTCATCCATATCTTTTGAAGCAGCTTATTCTTCCTTTTGGTATTAGAAGACATTTTGGACCTCCTGTCAAGCTCGGATTGCATGAGAAGCTATTTGAAGAAAATTTGAAGCTTACAGTTAAAGTTTGAGAACACCAAGTCAAAGTAAGTATTAATGTGCCTTTATTTATCCCAAGTTTTTAAATACATTTCTATAAAGATCTTTTACTTATTTGTTTGAACTGACTTGATCTTTTCTTATTATGTCTTCTAGGCCAGAAAATTGGTGTTCTTGAAGCTCTCGTTTGCCTGTCGAAATCGATGGTCGATTTTGTGGAAAGAAGACCAAAATCCTGCTGGGTGGTGAATATGTTCCACATTTGCCCCATCTTATCAGAACTAAAAAAATCTTTAAAATTGGACTATGCAATCATCATGTCTCAGAAAGCTGAAAGGCCTGATTTTGAGATTGCATTTTTACTACTAAACGAAAAAGTTGTTTTGCAGTCAGTGCGAAGAAATGCCAGCGGATGAAGATACGCTTACTTCCTGCTCCTTCCTGGCCCCGGTGGTTTGGTCATGGACAGTCTATATCCGATATGCATTCCACAGCGGTCTCCTTGGCTTAATATTAAGGTAAGAAGGCCATTTTAACTGCTGGGTAATTCCTGTGCAATGTCTACACATTTCACAATCATACATACAGTAAAAGCACCTGTCAAAGATTTGCTTTTACTGCCGTGTGTGAAATGATGTGTTTGCATAGAGCTACGGGCGTTGATTCATTGCGTGTTGCATGAGCCAAGGCATGGTGGATGTACTTTTGCAGAGCCATGGAATGGTTCATCCATATCTTTTGAAGCAGCTTATTCTTCCTTTTGGTATTAGAAGACATTTTGGACCTCCTGTCAAGCTCGGATTGCATGAGAAGCTATTTGAAGAAAATTTGAAGCTTACAGTTAAAGTTTGAGAACACCAAGTCAAAGTAAGTATTAATGTGCCTTTATTTATCCCAAGTTTTTAAATACATTTCTATAAAGATCTTTTACTTATTTGTTTGAACTGACTTGATCTTTTCTTATTATGTCTTCTAGGCCAGAAAATTGGTGTTCTTGAAGCTCTCGTTTGCCTGTCGAAATCGATGGTCGATTTTGTGGAAAGAAGACCAAAATCCTGCTGGGTGGTGAATATGTTCCACATTTGCCCCATCCTATCAAAACTAAAAAAATCTTTAAAATTGGACTATGCAATCATCATGTCTCAGAAAGCTGAAAGGCCTGATTTTGAGATTGCATTTTTACTACTAACCGAAAAAGTTGTTTTGCAGTCAGTGCGAAGAAATGCCAGCGGATGAAGATACGCTTACTTCCTGCTCCTTCCTGGCCCCGGTGATTTGGTCATCGACAGTCTATATCCGATATGCATTCCACAGCGGTCTCCTTGGCTTGATATTAAGGTAAGAAGGCCATTTTAACTGCTGGGTAATTCCTGTGCAATGTCTACACATTTCACAATCATACATACAGTAAAAGCACCTGTCAAAGATTTGCTTTTACTGCCGTGTGTGAAATGATGTGTTTGCATAGAGCTATGGGCGTTGATTCATTGCGTGTTGCATGAGCCAAGGCATGGTGGATGTACTTTTGCAGAGCCATGGAATGGTTCATCCATATCTTTTGAAGCAACTTATTCTTCCTTTTGGTATTAGAAGACATTTTGGACCTCCTGTCAAGCTCGGATTGCATGAGAAGCTATTTGAAGAAAATTTGAAGCTTACAGTTAAAGTTTGAGAAAACCAAGTCAAAGTAAGTATTAATGTGCCTTTATTTATCCCAAGTTTTTAAATACATTTCTATAAAGATCTTTTACTTATTTGTTTGAACTGACTTGATCTTTTCTTATTATGTCTTCTAGGCCAGAAAATTGGTGTTCTTGAAGCTCTCGTTTGCCTGTCGAAATCGATGGTCGATTTTGTGGAAAGAAGACCAAAATCCTGCTGGGTGGTGAATATGTTCCACATTTGCCCCATCCTATCAGAACTAAAAAAATCTTTAAAATTGGACTATGCAATCATCATGTCTCAGAAAGCTGAAAGGCCTGATTTTGAGATTGCATTTTTACTACTAACCAAAAAAGTTGTTTTGCAGTCAGTGCGAAGAAATGCCAGCGGATGAAGATACGCTTACTTCCTGCTCCTTCCTGGCCCCGGTGGTTTGGTCATGGACAGTCTATATCCGATATGCATTCCACAGCGGTCTCCTTGGCTTGATATTAAGGTAAGAAGGCCATTTTAACTGCTGGCTAATTCCAGTGCAATGTCTACACATTTCACAATCATACATACAGTAAAAGCACCTGTCAAAGATTTGCTTTTACTGCCGTGTGTGAAATGATGTGTTTGCATAGAGCTACGGGCGTTGATTCATTGCGTGTTGCATGAGCCAAGGCATGGTGGATGTACTTTTGCAGAGCCATGGAATGGTTCATCCATATCTTTTGAAGCAGCTTATTCTTCCTTTTGGTATTAGAAGACATTTTGGACCTCCTGTCAAGCTCGGATTGCATGAGAAGCTATTTGAAGAAAATTTGAAGCTTACAGTTAAAGTTTGAGAACACCAAGTCAAAGTAAGTATTAATGTGCCTTTATTTATCCCAAGTTTTTAAATACATTTCTATAAAGATGTTTTACTTATTTGTTTGAACTGACTTGATCTTTTCTTATTATGTCTTCTAGGCCAGAAAATTGGTGTTCTTGAAGCTCTCGTTTGCCTGTCGAAATCGATGGTCGATTTTGTGGAAAGAAGACCAAAATCCTGCTGGGTGGTGAATATGTTCCACATTTGCCCCATCCTATCAGAACTAAAAAAATCTTTAAAATTGGACTATGCAATCATCATGTCTCAGAAAGCTGAAAGGCCTGATTTTGAGATTGCATTTTTACTACTAACCAAAAAAGTTGTTTTGCAGTCAGTGCGAAGAAATGCCAGCGGATGAAGATACGCTTACTTCCTGCTCCTTCCTGGCCCCGGTGGTTTGGTCATGGACAGTCTATATCCGATATGCATTCCACAGCGGTCTCCTTGGCTTGATATTAAGGTAAGAAGGCCATTTTAACTGCTGGGTAATTCCTGTGCAATGTCTACACATTTCACAATCATACATACAGTAAAAGCACCTGTCAAAGATTTGCTTTTACTGCCGTGTGTGAAATGATGTGTTTGCATAGAGCTACGGGCGTTGATTCATTGCGTGTTGCATGAGCCATGGCATGGTGGATGTACTTTTGCAGAGCCATGGAATGGTTCATCCATATCTTTTGAAGCAGCTTATTCTTCCTTTTGGTATTAGAAGACATTTTGGACCTCCTGTCAAGCTCGGATTGCATGAGAAGCTATTTGAAGAAAATTTGAACCTTACAGTTAGGCCTCCTTCCCACGAGCGTGACGGGCTCCGCAGCGTAATATTCCGCTGTGAAGCCCGTCACGGCGCCCCCCAGAGCCCCTATACTTACCTGCGGGAGATAGCATGAAATCGCTTCCCCCGCCCACCGCCGCGCGTCACCGCCCGTCACCGCCCACCGCCCTCGCGTCACCAGCCGTGTCACGTGCACGGCCGGCCGTGTCACGTGACGCGGCCGGACCGCGTCATTTGGCGTCATATGACGCTCGGCGGTGGGCGGGAAAGCGTTTTTTCACGCTATCTCCCGCTGGTTACAGCGGGAGATAGCGTGAATGGACGGCTTCCATTGACTGCAATGGAAGCCGTCAGCGCGTACAGCCCGTCCTCACCCGCAGAAAATAGAGCATGCTGCGGGTGAGGACGGGAGAAATCGCGGTGCGTAATTCCGCGGTGGAATTACGCATCGTGAGCATTGTGCTATTAGGTTCAATAGAACCTAATAGCTGCGGGCAACGCAGCGGATTTTCGCCGCGAATTACGCGGCGGAAATCCGTTCGTGGGAAGGAGGCCTTAAAGTTTGAGAACACCAAGTCAAAGTAAGTAATAATGTGCCTTTATTTATCCCAAGTTTTTAAATACATTTCTATAAAGATCTTTTACTTATTTGTTTGAACTGACTTGATCTTTTCTTATTATGTCTTCTAGGCCAGAAAATTGGTGTTCTTGAAGCTCTCGTTTGCCTGTCGAAATCGATGGTCGATTTTGTGGAAAGAAGACCAAAATCCTGCTGGGTGGTGAATATGTTCCACATTTGCCCTATCCTATCAGAACTAAAAAAATCTTTAAAATTGGACTATGCAATCATCATGTCTCAGAAAGCTGAAAGGCCTGATTTTGAGATTGCATTTTTACTACTAACCAAAAAAGTTGTTTTGCAGTCAGTGCGAAGAAATGCCAGCGGATGAAGATACGCTTACTTCCTGCTCCTTCCTGGCCCCGGTGGTTTGGTCATGGACAGTCTATATCCGATATGCATTCCACAGCGGTCTCCTTGGCTTGATATTAAGGTAAGAAGGCCATTTTAACTGCTGGGTAATTCCTGTGCAATGTTTACACATTTCACAATCATACATACAGTAAAAGCACCTGTCAAAGATTTGCTTTTACTGCCGTGTGTGAAATGATGTGTTTGCATAGAGCTACGGGCGTTGATTCATTGCGTGTTGCATGAGCCAAGGCATGGTGGATGTACTTTTGCAGAGCCATGGAATGGTTCATCCATATCTTTTGAAGCAGCTTATTCTTCCTTTTGGTATTAGAAGACATTTTGGACCTCCTGTCAAGCTTGGATTGCATGAGAAGCTATTTGAAGAAAATTTGAAGCTTACAGTTAAAGTTTGAGAACACCAAGTCAAAGTAAGTATTAATGTGCCTTTATTTATCCCAAGTTTTTAAATACATTTCTATAAAGATCTTTTACTTATTTGTTTGAACTGACTTGATCTTTTCTTATTATTTCTTCTAGGCCAGAAAATTGGTGTTCTTGAAGCTCTCGTTTGCCTGTCGAAATCGATGGTCGATTTTGTGGAAAGAAGACCAAAATCCTGCTGGGTGGTGAATATGTTCCACATTTGCCCCATCCTATCAGAACTAAAAAAATCTTTAAAATTGGACTATGCAATCATCATGTCTCAGAAAGCTGAAAGGCCTGATTTTGAGATTGCATTTTTACTACTAACCGAAAAAGTTGTTTTGCAGTCAGTGCGAAGAAATGCCAGCGGATGAAGATACGCTTACTTCCTGCTCCTTCCTGGCCCCGGTGGTTTGGTCATGGACAGTCTATATCCGATATGCATTCCACAGCGGTCTCCTTGGCTTGATATTAAGGTAAGAAGGCCATTTTAACTGCTGGGTAATTCCTGTGCAATGTCTACACATTTCACAATCATACATACAGTATAAGCACCTGTCAAAGATTTGCTTTTACTGCCGTGTGTGAAATGATGTGTTTGCATAGAGCTACGGGCGTTGATTCATTGCGTGTTGCATGAGCCAAGGCATGGTGGATGTACTTTTGCAGAGCCATGGAATGGTTCATCCATATCTTTTGAAGCAGCTTATTCTTCCTTTTGGTATTAGAAGACATTTTGGACCTCCTGTCAAGCTCGGATTGCATGAGAAGCTATTTGAAGAAAATTTGAAGCTTACAGTTAAAGTTTGAGAACACCAAGTCAAAGTAAGTATTAATGTGCCTTTATTTATCCCAAGTTTTTAAATACATTTCTATAAAGATCTTTTACTTATTTGTTTGAACTGACTTGATCTTTTCTTATTATGTCTTCTAGGCCAGAAAATTGGTGTTCTTGAAGCTCTCGTTTGCCTGTCGAAATCGATGGTCGATTTTGTGGAAAGAAGACCAAAATCCTGCTGGGTGGTGAATATGTTCCACATTTGCCCCATCCTATCAGAACTAAAAAAATCTTTCAAATTGGACTATGCAATCATCATGTCTCAGAAAGCTGAAAGGCCTGATTTTGAGATTGCATTTTTACTACTAACCGAAAAAGTTGTTTTGCAGTCAGTGCGAAGAAATGCCAGCGGATGAAGATACGCTTACTTCCTGCTCCTTCCTGGCCCCGGTGGTTTGGTCATGGACAGTCTATATCCGATATGCATTCCACAGCGGTCTCCTTGGCTTGATATTAAGGTAAGAAGGCCATTTTAACTGCTGGGTAATTCCTGTGCAATGTCTACACATTTCACAATCATACATACAGTAAAAGCACCTGTCAAAGATTTGCTTTTACTGCCGTGTGTGAAATGATGTGTTTGCATAGAGCTATGGGCGTTGATTCATTGCGTGTTGCATGAGCCAAGGCATGGTGGATGTACTTTTGCAGAGCCATGGAATGGTTCATCCATATCTTTTGAAGCAACTTATTCTTCCTTTTGGTATTAGAAGACATTTTGGACCTCCTGTCAAGCTCGGATTGCATGAGAAGCTATTTGAAGAAAATTTGAAGCTTACAGTTAAAGTTTGAGAAAACCAAGTCAAAGTAAGTATTAATGTGCCTTTATTTATCCCAAGTTTTTAAATACATTTCTATAAAGATCTTTTACTTATTTGTTTGAACTGACTTGATCTTTTCTTATTATGTCTTCTAGGCCAGAAAATTGGTGTTCTTGAAGCTCTCGTTTGCCTGTCGAAATCGATGGTCGATTTTGTGGAAAGAAGACCAAAATCCTGCTGGGTGGTGAATATGTTCCACATTTGCCCCATCCTATCAGAACTAAAAAAATCTTTAAAATTGGACTATGCAATCATCATGTCTCAGAAAGCTGAAAGGCCTGATTTTGAGATTGCATTTTTACTACTAACCAAAAAAGTTGTTTTGCAGTCAGTGCGAAGAAATGCCAGCGGATGAAGATACGCTTACTTCCTGCTCCTTCCTGGCCCCGGTGGTTTGGTCATGGACAGTCTATATCCGATATGCATTCCACAGCGGTCTCCTTGGCTTGATATTAAGGTAAGAAGGCCATTTTAACTGCTGGCTAATTCCAGTGCAATGTCTACACATTTCACAATCATACATACAGTAAAAGCACCTGTCAAAGATTTGCTTTTACTGCCGTGTGTGAAATGATGTGTTTGCATAGAGCTACGGGCGTTGATTCATTGCGTGTTGCATGAGCCAAGGCATGGTGGATGTACTTTTGCAGAGCCATGGAATGGTTCATCCATATCTTTTGAAGCAGCTTATTCTTCCTTTTGGTATTAGAAGACATTTTGGACCTCCTGTCAAGCTCGGATTGCATGAGAAGCTATTTGAAGAAAATTTGAAGCTTACAGTTAAAGTTTGAGAACACCAAGTCAAAGTAAGTATTAATGTGCCTTTATTTATCCCAAGTTTTTAAATACATTTCTATAAAGATGTTTTACTTATTTGTTTGAACTGACTTGATCTTTTCTTATTATGTCTTCTAGGCCAGAAAATTGGTGTTCTTGAAGCTCTCGTTTGCCTGTCGAAATCGATGGTCGATTTTGTGGAAAGAAGACCAAAATCCTGCTGGGTGGTGAATATGTTCCACATTTGCCCCATCCTATCAGAACTAAAAAAATCTTTAAAATTGGACTATGCAATCATCATGTCTCAGAAAGCTGAAAGGCCTGATTTTGAGATTGCATTTTTACTACTAACCAAAAAAGTTGTTTTGCAGTCAGTGCGAAGAAATGCCAGCGGATGAAGATACGCTTACTTCCTGCTCCTTCCTGGCCCCGGTGGTTTGGTCATGGACAGTCTATATCCGATATGCATTCCACAGCGGTCTCCTTGGCTTGATATTAAGGTAAGAAGGCCATTTTAACTGCTGGGTAATTCCTGTGCAATGTCTACACATTTCACAATCATACATACAGTAAAAGCACCTGTCAAAGATTTGCTTTTACTGCCGTGTGTGAAATGATGTGTTTGCATAGAGCTACGGGCGTTGATTCATTGCGTGTTGCATGAGCCAAGGCATGGTGGATGTACTTTTGCAGAGCCATGGAATGGTTCATCCATATCTTTTGAAGCAACTTATTCTTCCTTTTGGTATTAGAAGACATTTTGGACCTCCTGTCAAGCTCGGATTGCATGAGAAGCTATTTGAAGAAAATTTGAAGCTTACAGTTAAAGTTTGAGAACACCAAGTCAAAGTAAGTATTAATGTGCCTTTATTTATCCCAAGTTTTTAAATACATTTCTATAAAGATCTTTTACTTATTTGTTTGAACTGACTTGATCTTTTCTTATTATGTCTTCTAGGCCAGAAAATTGGTGTTCTTGAAGCTCTCGTTTGCCTGTCGAAATCGATGGTCGATTTTGTGGAAAGAAGACCAAAATCCTGCTGGGTGGTGAATATGTTCCACATTTGCCCCATCCTATCAGAACTAAAAAAATCTTTAAAATTGGACTATGCAATCATCATGTCTCAGAAAGCTGAAAGGCCTGATTTTGAGATTGCATTTTTACTACTAACCGAAAAGTTGTTTTACAGTTAGTGCGAAGAAATGCCAGCGGATGAAGATACGCTTACTTCCTGCTCCTTCCTGGCCCCGGTGGTTTGGTCATGGACAGTCTATATCCGATATGCATTCCACAGCGGTCTCCTTGGCTTGATATTAAGGTAAGAAGGCCATTTTAACTGCTGGGTAATTCCTGTGCAATGTTTACACATTTCACAATCATACATACAGTAAAAGCACCTGTCAAAGATTTGCTTTTACTGCCGTGTGTGAAATGATGTGTTTGCATAGAGCTACGGGCGTTGATTCATTGCGTGTTGCATGACCCAAGGCATGGTGAATGTACTTTTGCAGAGCCATGGAATGGTTCATCCATATCTTTTGAAGCAGCTTATTCTTCCTTTTGGTATTAGAAGACATTTTGGACCTCCTGTCAAGCTCGGATTGCATGAAAAGCTATTTGAAGAAAATTTGAAGCTTACAGTTAAAGTTTGAGAACACCAAGTCAAAGTAAGTATTAATGTGCCTTTATTTATCCCAAGTTTTTAAATACATTTCTATAAAGATCTTTTACTTATTTGTTTGAACTGACTTGATCTTTTCTTATTATGTCTTCTAGGCCAGAAAATTGGTGTTCTTGAAGCTCTCGTTTGCCTGTCGAAATCGATGGTCGATTTTGTGGAAAGAAGACCAAAATCCTGCTGGGTGGTGAATATGTTCCACATTTGCCCCATCCTATCAGAACTAAAAAAATCTTTAAAATTGGACTATGCAATCATCATATCTCAGAAAGCTGAAAGGCCTGATTTTGAGATTGCATTTTTACTACTAAACGAAAAAGTTGTTTTGCAGTCAGTGCGAAGAAATGCCAGCGGATGAAGATACGCTTACTTCCTGCTCCTTCCTGGCCCCGGTGGTTTGGTCATGGACAGTCTATATCCGATATGCATTCCACAGCGGTCTCCTTGGCTTAATATTAAGGTAAGAAGGCCATTTTAACTGCTGGGTAATTCCTGTGCAATGTCTACACATTTCACAATCATACATACAGTATAAGCACCTGTTAAAGATTTGCTTTTACTGCCGTGTGTGAAATGATTTGTTTGCATAGAGCTACGGGCGTTGATTCATTGCGTTTTGCATGAGCCAAGGCATGGTTGATTGCAGAGCCATGGAATGGTTCATCCATATCTTTTGAAGCAGCTTTTTCTTCCTTTTGGTATTAGAAGACATTTTGGACCTCCTGTCAAGCTCGGATTGCATGAGAAGCTATTTGAAGAAAATTTGAAGCTTACAGTTAAAGTTTGAGAACACCAAGTCAAAGTAAGTATTAATGTGCCTTTATTTATCCCAAGTTTTTAAATACATTTCTATAAAGATCTTTTACTTATTTGTTTGAACTGACTTGATCTTTTCTTATTATGTCTTCTAGGCCAGAAAATTGGTGTTCTTGAAGCTCTCGTTTGCCTGTCGAAATCGATGGTCGATTTTGTGGAAAGAAGACCAAAATCCTGCTGGGTGGTGAATATGTTCCACATTTGCCCTATCCTATCAGAACTAAAAAAATCTTTAAAATTGGACTATGCAATCATCATGTCTCAGAAAGCTGAAAGGCCTGATTTTGAGATTGCATTTTTACTACTAACCGAAAAGTTGTTTTACAGTTAGTGCGAAGAAATGCCAGCGGATGAAGATACGCTTACTTCCTGCTCCTTCCTGGCCCCGGTGGTTTGGTCATGGACAGTCTATATCCGATATGCATTCCACAGCGGTCTCCTTGGCTTGATATTAAGGTAAGAAGGCCATTTTAACTGCTGGGTAATTCCTGTGCAATGTTTACACATTTCACAATCATACATACAGTAAAAGCACCTGTCAAAGATTTGCTTTTACTGCCGTGTGTGAAATGATGTGTTTGCATAGAGCTACGGGCGTTGATTCATTGCGTGTTGCATGAGCCAAGGCATGGTGGATGTACTTTTGCAGAGCCATGGAATGGTTCATCCATATCTTTTGAAGCAGCTTATTCTTCCTTTTGGTATTAGAAGACATTTTGGACCTCCTGTCAAGCTCGGATTGCATGAGAAGCTATTTGAAGAAAATTTGAAGCTTACAGTTAAAGTTTGAGAACACCAAGTCAAAGTAAGTATTAATGTGCCTTTATTTATCCCAAGTTTTTAAATACATTTCTATAAAGATCTTTTACTTATTTGTTTGAACTGACTTGATCTTTTCTTATTATGTCTTCTAGGCCAGAAAATTGGTGTTCTTGAAGCTCTCGTTTGCCTGTCGAAATCGATGGTCGATTTTGTGGAAAGAAGACCAAAATCCTGCTGGGTGGTGAATATGTTCCACATTTGCCCCATCCTATCAGAACTAAAAAAATCTTTAAAATTGGACTATGCAATCATCATATCTCAGAAAGCTGAAAGGCCTGATTTTGAGATTGCATTTTTACTACTAAACGAAAAAGTTGTTTTGCAGTCAGTGCGAAGAAATGCCAGCGGATGAAGATACGCTTACTTCCTGCTCCTTCCTGGCCCCGGTGGTTTGGTCATGGACAGTCTATATCCGATATGCATTCCACAGCGGTCTCCTTGGCTTAATATTAAGGTAAGAAGGCCATTTTAACTGCTGGGTAATTCCTGTGCAATGTCTACACATTTCACAATCATACATACAGTATAAGCACCTGTTAAAGATTTGCTTTTACTGCCGTGTGTGAAATGATTTGTTTGCATAGAGCTACGGGCGTTGATTCATTGCGTTTTGCATGAGCCAAGGCATGGTTGATTGCAGAGCCATGGAATGGTTCATCCATATCTTTTGAAGCAGCTTTTTCTTCCTTTTGGTATTAGAAGACATTTTGGACCTCCTGTCAAGCTCGGATTGCATGAGAAGCTATTTGAAGAAAATTTGAAGCTTACAGTTAAAGTTTGAGAACACCAAGTCAAAGTAAGTATTAATGTGCCTTTATTTATCCCAAGTTTTTAAATACATTTCTATAAAGATCTTTTACTTATTTGTTTGAACTGACTTGATCTTTTCTTATTATGTCTTCTAGGCCAGAAAATTGGTGTTCTTGAAGCTCTCGTTTGCCTGTCGAAATCGATGGTCGATTTTGTGGAAAGAAGACCAAAATCCTGCTGGGTGGTGAATATGTTCCACATTTGCCCTATCCTATCAGAACTAAAAAAATCTTTAAAATTGGACTATGCAATCATCATGTCTCAGAAAGCTGAAAGGCCTGATTTTGAGATTGCATTTTTACTACTAACCGAAAAGTTGTTTTACAGTTAGTGCGAAGAAATGCCAGCGGATGAAGATACGCTTACTTCCTGCTCCTTCCTGGCCCCGGTGGTTTGGTCATGGACAGTCTATATCCGATATGCATTCCACAGCGGTCTCCTTGGCTTGATATTAAGGTAAGAAGGCCATTTTAACTGCTGGGTAATTCCTGTGCAATGTTTACACATTTCACAATCATACATACAGTAAAAGCACCTGTCAAAGATTTGCTTTTACTGCCGTGTGTGAAATGATGTGTTTGCATAGAGCTACGGGCGTTGATTCATTGCGTGTTGCATGAGCCAAGGCATGGTGGATGTACTTTTGCAGAGCCATGGAATGGTTCATCCATATCTTTTGAAGCAGCTTATTCTTCCTTTTGGTATTAGAAGACATTTTGGACCTCCTGTCAAGCTCGGATTGCATGAGAAGCTATTTGAAGAAAATTTGAAGCTTACAGTTAAAGTTTGAGAACACCAAGTCAAAGTAAGTATTAATGTGCCTTTATTTATCCCAAGTTTTTAAATACATTTCTATAAAGATCTTTTACTTATTTGTTTGAACTGACTTGATCTTTTCTTATTATGTCTTCTAGGCCAGAAAATTGGTGTTCTTGAAGCTCTCGTTTGCCTGTCGAAATCGATGGTCGATTTTGTGGAAAGAAGACCAAAATCCTGCTGGGTGGTGAATATGTTCCACATTTGCCCCATCCTATCAGAACTAAAAAAATCTTTAAAATTGGACTATGCAATCATCATGTCTCAGAAAGCTAAAAGGCCTGATTTTGAGATTGCATTTTTACTACTAACCGAAAAAGTTGTTTTGCAGTCAGTGCGAAGAAATGCCAGCGGATGAAGATACGCTTACTTCCTGCTCCTTCCTGGCCCCGGTGGTTTGGTCATGGACAGTCTATATCCGATATGCATTCCACAGCGGTCTCCTTGGCTTGATATTAAGGTAAGAAGGCCATTTTAACTGCTGGGTAATTCCTGTGCAATGTCTACACATTTCACAATCATACATACAGTATAAGCACCTGTCAAAGATTTGCTTTTACTGCCGTGTGTGAAATGATGTGTTTGCATAGAGCTACGGGCGTTGATTCATTGCGTGTTGCATGAGCCAAGGCATGGTGGATGTACTTTTGCAGAGCCATAGAATGGTTCATCCATATCTTTTGAAGCAGCTTATTCTTCCTTTTGGTATTAGAAGACATTTTGGACCTCCTGTCAAGCTCGGATTGCATGAGAAGCTATTTGAAGAAAATTTGAAGCTTACAGTTAAAGTTTGAGAACACCAAGTCAAAGTAAGTATTAATGTGCCTTTATTTATCCCAAGTTTTTAAATACATTTCTATAAAGATCTTTTACTTATTTGTTTGAACTGACTTGATCTTTTCTTATTATGTCTTCTAGGCCAGAAAATTGGTGTTCTTGAAGCTCTCGTTTGCCTGTCGAAATCGATGGTCGATTTTGTGGAAAGAAGACCAAAATCCTGCTGGGTGGTGAATATGTTCCACATTTGCCCCATCTTATCAGAACTAAAAAAATCTTTAAAATTGGACTATGCAATCATCATGTCTCAGAAAGCTGAAAGGCCTGATTTTGAGATTGCATTTTTACTACTAAACGAAAAAGTTGTTTTGCAGTCAGTGCGAAGAAATGCCAGCGGATGAAGATACGCTTACTTCCTGCTCCTTCCTGGCCCCGGTGGTTTGGTCATGGACAGTCTATATCCGATATGCATTCCACAGCGGTCTCCTTGGCTTAATATTAAGGTAAGAAGGCCATTTTAACTGCTGGGTAATTCCTGTGCAATGTCTACACATTTCACAATCATACATACAGTAAAAGCACCTGTCAAAGATTTGCTTTTACTGCCGTGTGTGAAATGATGTGTTTGCATAGAGCTACGGGCGTTGATTCATTGCGTGTTGCATGAGCCAAGGCATGGTGGATGTACTTTTGCAGAGCCATGGAATGGTTCATCCATATCTTTTGAAGCAGCTTATTCTTCCTTTTGGTATTAGAAGACATTTTGGACCTCCTGTCAAGCTCGGATTGCATGAGAAGCTATTTGAAGAAAATTTGAAGCTTACAGTTAAAGTTTGAGAACACCAAGTCAAAGTAAGTATTAATGTGCCTTTATTTATCCCAAGTTTTTAAATACATTTCTATAAAGATCTTTTACTTATTTGTTTGAACTGACTTGATCTTTTCTTATTATGTCTTCTAGGCCAGAAAATTGGTGTTCTTGAAGCTCTCGTTTGCCTGTCGAAATCGATGGTCGATTTTGTGGAAAGAAGACCAAAATCCTGCTGGGTGGTGAATATGTTCCACATTTGCCCCATCCTATCAAAACTAAAAAAATCTTTAAAATTGGACTATGCAATCATCATGTCTCAGAAAGCTGAAAGGCCTGATTTTGAGATTGCATTTTTACTACTAACCGAAAAAGTTGTTTTGCAGTCAGTGCGAAGAAATGCCAGCGGATGAAGATACGCTTACTTCCTGCTCCTTCCTGGCCCCGGTGATTTGGTCATCGACAGTCTATATCCGATATGCATTCCACAGCGGTCTCCTTGGCTTGATATTAAGGTAAGAAGGCCATTTTAACTGCTGGGTAATTCCTGTGCAATGTCTACACATTTCACAATCATACATACAGTAAAAGCACCTGTCAAAGATTTGCTTTTACTGCCGTGTGTGAAATGATGTGTTTGCATAGAGCTATGGGCGTTGATTCATTGCGTGTTGCATGAGCCAAGGCATGGTGGATGTACTTTTGCAGAGCCATGGAATGGTTCATCCATATCTTTTGAAGCAACTTATTCTTCCTTTTGGTATTAGAAGACATTTTGGACCTCCTGTCAAGCTCGGATTGCATGAGAAGCTATTTGAAGAAAATTTGAAGCTTACAGTTAAAGTTTGAGAAAACCAAGTCAAAGTAAGTATTAATGTGCCTTTATTTATCCCAAGTTTTTAAATACATTTCTATAAAGATCTTTTACTTATTTGTTTGAACTGACTTGATCTTTTCTTATTATGTCTTCTAGGCCAGAAAATTGGTGTTCTTGAAGCTCTCGTTTGCCTGTCGAAATCGATGGTCGATTTTGTGGAAAGAAGACCAAAATCCTGCTGGGTGGTGAATATGTTCCACATTTGCCCCATCCTATCAGAACTAAAAAAATCTTTAAAATTGGACTATGCAATCATCATGTCTCAGAAAGCTGAAAGGCCTGATTTTGAGATTGCATTTTTACTACTAACCAAAAAAGTTGTTTTGCAGTCAGTGCGAAGAAATGCCAGCGGATGAAGATACGCTTACTTCCTGCTCCTTCCTGGCCCCGGTGGTTTGGTCATGGACAGTCTATATCCGATATGCATTCCACAGCGGTCTCCTTGGCTTGATATTAAGGTAAGAAGGCCATTTTAACTGCTGGCTAATTCCAGTGCAATGTCTACACATTTCACAATCATACATACAGTAAAAGCACCTGTCAAAGATTTGCTTTTACTGCCGTGTGTGAAATGATGTGTTTGCATAGAGCTACGGGCGTTGATTCATTGCGTGTTGCATGAGCCAAGGCATGGTGGATGTACTTTTGCAGAGCCATGGAATGGTTCATCCATATCTTTTGAAGCAGCTTATTCTTCCTTTTGGTATTAGAAGACATTTTGGACCTCCTGTCAAGCTCGGATTGCATGAGAAGCTATTTGAAGAAAATTTGAAGCTTACAGTTAAAGTTTGAGAACACCAAGTCAAAGTAAGTATTAATGTGCCTTTATTTATCCCAAGTTTTTAAATACATTTCTATAAAGATGTTTTACTTATTTGTTTGAACTGACTTGATCTTTTCTTATTATGTCTTCTAGGCCAGAAAATTGGTGTTCTTGAAGCTCTCGTTTGCCTGTCGAAATCGATGGTCGATTTTGTGGAAAGAAGACCAAAATCCTGCTGGGTGGTGAATATGTTCCACATTTGCCCCATCCTATCAGAACTAAAAAAATCTTTAAAATTGGACTATGCAATCATCATGTCTCAGAAAGCTGAAAGGCCTGATTTTGAGATTGCATTTTTACTACTAACCAAAAAAGTTGTTTTGCAGTCAGTGCGAAGAAATGCCAGCGGATGAAGATACGCTTACTTCCTGCTCCTTCCTGGCCCCGGTGGTTTGGTCATGGACAGTCTATATCCGATATGCATTCCACAGCGGTCTCCTTGGCTTGATATTAAGGTAAGAAGGCCATTTTAACTGCTGGGTAATTCCTGTGCAATGTCTACACATTTCACAATCATACATACAGTAAAAGCACCTGTCAAAGATTTGCTTTTACTGCCGTGTGTGAAATGATGTGTTTGCATAGAGCTACGGGCGTTAATTCATTGCGTGTTGCATGAGCCATGGCATGGTGGATGTACTTTTGCAGAGCCATGGAATGGTTCATCCATATCTTTTGAAGCAGCTTATTCTTCCTTTTGGTATTAGAAGACATTTTGGACCTCCTGTCAAGCTCGGATTGCATGAGAAGCTATTTGAAGAAAATTTGAACCTTACAGTTAGGCCTCCTTCCCACGAGCGTGACGGGCTCCGCAGCGTAATATTCCGCTGTGAAGCCCGTCACGGCGCCCCCCAGAGCCCCTATACTTACCTGCGGGAGATAGCATGAAATCGCTTCCCCCGCCCACCGCCGCGCGTCACCGCCCGTCACCGCCCACCGCCCTCGCGTCACCAGCCGTGTCACGTGCACGGCCGGCCGTGTCACGTGACGCGGCCGGACCGCGTCATTTGGCGTCATATGACGCTCGGCGGTGGGCGGGAAAGCGTTTTTTCACGCTATCTCCCGCTGGTTACAGCGGGAGATAGCGTGAATGGACGGCTTCCATTGACTGCAATGGAAGCCGTCAGCGCGTACAGCCCGTCCTCACCCGCAGAAAATAGAGCATGCTGCGGGTGAGGACGGGAGAAATCGCGGTGCGTAATTCCGCGGTGGAATTACGCATCGTGAGCATTGTGCTATTAGGTTCAATAGAACCTAATAGCTGCGGGCAACGCAGCGGATTTTCGCCGCGAATTACGCGGCGGAAATCCGTTCGTGGGAAGGAGGCCTTAAAGTTTGAGAACACCAAGTCAAAGTAAGTAATAATGTGCCTTTATTTATCCCAAGTTTTTAAATACATTTCTATAAAGATCTTTTACTTATTTGTTTGAACTGACTTGATCTTTTCTTATTATGTCTTCTAGGCCAGAAAATTGGTGTTCTTGAAGCTCTCGTTTGCCTGTCGAAATCGATGGTCGATTTTGTGGAAAGAAGACCAAAATCCTGCTGGGTGGTGAATATGTTCCACATTTGCCCTATCCTATCAGAACTAAAAAAATCTTTAAAATTGGACTATGCAATCATCATGTCTCAGAAAGCTGAAAGGCCTGATTTTGAGATTGCATTTTTACTACTAACCAAAAAAGTTGTTTTGCAGTCAGTGCGAAGAAATGCCAGCGGATGAAGATACGCTTACTTCCTGCTCCTTCCTGGCCCCGGTGGTTTGGTCATGGACAGTCTATATCCGATATGCATTCCACAGCGGTCTCCTTGGCTTGATATTAAGGTAAGAAGGCCATTTTAACTGCTGGGTAATTCCTGTGCAATGTTTACACATTTCACAATCATACATACAGTAAAAGCACCTGTCAAAGATTTGCTTTTACTGCCGTGTGTGAAATGATGTGTTTGCATAGAGCTACGGGCGTTGATTCATTGCGTGTTGCATGAGCCAAGGCATGGTGGATGTACTTTTGCAGAGCCATGGAATGGTTCATCCATATCTTTTGAAGCAGCTTATTCTTCCTTTTGGTATTAGAAGACATTTTGGACCTCCTGTCAAGCTTGGATTGCATGAGAAGCTATTTGAAGAAAATTTGAAGCTTACAGTTAAAGTTTGAGAACACCAAGTCAAAGTAAGTATTAATGTGCCTTTATTTATCCCAAGTTTTTAAATACATTTCTATAAAGATCTTTTACTTATTTGTTTGAACTGACTTGATCTTTTCTTATTATTTCTTCTAGGCCAGAAAATTGGTGTTCTTGAAGCTCTCGTTTGCCTGTCGAAATCGATGGTCGATTTTGTGGAAAGAAGACCAAAATCCTGCTGGGTGGTGAATATGTTCCACATTTGCCCCATCCTATCAGAACTAAAAAAATCTTTAAAATTGGACTATGCAATCATCATGTCTCAGAAAGCTGAAAGGCCTGATTTTGAGATTGCATTTTTACTACTAACCGAAAAAGTTGTTTTGCAGTCAGTGCGAAGAAATGCCAGCGGATGAAGATACGCTTACTTCCTGCTCCTTCCTGGCCCCGGTGGTTTGGTCATGGACAGTCTATATCCGATATGCATTCCACAGCGGTCTCCTTGGCTTGATATTAAGGTAAGAAGGCCATTTTAACTGCTGGGTAATTCCTGTGCAATGTCTACACATTTCACAATCATACATACAGTATAAGCACCTGTCAAAGATTTGCTTTTACTGCCGTGTGTGAAATGATGTGTTTGCATAGAGCTACGGGCGTTGATTCATTGCGTGTTGCATGAGCCAAGGCATGGTGGATGTACTTTTGCAGAGCCATGGAATGGTTCATCCATATCTTTTGAAGCAGCTTATTCTTCCTTTTGGTATTAGAAGACATTTTGGACCTCCTGTCAAGCTCGGATTGCATGAGAAGCTATTTGAAGAAAATTTGAAGCTTACAGTTAAAGTTTGAGAACACCAAGTCAAAGTAAGTATTAATGTGCCTTTATTTATCCCAAGTTTTTAAATACATTTCTATAAAGATCTTTTACTTATTTGTTTGAACTGACTTGATCTTTTCTTATTATGTCTTCTAGGCCAGAAAATTGGTGTTCTTGAAGCTCTCGTTTGCCTGTCGAAATCGATGGTCGATTTTGTGGAAAGAAGACCAAAATCCTGCTGGGTGGTGAATATGTTCCACATTTGCCCCATCCTATCAGAACTAAAAAAATCTTTCAAATTGGACTATGCAATCATCATGTCTCAGAAAGCTGAAAGGCCTGATTTTGAGATTGCATTTTTACTACTAACCGAAAAAGTTGTTTTGCAGTCAGTGCGAAGAAATGCCAGCGGATGAAGATACGCTTACTTCCTGCTCCTTCCTGGCCCCGGTGGTTTGGTCATGGACAGTCTATATCCGATATGCATTCCACAGCGGTCTCCTTGGCTTGATATTAAGGTAAGAAGGCCATTTTAACTGCTGGGTAATTCCTGTGCAATGTCTACACATTTCACAATCATACATACAGTAAAAGCACCTGTCAAAGATTTGCTTTTACTGCCGTGTGTGAAATGATGTGTTTGCATAGAGCTATGGGCGTTGATTCATTGCGTGTTGCATGAGCCAAGGCATGGTGGATGTACTTTTGCAGAGCCATGGAATGGTTCATCCATATCTTTTGAAGCAACTTATTCTTCCTTTTGGTATTAGAAGACATTTTGGACCTCCTGTCAAGCTCGGATTGCATGAGAAGCTATTTGAAGAAAATTTGAAGCTTACAGTTAAAGTTTGAGAAAACCAAGTCAAAGTAAGTATTAATGTGCCTTTATTTATCCCAAGTTTTTAAATACATTTCTATAAAGATCTTTTACTTATTTGTTTGAACTGACTTGATCTTTTCTTATTATGTCTTCTAGGCCAGAAAATTGGTGTTCTTGAAGCTCTCGTTTGCCTGTCGAAATCGATGGTCGATTTTGTGGAAAGAAGACCAAAATCCTGCTGGGTGGTGAATATGTTCCACATTTGCCCCATCCTATCAGAACTAAAAAAATCTTTAAAATTGGACTATGCAATCATCATGTCTCAGAAAGCTGAAAGGCCTGATTTTGAGATTGCATTTTTACTACTAACCAAAAAAGTTGTTTTGCAGTCAGTGCGAAGAAATGCCAGCGGATGAAGATACGCTTACTTCCTGCTCCTTCCTGGCCCCGGTGGTTTGGTCATGGACAGTCTATATCCGATATGCATTCCACAGCGGTCTCCTTGGCTTGATATTAAGGTAAGAAGGCCATTTTAACTGCTGGCTAATTCCAGTGCAATGTCTACACATTTCACAATCATACATACAGTAAAAGCACCTGTCAAAGATTTGCTTTTACTGCCGTGTGTGAAATGATGTGTTTGCATAGAGCTACGGGCGTTGATTCATTGCGTGTTGCATGAGCCAAGGCATGGTGGATGTACTTTTGCAGAGCCATGGAATGGTTCATCCATATCTTTTGAAGCAGCTTATTCTTCCTTTTGGTATTAGAAGACATTTTGGACCTCCTGTCAAGCTCGGATTGCATGAGAAGCTATTTGAAGAAAATTTGAAGCTTACAGTTAAAGTTTGAGAACACCAAGTCAAAGTAAGTATTAATGTGCCTTTATTTATCCCAAGTTTTTAAATACATTTCTATAAAGATGTTTTACTTATTTGTTTGAACTGACTTGATCTTTTCTTATTATGTCTTCTAGGCCAGAAAATTGGTGTTCTTGAAGCTCTCGTTTGCCTGTCGAAATCGATGGTCGATTTTGTGGAAAGAAGACCAAAATCCTGCTGGGTGGTGAATATGTTCCACATTTGCCCCATCCTATCAGAACTAAAAAAATCTTTAAAATTGGACTATGCAATCATCATGTCTCAGAAAGCTGAAAGGCCTGATTTTGAGATTGCATTTTTACTACTAACCAAAAAAGTTGTTTTGCAGTCAGTGCGAAGAAATGCCAGCGGATGAAGATACGCTTACTTCCTGCTCCTTCCTGGCCCCGGTGGTTTGGTCATGGACAGTCTATATCCGATATGCATTCCACAGCGGTCTCCTTGGCTTGATATTAAGGTAAGAAGGCCATTTTAACTGCTGGGTAATTCCTGTGCAATGTCTACACATTTCACAATCATACATACAGTAAAAGCACCTGTCAAAGATTTGCTTTTACTGCCGTGTGTGAAATGATGTGTTTGCATAGAGCTACGGGCGTTGATTCATTGCGTGTTGCATGAGCCATGGCATGGTGGATGTACTTTTGCAGAGCCATGGAATGGTTCATCCATATCTTTTGAAGCAGCTTATTCTTCCTTTTGGTATTAGAAGACATTTTGGACCTCCTGTCAAGCTCGGATTGCATGAGAAGCTATTTGAAGAAAATTTGAACCTTACAGTTAGGCCTCCTTCCCACGAGCGTGACGGGCTCCGCAGCGTAATATTCCGCTGTGAAGCCCGTCACGGCGCCCCCCAGAGCCCCTATACTTACCTGCGGGAGATAGCATGAAATCGCTTCCCCCGCCCACCGCCGCGCGTCACCGCCCGTCACCGCCCACCGCCCTCGCGTCACCAGCCGTGTCACGTGCACGGCCGGCCGTGTCACGTGACGCGGCCGGACCGCGTCATTTGGCGTCATATGACGCTCGGCGGTGGGCGGGAAAGCGTTTTTTCACGCTATCTCCCGCTGGTTACAGCGGGAGATAGCGTGAATGGACGGCTTCCATTGACTGCAATGGAAGCCGTCAGCGCGTACAGCCCGTCCTCACCCGCAGAAAATAGAGCATGCTGCGGGTGAGGACGGGAGAAATCGCGGTGCGTAATTCCGCGGTGGAATTACGCATCGTGAGCATTGTGCTATTAGGTTCAATAGAACCTAATAGCTGCGGGCAACGCAGCGGATTTTCGCCGCGAATTACGCGGCGGAAATCCGTTCGTGGGAAGGAGGCCTTAAAGTTTGAGAACACCAAGTCAAAGTAAGTAATAATGTGCCTTTATTTATCCCAAGTTTTTAAATACATTTCTATAAAGATCTTTTACTTATTTGTTTGAACTGACTTGATCTTTTCTTATTATGTCTTCTAGGCCAGAAAATTGGTGTTCTTGAAGCTCTCGTTTGCCTGTCGAAATCGATGGTCGATTTTGTGGAAAGAAGACCAAAATCCTGCTGGGTGGTGAATATGTTCCACATTTGCCCTATCCTATCAGAACTAAAAAAATCTTTAAAATTGGACTATGCAATCATCATGTCTCAGAAAGCTGAAAGGCCTGATTTTGAGATTGCATTTTTACTACTAACCAAAAAAGTTGTTTTGCAGTCAGTGCGAAGAAATGCCAGCGGATGAAGATACGCTTACTTCCTGCTCCTTCCTGGCCCCGGTGGTTTGGTCATGGACAGTCTATATCCGATATGCATTCCACAGCGGTCTCCTTGGCTTGATATTAAGGTAAGAAGGCCATTTTAACTGCTGGGTAATTCCTGTGCAATGTTTACACATTTCACAATCATACATACAGTAAAAGCACCTGTCAAAGATTTGCTTTTACTGCCGTGTGTGAAATGATGTGTTTGCATAGAGCTACGGGCGTTGATTCATTGCGTGTTGCATGAGCCAAGGCATGGTGGATGTACTTTTGCAGAGCCATGGAATGGTTCATCCATATCTTTTGAAGCAGCTTATTCTTCCTTTTGGTATTAGAAGACATTTTGGACCTCCTGTCAAGCTTGGATTGCATGAGAAGCTATTTGAAGAAAATTTGAAGCTTACAGTTAAAGTTTGAGAACACCAAGTCAAAGTAAGTATTAATGTGCCTTTATTTATCCCAAGTTTTTAAATACATTTCTATAAAGATCTTTTACTTATTTGTTTGAACTGACTTGATCTTTTCTTATTATTTCTTCTAGGCCAGAAAATTGGTGTTCTTGAAGCTCTCGTTTGCCTGTCGAAATCGATGGTCGATTTTGTGGAAAGAAGACCAAAATCCTGCTGGGTGGTGAATATGTTCCACATTTGCCCCATCCTATCAGAACTAAAAAAATCTTTCAAATTGGACTATGCAATCATCATGTCTCAGAAAGCTGAAAGGCCTGATTTTGAGATTGCATTTTTACTACTAACCGAAAAAGTTGTTTTGCAGTCAGTGCGAAGAAATGCCAGCGGATGAAGATACGCTTACTTCCTGCTCCTTCCTGGCCCCGGTGGTTTGGTCATGGACAGTCTATATCCGATATGCATTCCACAGCGGTCTCCTTGGCTTGATATTAAGGTAAGAAGGCCATTTTAACTGCTGGGTAATTCCTGTGCAATGTCTACACATTTCACAATCATACATACAGTATAAGCACCTGTCAAAGATTTGCTTTTACTGCCGTGTGTGAAATGATGTGTTTGCATAGAGCTACGGGCGTTGATTCATTGCGTGTTGCATGAGCCAAGGCATGGTGGATGTACTTTTGCAGAGCCATGGAATGGTTCATCCATATCTTTTGAAGCAGCTTATTCTTCCTTTTGGTATTAGAAGACATTTTGGACCTCCTGTCAAGCTCGGATTGCATGAGAAGCTATTTGAAGAAAATTTGAAGCTTACAGTTAAAGTTTGAGAACACCAAGTCAAAGTAAGTATTAATGTGCCTTTATTTATCCCAAGTTTTTAAATACATTTCTATAAAGATCTTTTACTTATTTGTTTGAACTGACTTGATCTTTTCTTATTATGTCTTCTAGGCCAGAAAATTGGTGTTCTTGAAGCTCTCGTTTGCCTGTCGAAATCGATGGTCGATTTTGTGGAAAGAAGACCAAAATCCTGCTGGGTGGTGAATATGTTCCACATTTGCCCCATCCTATCAGAACTAAAAAAATCTTTCAAATTGGACTATGCAATCATCATGTCTCAGAAAGCTGAAAGGCCTGATTTTGAGATTGCATTTTTACTACTAACCGAAAAAGTTGTTTTGCAGTCAGTGCGAAGAAATGCCAGCGGATGAAGATACGCTTACTTCCTGCTCCTTCCTGGCCCCGGTGGTTTGGTCATGGACAGTCTATATCCGATATGCATTCCACAGCGGTCTCCTTGGCTTGATATTAAGGTAAGAAGGCCATTTTAACTGCTGGGTAATTCCTGTGCAATGTCTACACATTTCACAATCATACATACAGTAAAAGCACCTGTCAAAGATTTGCTTTTACTGCCGTGTGTGAAATGATGTGTTTGCATAGAGCTATGGGCGTTGATTCATTGCGTGTTGCATGAGCCAAGGCATGGTGGATGTACTTTTGCAGAGCCATGGAATGGTTCATCCATATCTTTTGAAGCAACTTATTCTTCCTTTTGGTATTAGAAGACATTTTGGACCTCCTGTCAAGCTCGGATTGCATGAGAAGCTATTTGAAGAAAATTTGAAGCTTACAGTTAAAGTTTGAGAACACCAAGTCAAAGTAAGTATTAATGTGCCTTTATTTATCCCAAGTTTTTAAATACATTTCTATAAAGATCTTTTACTTATTTGTTTGAACTGACTTGATCTTTTCTTATTATGTCTTCTAGGCCAGAAAATTGGTGTTCTTGAAGCTCTCGTTTGCCTGTCGAAATCGATGGTCGATTTTGTGGAAAGAAGACCAAAATCCTGCTGGGTGGTGAATATGTTCCACATTTGCCCCATCCTATCAGAACTAAAAAAATCTTTAAAATTGGACTATGCAATCATCATGTCTCAGAAAGCTGAAAGGCCTGATTTTGAGATTGCATTTTTACTACTAACCGAAAAGTTGTTTTACAGTTAGTGCGAAGAAATGCCAGCGGATGAAGATACGCTTACTTCCTGCTCCTTCCTGGCCCCGGTGGTTTGGTCATGGACAGTCTATATCCGATATGCATTCCACAGCGGTCTCCTTGGCTTGATATTAAGGTAAGAAGGCCATTTTAACTGCTGGGTAATTCCTGTGCAATGTTTACACATTTCACAATCATACATACAGTAAAAGCACCTGTCAAAGATTTGCTTTTACTGCCGTGTGTGAAATGATGTGTTTGCATAGAGCTACGGGCGTTGATTCATTGCGTGTTGCATGAGCCAAGGCATGGTGAATGTACTTTTGCAGAGCCATGGAATGGTTCATCCATATCTTTTGAAGCAGCTTATTCTTCCTTTTGGTATTAGAAGACATTTTGGACCTCCTGTCAAGCTCGGATTGCATGAGAAGCTATTTGAAGAAAATTTGAAGCTTACAGTTAAAGTTTGAGAACACCAAGTCAAAGTAAGTATTAATGTGCCTTTATTTATCCCAAGTTTTTAAATACATTTCTATAAAGATCTTTTACTTATTTGTTTGAACTGACTTGATCTTTTCTTATTATGTCTTCTAGGCCAGAAAATTGGTGTTCTTGAAGCTCTCGTTTGCCTGTCGAAATCGATGGTCGATTTTGTGGAAAGAAGACCAAAATCCTGCTGGGTGGTGAATATGTTCCACATTTGCCCCATCCTATCAGAACTAAAAAAATCTTTAAAATTGGACTATGCAATCATCATATCTCAGAAAGCTGAAAGGCCTGATTTTGAGATTGCATTTTTACTACTAAACGAAAAAGTTGTTTTGCAGTCAGTGCGAAGAAATGCCAGCGGATGAAGATACGCTTACTTCCTGCTCCTTCCTGGCCCCGGTGGTTTGGTCATGGACAGTCTATATCCGATATGCATTCCACAGCGGTCTCCTTGGCTTAATATTAAGGTAAGAAGGCCATTTTAACTGCTGGGTAATTCCTGTGCAATGTCTACACATTTCACAATCATACATACAGTATAAGCACCTGTTAAAGATTTGCTTTTACTGCCGTGTGTGAAATGATTTGTTTGCATAGAGCTACGGGCGTTGATTCATTGCGTTTTGCATGAGCCAAGGCATGGTTGATTGCAGAGCCATGGAATGGTTCATCCATATCTTTTGAAGCAGCTTTTTCTTCCTTTTGGTATTAGAAGACATTTTGGACCTCCTGTCAAGCTCGGATTGCATGAGAAGCTATTTGAAGAAAATTTGAAGCTTACAGTTAAAGTTTGAGAACACCAAGTCAAAGTAAGTATTAATGTGCCTTTATTTATCCCAAGTTTTTAAATACATTTCTATAAAGATCTTTTACTTATTTGTTTGAACTGACTTGATCTTTTCTTATTATGTCTTCTAGGCCAGAAAATTGGTGTTCTTGAAGCTCTCGTTTGCCTGTCGAAATCGATGGTCGATTTTGTGGAAAGAAGACCAAAATCCTGCTGGGTGGTGAATATGTTCCACATTTGCCCTATCCTATCAGAACTAAAAAAATCTTTAAAATTGGACTATGCAATCATCATGTCTCAGAAAGCTGAAAGGCCTGATTTTGAGATTGCATTTTTACTACTAACCGAAAAGTTGTTTTACAGTTAGTGCGAAGAAATGCCAGCGGATGAAGATACGCTTACTTCCTGCTCCTTCCTGGCCCCGGTGGTTTGGTCATGGACAGTCTATATCCGATATGCATTCCACAGCGGTCTCCTTGGCTTGATATTAAGGTAAGAAGGCCATTTTAACTGCTGGGTAATTCCTGTGCAATGTTTACACATTTCACAATCATACATACAGTAAAAGCACCTGTCAAAGATTTGCTTTTACTGCCGTGTGTGAAATGATGTGTTTGCATAGAGCTACGGGCGTTGATTCATTGCGTGTTGCATGAGCCAAGGCATGGTGGATGTACTTTTGCAGAGCCATGGAATGGTTCATACATATCTTTTGAAGCAGCTTATTCTTCCTTTTGGTATTAGAAGACATTTTGGACCTCCTGTCAAGCTCGGATTGCATGAGAAGCTATTTGAAGAAAATTTGAAGCTTACAGTTAAAGTTTGAGAACACCAAGTCAAAGTAAGTATTAATGTGCCTTTATTTATCCCAAGTTTTTAAATACATTTCTATAAAGATCTTTTACTTATTTGTTTGAACTGACTTGATCTTTTCTTATTATGTCTTCTAGGCCAGAAAATTGGTGTTCTTGAAGCTCTCGTTTGCCTGTCGAAATCGATGGTCGATTTTGTGGAAAGAAGACCAAAATCCTGCTGGGTGGTGAATATGTTCCACATTTGCCCCATCCTATCAGAACTAAAAAAATCTTTAAAATTGGACTATGCAATCATCATGTCTCAGAAAGCTAAAAGGCCTGATTTTGAGATTGCATTTTTACTACTAACCGAAAAAGTTGTTTTGCAGTCAGTGCGAAGAAATGCCAGCGGATGAAGATACGCTTACTTCCTGCTCCTTCCTGGCCCCGGTGGTTTGGTCATGGACAGTCTATATCCGATATGCATTCCACAGCGGTCTCCTTGGCTTGATATTAAGGTAAGAAGGCCATTTTAACTGCTGGGTAATTCCTGTGCAATGTCTACACATTTCACAATCATACATACAGTATAAGCACCTGTCAAAGATTTGCTTTTACTGCCGTGTGTGAAATGATGTGTTTGCATAGAGCTACGGGCGTTGATTCATTGCGTGTTGCATGAGCCAAGGCATGGTGGATGTACTTTTGCAGAGCCATAGAATGGTTCATCCATATCTTTTGAAGCAGCTTATTCTTCCTTTTGGTATTAGAAGACATTTTGGACCTCCTGTCAAGCTCGGATTGCATGAGAAGCTATTTGAAGAAAATTTGAAGCTTACAGTTAAAGTTTGAGAACACCAAGTCAAAGTAAGTATTAATGTGCCTTTATTTATCCCAAGTTTTTAAATACATTTCTATAAAGATCTTTTACTTATTTGTTTGAACTGACTTGATCTTTTCTTATTATGTCTTCTAGGCCAGAAAATTGGTGTTCTTGAAGCTCTCGTTTGCCTGTCGAAATCGATGGTCGATTTTGTGGAAAGAAGACCAAAATCCTGCTGGGTGGTGAATATGTTCCACATTTGCCCCATCTTATCAGAACTAAAAAAATCTTTAAAATTGGACTATGCAATCATCATGTCTCAGAAAGCTGAAAGGCCTGATTTTGAGATTCCATTTTTACTACTAAACGAAAAAGTTGTTTTGCAGTCAGTGCGAAGAAATGCCAGCGGATGAAGATACGCTTACTTCCTGCTCCTTCCTGGCCCCGGTGGTTTGGTCATGGACAGTCTATATCCGATATGCATTCCACAGCGGTCTCCTTGGCTTAATATTAAGGTAAGAAGGCCATTTTAACTGCTGGGTAATTCCTGTGCAATGTCTACACATTTCACAATCATACATACAGTATAAGCACCTGTTAAAGATTTGCTTTTACTGCCGTGTGTGAAATGATTTGTTTGCATAGAGCTACGGGCGTTGATTCATTGCGTTTTGCATGAGCCAAGGCATGGTTGATTGCAGAGCCATGGAATGGTTCATCCATATCTTTTGAAGCAGCTTTTTCTTCCTTTTGGTATTAGAAGACATTTTGGACCTCCTGTCAAGCTCGGATTGCATGAGAAGCTATTTGAAGAAAATTTGAAGCTTACAGTTAAAGTTTGAGAACACCAAGTCAAAGTAAGTATTAATGTGCCTTTATTTATCCCAAGTTTTTAAATACATTTCTATAAAGATCTTTTACTTATTTGTTTGAACTGACTTGATCTTTTCTTATTATGTCTTCTAGGCCAGAAAATTGGTGTTCTTGAAGCTCTCGTTTGCCTGTCGAAATCGATGGTCGATTTTGTGGAAAGAAGACCAAAATCCTGCTGGGTGGTGAATATGTTCCACATTTGCCCTATCCTATCAGAACTAAAAAAATCTTTAAAATTGGACTATGCAATCATCATGTCTCAGAAAGCTGAAAGGCCTGATTTTGAGATTGCATTTTTACTACTAACCGAAAAGTTGTTTTACAGTTAGTGCGAAGAAATGCCAGCGGATGAAGATACGCTTACTTCCTGCTCCTTCCTGGCCCCGGTGGTTTGGTCATGGACAGTCTATATCCGATATGCATTCCACAGCGGTCTCCTTGGCTTGATATTAAGGTAAGAAGGCCATTTTAACTGCTGGGTAATTCCTGTGCAATGTTTACACATTTCACAATCATACATACAGTAAAAGCACCTGTCAAAGATTTGCTTTTACTGCCGTGTGTGAAATGATGTGTTTGCATAGAGCTACGGGCGTTGATTCATTGCGTGTTGCATGAGCCAAGGCATGGTGGATGTACTTTTGCAGAGCCATGGAATGGTTCATACATATCTTTTGAAGCAGCTTATTCTTCCTTTTGGTATTAGAAGACATTTTGGACCTCCTGTCAAGCTCGGATTGCATGAGAAGCTATTTGAAGAAAATTTGAAGCTTACAGTTAAAGTTTGAGAACACCAAGTCAAAGTAAGTATTAATGTGCCTTTATTTATCCCAAGTTTTTAAATACATTTCTATAAAGATCTTTTACTTATTTGTTTGAACTGACTTGATCTTTTCTTATTATGTCTTCTAGGCCAGAAAATTGGTGTTCTTGAAGCTCTCGTTTGCCTGTCGAAATCGATGGTCGATTTTGTGGAAAGAAGACCAAAATCCTGCTGGGTGGTGAATATGTTCCACATTTGCCCCATCCTATCAGAACTAAAAAAATCTTTAAAATTGGACTATGCAATCATCATGTCTCAGAAAGCTAAAAGGCCTGATTTTGAGATTGCATTTTTACTACTAACCGAAAAAGTTGTTTTGCAGTCAGTGCGAAGAAATGCCAGCGGATGAAGATACGCTTACTTCCTGCTCCTTCCTGGCCCCGGTGGTTTGGTCATGGACAGTCTATATCCGATATGCATTCCACAGCGGTCTCCTTGGCTTGATATTAAGGTAAGAAGGCCATTTTAACTGCTGGGTAATTCCTGTGCAATGTCTACACATTTCACAATCATACATACAGTATAAGCACCTGTCAAAGATTTGCTTTTACTGCCGTGTGTGAAATGATGTGTTTGCATAGAGCTACGGGCGTTGATTCATTGCGTGTTGCATGAGCCAAGGCATGGTGGATGTACTTTTGCAGAGCCATAGAATGGTTCATCCATATCTTTTGAAGCAGCTTATTCTTCCTTTTGGTATTAGAAGACATTTTGGACCTCCTGTCAAGCTCGGATTGCATGAGAAGCTATTTGAAGAAAATTTGAAGCTTACAGTTAAAGTTTGAGAACACCAAGTCAAAGTAAGTATTAATGTGCCTTTATTTATCCCAAGTTTTTAAATACATTTCTATAAAGATCTTTTACTTATTTGTTTGAACTGACTTGATCTTTTCTTATTATGTCTTCTAGGCCAGAAAATTGGTGTTCTTGAAGCTCTCGTTTGCCTGTCGAAATCGATGGTCGATTTTGTGGAAAGAAGACCAAAATCCTGCTGGGTGGTGAATATGTTCCACATTTGCCCCATCTTATCAGAACTAAAAAAATCTTTAAAATTGGACTATGCAATCATCATGTCTCAGAAAGCTGAAAGGCCTGATTTTGAGATTCCATTTTTACTACTAAACGAAAAAGTTGTTTTGCAGTCAGTGCGAAGAAATGCCAGCGGATGAAGATACGCTTACTTCCTGCTCCTTCCTGGCCCCGGTGGTTTGGTCATGGACAGTCTATATCCGATATGCATTCCACAGCGGTCTCCTTGGCTTAATATTAAGGTAAGAAGGCCATTTTAACTGCTGGGTAATTCCTGTGCAATGTCTACACATTTCACAATCATACATACAGTAAAAGCACCTGTCAAAGATTTGCTTTTACTGCCGTGTGTGAAATGATGTGTTTGCATAGAGCTACGGGCGTTGATTCATTGCGTGTTGCATGAGCCAAGGCATGGTGGATGTACTTTTGCAGAGCCATGGAATGGTTCATCCATATCTTTTGAAGCAGCTTATTCTTCCTTTTGGTATTAGAAGACATTTTGGACCTCCTGTCAAGCTCGGATTGCATGAGAAGCTATTTGAAGAAAATTTGAAGCTTACAGTTAAAGTTTGAGAACACCAAGTCAAAGTAAGTATTAATGTGCCTTTATTTATCCCAAGTTTTTAAATACATTTCTATAAAGATCTTTTACTTATTTGTTTGAACTGACTTGATCTTTTCTTATTATGTCTTCTAGGCCAGAAAATTGGTGTTCTTGAAGCTCTCGTTTGCCTGTCGAAATCGATGGTCGATTTTGTGGAAAGAAGACCAAAATCCTGCTGGGTGGTGAATATGTTCCACATTTGCCCCATCCTATCAAAACTAAAAAAATCTTTAAAATTGGACTATGCAATCATCATGTCTCAGAAAGCTGAAAGGCCTGATTTTGAGATTGCATTTTTACTACTAACCGAAAAAGTTGTTTTGCAGTCAGTGCGAAGAAATGCCAGCGGATGAAGATACGCTTACTTCCTGCTCCTTCCTGGCCCCGGTGATTTGGTCATCGACAGTCTATATCCGATATGCATTCCACAGCGGTCTCCTTGGCTTGATATTAAGGTAAGAAGGCCATTTTAACTGCTGGGTAATTCCTGTGCAATGTCTACACATTTCACAATCATACATACAGTAAAAGCACCTGTCAAAGATTTGCTTTTAATGCCGTGTGTGAAATGATGTGTTTGCATAGAGCTACGGGCGTTGATTCATTGCGTGTTGCATGAGCCAAGGCATGGTTGATTGCAGAGCCATGGAATGGTTCATCCATGTCTTTTGAAGCAGCTTATTCTTCCTTTTGGTATTAGAAGGCATTTTGGACCTCCTATCAAGCTCGGATTGCATGAGAAGGTATTTGAAGAAAATTTGAAGCTTACAGTTAAAGTTTGAGAACACCAAGTCAAAGTAAGTATTAATGTGCCTTTATTTATCCCAAGTTTTTAAATACATTTCTATAAAGATCTTTTACTTATTTGTTTGAACTGACTTGATCTTTTCTTATTATGTCTTCTAGGCCAGAAAATTGGTGTTCTTGAAGCTCTCGTTTGCCTGTCGAAATCGATGGTCGATTTTGTGGAAAGAAGACCAAAATCCTGCTGGGTGGTGAATATGTTCCACATTTGCCCCATCCTATCAGAACTAAAAAAATCTTTAAAATTGGACTATGCAATCATCATGTCTCAGAAAGCTGAAAGGCCTCATTTTGAGATTGCATTTTTACTACTAACCAAAAAAGTTGTTTTGCAGTCAGTGCGAAGAAATGCCAGCGGATGAAGATACGCTTACTTCCTGCTCGTTCCTGGCCCCGGTGGTTTGGTCATGGACAGTCTATATCCGATATGCATTCCACAGCGGTCTCCTTGGCTTGATATTAAGGTAAGAAGGCCATTTTAACTGCTGGGTAATTCCTGTGCAATGTTTACACATTTCACAATCATACATACAGTAAAAGCACCTGTCAAAGATTTGCTTTTACTGCCGTGTGTGAAATGATGTGTTTGCATAGAGCTACGGGCGTTGATTCATTGCGTGTTGCATGAGCCAAGGCATGGTGGATGTACTTTTGCAGAGCCATGGAATGGTTCATCCATATCTTTTGAAGCAGCTTATTCTTCCTTTTGGTATTAGAAGACATTTTGGACCTCCTGTCAAGCTCGGATTGCATGAGAAGCTATTTGAAGAAAATTTGAAGCTTACAGTTAAAGTTTGAGAACACCAAGTCAAAGTAAGTATTAATGTGCCTTTATTTATCCCAAGTTTTTAAATACATTTCTATAAAGATCTTTTACTTATTTGTTTGAACTGACTTGATCTTTTCTTATTATGTCTTCTAGGCCAGAAAATTGGTGTTCTTGAAGCTCTTGTTTGCCTGTCGAAATCGATGGTCTATTTTGTGGAAAGAAGACCAAAATCCTGCTGGGTGGTGAATATGTTCCACATTTGCCCCATCCTATCAGATCTAAAAAAATCTTTCAAATTGGACTATGCAATCATCATGTCTCAGAAAGCTGAAAGGCCTGATTTTGAGATTGCATTTTTTACTACTAACCAAAAAAGTTGTTTTGCAGTCAGTGCGAAGAAATGCCAGCGGATGAAGATACGCTTACTTCCTGCTCCTTCCTGGCCCTGGTGGTTTGGTCATGGACAGTCTATATCCGATATGCATTCCACAGCGGTCTCCTTGGCTTGATATTAAGGTAAGAAGGCCATTTTAACTGCTGGGTAATTCCTGTGCAATGTCTACACATTTCACAATCATACATACAGTAAAAGCACCTGTCAAAGATTTGCTTTTACTGCCATGTGTGAAATGATGTGTTTGCATAGAGCTACGGGCATTGATTCATTGCGTGTTGCATGAGCCAAGGCATGGTGGATGTACTTTTGCAGAGCCATGGAATGGTTCATCCATATCTTTTGAAGCAGCTTATTCTTCCTTTTGGTATTAGAAGACATTTTGGACCTCCTGTCAAGCTCGGATTGCATGAGAAGCTATTTGAAGAAAATTTGAAGCTTACAGTTAAAGTTTGAGAACACCAAGTCAAAGTAAGTATTAATGTGCCTTTATTTATCCCAAGTTTTTAAATACATTTCTATAAAGATCTTTTACTTATTTGTTTGAACTGACTTGATCTTTTCTTATTATGTCTTCTAGGCCAGAAAATTGGTGTTCTTGAAGCTCTCGTTTGCCTGTCGAAATCGATGGTCGATTTTGTGGAAAGAAGACCAAAATCCTGCTGGGTGGTGAATATGTTCCACATTTGCCCCATCCTATCAGAACTAAAAAAATCTTTAAAATTGGACTATGCAATCATCATGTCTCAGAAAGCTGAAAGGCCTGATTTTGAGATTGCATTTTTACTACTAACCAAAAAAGTTGTTTTGCAGTCAGTGCGAAGAAATACCAGCGGATAAAGATACGCTTACTTCCTGCTCCTTCCTGGCCCTGGTGGTTTGGTCATGGACAGTCTATATCCGATATGCATTCCACAGCGGTCTCCTTGGCTTGATATTAAGGTAAGAAGGCCATTTTAACTGCTGGGTAATTCCTGTGCAATGTCTACACATTTCACAATCATACATGCAATAAAAGCACCTGTCAAAGATTTGCTTTTACTGCCATGTGTGAAATGATGTGTTTGCATAGAGCTACGGGCGTTGATTCATTGCGTGTTGCATGAGCCAAGGCATGGTGGATGTACTTTTGCAGAGCCATGGAATGGTTCATCCATATCTTTTGAAGCAGCTTATTCTTCCTTTTGGTATTAGAAGCTATTTTGGACCTCCTATCAAGCTCAGATTGCATGAGAAGCTATTTGAAGAAAATTTGAAGCTTACACTTAAAGTTTGAGAACACCAAGTCAAAGTAAGTATTAATGATACTTTATTTATCCCAAGTTTTTAAATACATTTCTATAAAGATCTTTTACTTATTTGTTTGAACTGACTTGATCTTTTCTTATTATGTCTTCTAGGCCAGAAAATTGGTGTTCTTGAAGCTCTCGTTGGCCTGTCGAAATCGATGGTCTATTTTGTGGATAGAAGACCAAAATCCTGCTGGGTGGTGAATATGTTCCACATTTGCCCCATCCTATCAGAACTAAAAAAATCTTTAAAATTGGACTATGCAATCATCATGTCTCAGAAAGCTGAAAGGCCTGATTTTGAGATTGCATTTTTACTACTAACCGAAAAAGTTGTTTTGCAGTCAGTGCGAAGAAATGCCAGCGGATGAAGATACGCTTACTTCCTGCTCCTTCCTGGCCCCGGTGGTTTGGTCATGGACAGTCTATATCCGATATGCATTCCACAGCGGTCTCCTTGGCTGGATATTAAGGTAAGAAGGCCATTTTAGCTGCTGGGTAATTCCTGTGCAATGTCTACACATTTCACAATCATACATACAGTAAAAGCACCTGTCAAAGATTTGCTTTTACTGCCGTGTGTGAAATGATGTGTTTGCATAGAGCTACGGGCGTTGATTCAGTGCGTGTTGCATGAGCCAAGGCATGGTTGATGTACTTTTGCAGAGCCATGGAATGGTTCATCCATATCTTTTGAAGAAGCTTATTCTTCCTTTTGGTATTAGAAGACATTTTGGACCTCCTGTCAAGCTCGGATTGCATGAGAAGCTATTTGAAGAAAATTTGAAGCTTACAGTTAAAGTTTGAGAACACCAAGTCAAAGTAAGTATTAATGTGCCTTTATTTATCCCAAGTTTTTAAATACATTTCTATAAAGATCTTTTACTTATTTGTTTGAACTGACTTGATCTTTTCTTATTATGTCTTCTTGGCCAGAAAATTGGTGTTCTTGAAGCTCTCGTTTGCCTGTCGAAATCGATGGTCGATTTTGTGGAAAGAAGACCAAAATCCTGCTGGGTGGTGAATATGCTCCACATTTGCCCCATCCTATCAGAACTAAAAAAATCTTTAAAATTGGACTATGCAATCATCATGTCTCAGAAAGCTGAAAGGCCTGATTTTGAGATTGCATTTTTACTACTAACCAAAAAAGTTGTTTTGCAGTTAGTGCGAAGAAATGCCAGCGGATGAAGATACGTTTACTTCCTGCTCCTTCCTGGCCCCGGTGATTTGGTCATGGACAGTCTATATCCGATATGCATTCCACAGCGGTCTCCTTGGCTTGATATTAAGGTAAGAAGGCCATTTTAACTGCTGGGTAATTCCTGTGCAATGTCTACACTTTTCACATCCATACATGCAGTAAAAGCGCCTGTCAAAGATTTGCTTTTACTGCCGTGCTGTGAAATGATGTGTTTGCATAGAGCTACGGGCGTTGATTCATTGCGTGTTGCATGAGCCAAGGCATGGTTGATTGCAGAGCCATGGAATGGTTCATCCATATCTTTTGAAGCAGCTTATTCTTCCTTTTGGTATTAGAAGACATTTTGGACCTCCTGTCAAGCTCGGATTGCATGAGAAGCTATTTGAAGAAAATTTTGAAGCTTACAGTTAAAGTTTGAGAACACCAAGTCAAAGTAAGTATTAATGTGTCTTTATTTATCCCAAGTTTTTAAATACATTTCTATAAAGATCTTTTACTTATTTGTTTGAACTGACTTGATCTTTTCTTATTATGTCTTCTAGGCCAGAAAATTTGTGTTCTTGAAGCTCTCGTTTGCCTGTCGAAATCGATGGTCGATTTTGTGGAAAGAAGACCAAAATCCTGCTGGGTGGTGAATATGTTCCACATTTGCCCCATCCTATCAGACCTAAAAAATCTTTAAAATTGGACTATGCAATCATCATGTCTCAGAGAGCTGAAGGGCCTGATTTTGAGATTGCATTTTTTACTACTAACCAAAAAGTTGTTTTGCAGTTAGTGCGAAGAAATGCAAGCGGCTGAAGATACGCTTACTTCCTGCTCCTTCCGGGCCCCGGTGATTTGGTCATGGACAGTCTATATCCGATATGCATTCCACAGCGGTCTCGTCGGTGTGATATTAAGGTAAGAAGGCCATTTTAACTGCTGGGTAATTCCTGTGCAATTTTCACACATTTCACAATCATACATGCAGTAAAAGCGCCTGTCAAAGATTTGCTTTTACTGCCGTGTGTGAAATGATGTGTTTGCATAGAGCTACGGGCGTTGATTCATTGCGTGTTGCATGAGCCAAGGCATGGTTGATTGCAGAGCCATGGAATGGTTCATCCATGTCTTTTGAAGCAGCTTATTCTTCCTTTTGGTATTAGAAGGCATTTTGGACCTCCTATCAAGCTTGGATTGCATGAGAAGGTATTTGAAGAAAATTTGAAGCTTACAGTTAAAGTTTGAGAACACCAAGTCAAAGTAAGTATTAATGTGCCTTTATTTATCCCAAGTTTTTAAATACATTTCTATAAAGATCTTTTACTTATTTGTTTGAACTGACTTGATCTTTTCTTATTATGTCTTCTAGGCCAGAAAATTGGTGTTCTTGAAGCTCTCGTTTGCCTGTCGAAATCGATGGTCGATTTTGTGGAAAAAAGACCAAAATCCTACTGGATGGTGAATATGTTCCACATTTGCCCCATCCTATTAGACCTAAAAAATCTTTAAAATTGGACTATGCAATCATCATGTCTCAGAAAGCTGAAGGGCCTGATTTTGAGATTGCATTTTTTACTACTAACCAAAAAGTTGTTTTGCAGTTAGTGCGAAGAAATGCCAGCGGATGAAGATACGCTTACTTCCTGCTCCTTCCTGGCCCCGGTGATTTGGTCATGGACAGTCTATATCCGATATGCATTCCACAGCGGTCTCCTTGGCTTGATATTAAGGTAAGAAGGCCATTTTAACTGCTGGGTAATTCCTGTGCAATGTTTACACATTTCACAATCATACATACAGTAAAAGCACCTGTCAAAGATTTGCTTTTACTGCCGTGTGTGAAATGATGTGTTTGCATAGAGCTACGGGCGTTGATTCATTGCGTGTTGCATGAGCCAAGGCATGGTGGATGTACTTTTGCAGAGCCATGGAATGGTTCATCCATATCTTTTGAAGCAGCTTATTCTTCCTTTTGGTATTAGAAGACATTTTGGACCTCCTGTCAAGCTCGGATTGCATGAGAAGCTATTTGAAGAAAATTTGAAGCTTACAGTTAAAGTTTGAGAACACCAAGTCAAAGTAAGTATTAATGTGCCTTTATTTATCCCAAGTTTTTAAATACATTTCTATAAAGATCTTTTACTTATTTGTTTGAACTGACTTGATCTTTTCTTATTATGTCTTCTAGGCCAGAAAATTGGTGTTCTTGAAGCTCTCGTTTGCCTGTCGAAATCGATGGTCGATTTTGTGGAAAGAAGACCAAAATCCTGCTGGGTGGTGAATATGTTCCACATTTGCCCCATCCTATCAGAACTAAAAAAATCTTTAAAATTGGACTATGCAATCATCATGTCTCAGAAAGCTGAAAGGCCTGATTTTGAGATTGCATTTTTACTACTAACCGAAAAAGTTGTTTTGCAGTCAGTGTGAAGAAATGCCAGCGGATGAAGATACGCTTACTTCCTGCTCCTTCCTGGCCCCGGTGGTTTGGTCATGGACAGTCTATATCCGATATGCATTCCACAGCGGTCTCCTTGGCTTGATATTAAGGTAAGAAGGCCATTTTAACTGCTGGGTAATTCCTGTGCAATGTTTACACATTTCACAATCATACATACAGTAAAAGCACCTGTCAAAGATTTGCTTTTACTGCCGTGTGTGAAATGATGTGTTTGCATAGACCTACGGGCGTTGATTCATTGCGTGTTGCATGAGCCAAGGCATGGTGGATGTACTTTTGCAGAGCCGTGGAATGGTTCATCCATATCTTCTGAAGCAGCTTATTCTTCCTTTTGGTATTAGAAGACATTTTGGACCTCCTGTCAAGCTCGGATTGCATGAGAAGCTATTTGAAGAAAATTTTGAAGCTTACAGTTAAAGTTTGAGAACACCAAGTCAAAGTAAGTATTAATGTGTCTTTATTTATCCCAAGTTTTTAAATACATTTCTATAAAGATCTTTTACTTATTTGTTTGAACTGACTTGATCTTTTCTTATTATGTCTTCTTGGCCAGAAAATTGGTGTTCTTGAAGCTCTCGTTTGCCTGTCGAAATCGATGGTCGATTTTGTGGAAAGAAGACCAAAATCCTGCTGGGTGGTGAATATGCTCCACATTTGCCCCATCCTATCAGAACTAAAAAAATCTTTAAAATTGGACTATGCAATCATCATGTCTCAGAAAGCTGAAAGGCCTGATTTTGAGATTGCATTTTTACTACTAACCAAAAAAGTTGTTTTGCAGTTAGTGCGAAGAAATGCCAGCGGATGAAGATACGTTTACTTCCTGCTCCTTCCTGGCCCCGGTGATTTGGTCATGGACAGTCTATATCCGATATGCATTCCACAGCGGTCTCCTTGGCTTGATATTAAGGTAAGAAGGCCATTTTAACTGCTGGGTAATTCCTGTGCAATGTCTACACTTTTCACATCCATACATGCAGTAAAAGCGCCTGTCAAAGATTTGCTTTTACTGCCGTGTGTGAAATGATGTGTTTGCATAGAGCTACGGGCGTTGATTCATTGCGTGTTGCATGAGCCAAGGCATGGTTGATTGCAGAGCCATGGAATGGTTCATCCATGTCTTTTGAAGCAGCTTATTCTTCCTTTTGGTATTAGAAGGCATTTTGGACCTCCTATCAAGCTTGGATTGCATGAGAAGGTATTTGAAGAAAATTTGAAGCTTACAGTTAAAGTTTGAGAACACCAAGTCAAAGTAAGTATTAATGTGCCTTTATTTATCCCAAGTTTTTAAATACATTTCTATAAAGATCTTTTACTTATTTGTTTGAACTGACTTGATCTTTTCTTATTATGTCTTCTAGGCCAGAATATTGGTGTTCTTGAAGCTCTCGTTTGCCTTTCGAAATCGATGGTCGATTTTGTGGAAAAAAGACCAAAATCCTACTGGATGGTGAATATGTTCCACATTTGCCCCATCCTATTAGACCTAAAAAATCTTTAAAATTGGACTATGCAATCATCATGTCTCAGAAAGCTGAAGGGCCTGATTTTGAGATTGCATTTTTTACTACTAACCAAAAAGTTGTTTTGCAGTTAGTGCGAAGAAATGCCAGCGGATGAAGATACGCTTACTTCCTGCTCCTTCCTGGCTCCGGTGATTTGGTCATGGACAGTCTATATCCGATATGCATTCCACAGCGGTCTCCTTGGCTTGATATTAAGGTAAGAAGGCCATTTTAACTGCTGGGTAATTCCTGTGCAATGTTTACACATTTCACAATCATACATACAGTAAAAGCACCTGTCAAAGATTTGCTTTTACTGCCGTGTGTGAAATGATGTGTTTGCATAGACCTACGGGCGTTGATTCATTGCGTGTTGCATGAGCCAAGGCATGGTGGATGTACTTTTGCAGAGCCGTGGAATGGTTCATCCATATCTTCTGAAGCAGCTTATTCTTCCTTTTGGTATTAGAAGACATTTTGGACCTCCTGTCAAGCTCGGATTGCATGAGAAGCTATTTGAAGAAAATTTGAAGCTTACAGTTAAAGTTTGAGAACACCAAGTCAAAGTAAGTATTAATGTGCCTTTATTTATCCCAAGTTTTTAAATACATTTCTATAAAGATCTTTTACTTATTTGTTTGAACTGACTTGATCTTTTCTTATTATGTCTTCTAGGCCAGAAAATTGGTGTTCTTGAAGCTCTCGTTTGCCTGTCGAAATCGATGGTCGATTTTGTGGAAAGAAGACCAAAATCCTGCTGGGTGGTGAATATGTTCCACATTTGCCCCATCCTATCAGAACTAAAAAAATCTTTAAAATTGGACTATGCAATCATCATGTCTCAGAAAGCTGAAGGGCCTGATTTTGAGATTGCATTTTTACTACTAACCGAAAAAGTTGTTTTGCAGTCAGTGCGAAGAAATGCCAGCGGATGAAGATACGCTTACTTCCTGCTCCTTCCTGCCCCGGTGGTTTGGTCATGGACAGTCTATATCCGATATGCATTCCACAGCGGTCTCCTTGGCTTGATATTAAGGTAAGAAGGCCATTTTAACTGCTGGGTAATTCCTGTGCAATGTCTACACATTTCACAATCATACATACAGTAAAAGCACCTGTCAAAGATTTGCTTTTACTGCCGTGTGTGAAATGATGTGTTTGCATAGAGCTACGGGCGTTGATTCATTGCGTGTTGCATGAGCCAAGGCATGGTGGATGTACTTTTGCAGAGCCATGGAATGGTTCATCCATATCTTTTGAAGAAGCTTATTCTTCCTTTTGGTATTAGAAGACATTTTGGACCTCCTGTCAAGCTCGGATTGCATGAGAAGCTATTTGAAGAAAATTTGAAGCTTACAGTTAAAGTTTGAGAACACCAAGTCAAAGTAAGTATTAATGTGCCTTTATTTATCCCAAGTTTTTAAATACATTTCTATAAAGATCTTTTACTTATTTGTTTGAACTGACTTGATCTTTTCTTATTATGTCTTCTAGGCCAGAAAATTGGTGTTCTTGAAGCTCTCGTTTGCCTGTCGAAATCGATGGTCGATTTTGTGGAAAGAAGACCAAAATCCTGCTGGGTGGTGAATATGTTCCACATTTGCCCCATCCTATCAGAACTAAAAAAATCTTTAAAATTGGACTATGCAATCATCATGTCTCAGAAAGCTGAAAGGCCTGATTTTGAGATTGCATTTTTACTACTAACCAAAAAAGTTGTTTTGCAGTCAGTGCGAAGAAATGCCAGCGGATGAAGATACGCTTACTTCCTGCTCCTTCCTGGCCCCGGTGGTTTGGTCATGGACAGTCTATATCCGATATGCATTCCACAGCGGTCTCCTTGGCTTGATATTAAGGTAAGAAGGCCATTTTAACTGCTGGGTAATTCCTGTGCAATGTTTACACATTTCACAATCATACATACAGTAAAAGCACCTGTCAAAGATTTGCTTTTACTGCCGTGTGTGAAATGATGTGTTTGCATAGAGCTACGGGCGTTGATTCATTGCGTGTTGCATGAGCCAAGGCATGGTGGATGTACTTTTGCAGAGCCATGGAATGGTTCATCCATATCTTTTGAAGCAGCTTATTCTTCCTTTTGGTATTAGAAGACATTTTGGACCTCCTGTCAAGCTCGTATTGCATGAGAAGCTATTTGAAGAAAATTTGAAGCTTACAGTTAAAGTTTGAGAACACCAAGTCAAAGTAAGTATTAATGATCCTTTATTTATCCCAAGTTTTTAAATACATTTCTATAAAGATCTTTTACTTATTTGTTTGAACTGACTTGATCTTTTCTTATTATGTCTTCTAGGCCAGAAAATTGGTGTTCTTGAAGCTCTCGTTTGCCTGTCGAAATCGATGGTCGATTTTGTGGAAAGAAGACCAAAATCCTGCTGGGTGGTGAATATGTTCCACATTTGCCCCATCCTATCAGAACTAAAAAAATCTTTAAAATTGGACTATGCAATCATCATGTCTCAGAAAGCTGAAAGGCCTCATTTTGAGATTGCATTTTTACTACTAACCAAAAAAGTTGTTTTGCAGTCAGTGCGAAGAAATGCCAGCGGATGAAGATACGCTTACTTCCTGCTCGTTCCTGGCCCCGGTGGTTTGGTCATGGACAGTCTATATCCGATATGCATTCCACAGCGGTCTCCTTGGCTTGATATTAAGGTAAGAAGGCCATTTTAACTGCTGGGTAATTCCTGTGCAATGTTTACACATTTCACAATCATACATACAGTAAAAGCACCTGTCAAAGATTTGCTTTTACTGCCGTGTGTGAAATGATGTGTTTGCATAGACCTACGGGCGTTGATTCATTGCGTGTTGCATGAGCCAAGGCATGGTGGATGTACTTTTGCAGAGCCGTGGAATGGTTCATCCATATCTTCTGAAGCAGCTTATTCTTCCTTTTGGTATTAGAAGACATTTTGGACCTCCTGTCAAGCTCGGATTGCATGAGAAGCTATTTGAAGAAAATTTGAAGCTTACAGTTAAAGTTTGAGAACACCAAGTCAAAGTAAGTATTAATGTGCCTTTATTTATCCCAAGTTTTTAAATACATTTCTATAAAGATCTTTTACTTATTTGTTTGAACTGACTTGATCTTTTCTTATTATGTCTTCTTGGCCAGAAAATTGGTGTTCTTGAAGCTCTCGTTTGCCTGTCGAAATCGATGGTCGATTTTGTGGAAAGAAGACCAAAATCCTGCTGGGTGGTGAATATGCTCCACATTTGCCCCATCCTATCAGAACTAAAAAAATCTTTAAAATTGGACTATGCAATCATCATGTCTCAGAAAGCTGAAAGGCCTGATTTTGAGATTGCATTTTTACTACTAACCAAAAAAGTTGTTTTGCAGTTAGTGCGAAGAAATGCCAGCGGATGAAGATACGTTTACTTCCTGCTCCTTCCTGGCCCCGGTGATTTGGTCATGGACAGTCTATATCCGATATGCATTCCACAGCGGTCTCCTTGGCTTGATATTAAGGTAAGAAGGCCATTTTAACTGCTGGGTAATTCCTGTGCAATGTCTACACTTTTCACATCCATACATGCAGTAAAAGCGCCTGTCAAAGATTTGCTTTTACTGCCGTGCTGTGAAATGATGTGTTTGCATAGAGCTACGGGCGTTGATTCATTGCGTGTTGCATGAGCCAAGGCATGGTTGATTGCAGAGCCATGGAATGGTTCATCCATATCTTTTGAAGCAGCTTATTCTTCCTTTTGGTATTAGAAGACATTTTGGACCTCCTGTCAAGCTCGGATTGCATGAGAAGCTATTTGAAGAAAATTTTGAAGCTTACAGTTAAAGTTTGAGAACACCAAGTCAAAGTAAGTATTAATGTGCCTTTATTTATCCCAAGTTTTTAAATACATTTCTATAAAGATCTTTTACTTATTTGTTTGAACTGACTTGATCTTTTCTTATTATGTCTTCTAGGCCAGAAAATTGGTGTTCTTGAAGCTCTCGTTTGCCTGTCGAAATCGATGGTCGATTTTGTGGAAAGAAGACCAAAATCCTGCTGGGTGGTGAATATGTTCCACATTTGCCCCATCCTATCAGAACTAAAAAAATCTTTAAAATTGGACTATGCAATCATCATGTCTCAGAAAGCTGAAAGGCCTGATTTTGAGATTGCATTTTTACTACTAACCAAAAAAGTTGTTTTGCAGTCAGTGCGAAGAAATGCCAGCGGATGAAGATACGCTTACTTCCTGCTCCTTCCTGGCCCCGGTGGTTTGGTCATGGACAGTCTATATCCGATATGCATTCCACAGCGGTCTCCTTGGCTTGATATTAAGGTAAGAAGGCCATTTTAACTGCTGGGTAATTCCTGTGCAATGTTTACACATTTCACAATCATACATACAGTAAAAGCACCTGTCAAAGATTTGCTTTTACTGCCGTGTGTGAAATGATGTGTTTGCATAGACCTACGGGCGTTGATTCATTGCGTGTTGCATGAGCCAAGGCATGGTGGATGTACTTTTGCAGAGCCGTGGAATGGTTCATCCATATCTTCTGAAGCAGCTTATTCTTCCTTTTGGTATTAGAAGACATTTTGGACCTCCTGTCAAGCTCGGATTGCATGAGAAGCTATTTGAAGAAAATTTGAAGCTTACAGTTAAAGTTTGAGAACACCAAGTCAAAGTAAGTATTAATGTGCCTTTATTTATCCCAAGTTTTTAAATACATTTCTATAAAGATCTTTTACTTATTTGTTTGAACTGACTTGATCTTTTCTTATTATGTCTTCTAGGCCAGAAAATTGGTGTTCTTGAAGCTCTCGTTTGCCTGTCGAAATCGATGGTCGATTTTGTGGAAAGAAGACCAAAATCCTGCTGGGTGGTGAATATGTTCCACATTTGCCCCATCCTATCAGAACTAAAAAAATCTTTAAAATTGGACTATGCAATCATCATGTCTCAGAAAGCTGAAGGGCCTGATTTTGAGATTGCATTTTTACTACTAACCGAAAAAGTTGTTTTGCAGTCAGTGCGAAGAAATGCCAGCGGATGAAGATACGCTTACTTCCTGCTCCTTCCTGCCCCGGTGGTTTGGTCATGGACAGTCTATATCCGATATGCATTCCACAGCGGTCTCCTTGGCTTGATATTAAGGTAAGAAGGCCATTTTAACTGCTGGGTAATTCCTGTGCAATGTCTACACATTTCACAATCATACATACAGTAAAAGCACCTGTCAAAGATTTGCTTTTACTGCCGTGTGTGAAATGATGTGTTTGCATAGAGCTACGGGCGTTGATTCATTGCGTGTTGCATGAGCCAAGGCATGGTGGATGTACTTTTGCAGAGCCATGGAATGGTTCATCCATATCTTTTGAAGAAGCTTATTCTTCCTTTTGGTATTAGAAGACATTTTGGACCTCCTGTCAAGCTCGGATTGCATGAGAAGCTATTTGAAGAAAATTTGAAGCTTACAGTTAAAGTTTGAGAACACCAAGTCAAAGTAAGTATTAATGTGCCTTTATTTATCCCAAGTTTTTAAATACATTTCTATAAAGATCTTTTACTTATTTGTTTGAACTGACTTGATCTTTTCTTATTATGTCTTCTAGGCCAGAAAATTGGTGTTCTTGAAGCTCTCGTTTGCCTGTCGAAATCGATGGTCGATTTTGTGGAAAGAAGACCAAAATCCTGCTGGGTGGTGAATATGTTCCACATTTGCCCCATCCTATCAGAACTAAAAAAATCTTTAAAATTGGACTATGCAATCATCATGTCTCAGAAAGCTGAAAGGCCTGATTTTGAGATTGCATTTTTACTACTAACCAAAAAAGTTGTTTTGCAGTCAGTGCGAAGAAATGCCAGCGGATGAAGATACGCTTACTTCCTGCTCCTTCCTGGCCCCGGTGGTTTGGTCATGGACAGTCTATATCCGATATGCATTCCACAGCGGTCTCCTTGGCTTGATATTAAGGTAAGAAGGCCATTTTAACTGCTGGGTAATTCCTGTGCAATGTTTACACATTTCACAATCATACATACAGTAAAAGCACCTGTCAAAGATTTGCTTTTACTGCCGTGTGTGAAATGATGTGTTTGCATAGAGCTACGGGCGTTGATTCATTGCGTGTTGCATGAGCCAAGGCATGGTGGATGTACTTTTGCAGAGCCATGGAATGGTTCATCCATATCTTTTGAAGCAGCTTATTCTTCCTTTTGGTATTAGAAGACATTTTGGACCTCCTGTCAAGCTCGTATTGCATGAGAAGCTATTTGAAGAAAATTTGAAGCTTACAGTTAAAGTTTGAGAACACCAAGTCAAAGTAAGTATTAATGATCCTTTATTTATCCCAAGTTTTTAAATACATTTCTATAAAGATCTTTTACTTATTTGTTTGAACTGACTTGATCTTTTCTTATTATGTCTTCTAGGCCAGAAAATTGGTGTTCTTGAAGCTCTCGTTTGCCTGTCGAAATCGATGGTCTATTTTGTGGAAAGAAGACCAAAATCCTGCTGGGTGGTGAATATGTTCCACATTTGCCCCATCCTATCAGAACTAAAAAAATCTTTAAAATTGGACTATGCAATCATCATGTCTCAGAAAGCTGAAAGGCCTGATTTTGAGATTGCATTTTTACTACTAACCAAAAAAGTTGTTTTGCAGTCAGTGCGAAGAAATGCCAGCGGATGAAGATACGCTTACTTCCTGCTCCTTCCTGGCCCTGGTGGTTTGGTCATGGACAGTCTATATCCGATATGCATTCCACAGCGGTCTCCTTGGCTTGATATTAAGGTAAGAAGGCCATTTTAACTGCTGGGTAATTCCTGTGCAATGTCTACACATTTCACAATCATACATACAGTAAAAGCACCTGTCAAAGATTTGCTTTTACTGCCGTGTGTGAAATGATGTGTTTGCATAGAGCTACGGGCGTTGATTCATTGCGTGTTGCATGAGCCAAGGCATGGTGGATGTACTTTTGCAGAGCCATGGAATGGTTCATCCATATCTTTTGAAGCAGCTCATTCTTCCTTTTGGTATTAGAAGCTATTTTGGACCTCCTATCAAGCTCGGATTGCATGAGAAGCTATTTGAAGAAAATTTGAAGCTTACAGTTAAAGTTTGAGAACACCAAGTCAAAGTAAGTATTAATGATCCTTTATTTATCCCAAGTTTTTAAATACATTTCTATAAAGATCTTTTACTTATTTGTTTGAACTGACTTGATCTTTTCTTATTATGTCTTCTAGGCCAGAAAATTGGTGTTCTTGAAGCTCTCGTTTGCCTGTCGAAATCGATGGTCGATTTTGTGGAAAGAAGACCAAAATCCTGCTGGGTGGTGAATATGTTCCACATTTGCCCCCATCCTATCAGAACTAAAAAAATCTTTAAAATTGGACTATGCAATCATCATGTCTCAGAAAGCTGAAAGGCCTGATTTTAAGATTGCATTTTTACTACTAACCGAAAAAGTTGTTTTGCAGTCAGTGCGAAGAAATGCCAGCGGATGAAGATACGCTTACTTCCTGCTCCTTCCTGGCCCCGGTGGTTTGGTCATGGACAGTCTATATCCGATATGCATTCCACAGCGGTCTCCTTGGCTGGATATTAAGGTAAGAAGGCCATTTTAGCTGCTGGGTAATTCCTGTGCAATGTCTACACATTTCACAATCATACATACAGTAAAAGCACCTGTCAAAGATTTGCTTTTACTGCCGTGTGTGAAATGATGTGTTTGCATAGAGCTACGGGCGTTGATTCAGTGCGTGTTGCATGAGCCAAGGCATGGTTGATGTACTTTTGCAGAGCCATGGAATGGTTCATCCATATCTTTTGAAGAAGCTTATTCTTCCTTTTGGTATTAGAAGACATTTTGGACCTCCTGTCAAGCTCGGATTGCATGAGAAGCTATTTGAAGAAAATTTGAAGCTTACAGTTAAAGTTTGAGAACACCAAGTCAAAGTAAGTATTAATGTGCCTTTATTTATCCCAAGTTTTTAAATACATTTCTATAAAGATCTTTTACTTATTTGTTTGAACTGACTTGATCTTTTCTTATTATGTCTTCTTGGCCAGAAAATTGGTGTTCTTGAAGCTCTCGTTTGCCTGTCGAAATCGATGGTCGATTTTGTGGAAAGAAGACCAAAATCCTGCTGGGTGGTGAATATGCTCCACATTTGCCCCATCCTATCAGAACTAAAAAAATCTTTAAAATTGGACTATGCAATCATCATGTCTCAGAAAGCTGAAAGGCCTGATTTTGAGATTGCATTTTTACTACTAACCAAAAAAGTTGTTTTGCAGTTAGTGCGAAGAAATGCCAGCGGATGAAGATACGTTTACTTCCTGCTCCTTCCTGGCCCCGGTGATTTGGTCATGGACAGTCTATATCCGATATGCATTCCACAGCGGTCTCCTTGGCTTGATATTAAGGTAAGAAGGCCATTTTAACTGCTGGGTAATTCCTGTGCAATGTCTACACTTTTCACATCCATACATGCAGTAAAAGCGCCTGTCAAAGATTTGCTTTTACTGCCGTGCTGTGAAATGATGTGTTTGCATAGAGCTACGGGCGTTGATTCATTGCGTGTTGCATGAGCCAAGGCATGGTTGATTGCAGAGCCATGGAATGGTTCATCCATATCTTTTGAAGCAGCTTATTCTTCCTTTTGGTATTAGAAGACATTTTGGACCTCCTGTCAAGCTCGGATTGCATGAGAAGCTATTTGAAGAAAATTTTGAAGCTTACAGTTAAAGTTTGAGAACACCAAGTCAAAGTAAGTATTAATGTGTCTTTATTTATCCCAAGTTTTTAAATACATTTCTATAAAGATCTTTTACTTATTTGTTTGAACTGACTTGATCTTTTCTTATTATGTCTTCTAGGCCAGAAAATTTGTGTTCTTGAAGCTCTCGTTTGCCTGTCGAAATCGATGGTCGATTTTGTGGAAAGAAGACCAAAATCCTGCTGGGTGGTGAATATGTTCCACATTTGCCCCATCCTATCAGACCTAAAAAATCTTTAAAAGTGGACTATGCAATCATCATGTCTCAGAGAGCTGAAGGGCCTGATTTTGAGATTGCATTTTTTACTACTAACCAAAAAGTTGTTTTGCAGTTAGTGCGAAGAAATGCAAGCGGCTGAAGATACGCTTACTTCCTGCTCCTTCCGGGCCCCGGTGATTTGGTCATGGACAGTCTATATCCGATATGCATTCCACAGCGGTCTCGTCGGTGTGATATTAAGGTAAGAAGGCCATTTTAACTGCTGGGTAATTCCTGTGCAATTTTCACACATTTCACACTCATACATGCAGTAAAAGCGCCTGTCAAAGATTTGCTTTTACTGCCGTGTGTGAAATGATGTGTTTGCATAGAGCTACGGGCGTTGATTCATTGCGTGTTGCATGAGCCAAGGCATGGTTGATTGCAGAGCCATGGAATGGTTCATCCATGTCTTTTGAAGCAGCTTATTCTTCCTTTTGGTATTAGAAGGCATTTTGGACCTCCTATCAAGCTTGGATTGCATGAGAAGGTATTTGAAGAAAATTTGAAGCTTACAGTTAAAGTTTGAGAACACCAAGTCAAAGTAAGTATTAATGTGCCTTTATTTATCCCAAGTTTTTAAATACATTTCTATAAAGATCTTTTACTTATTTGTTTGAACTGACTTGATCTTTTCTTATTATGTCTTCTAGGCCAGAATATTGGTGTTCTTGAAGCTCTCGTTTGCCTTTCGAAATCGATGGTCGATTTTGTGGAAAAAAGACCAAAATCCTACTGGATGGTGAATATGTTCCACATTTGCCCCATCCTATTAGACCTAAAAAATCTTTAAAATTGGACTATGCAATCATCATGTCTCAGAAAGCTGAAGGGCCTGATTTTGAGATTGCATTTTTTACTACTAACCAAAAAGTTGTTTTGCAGTTAGTGCGAAGAAATGCCAGCGGATGAAGATACGCTTACTTCCTGCTCCTTCCGGGCCCCGGTGATTTGGTCATGGACAGTCTATATCCGATATGCATTCCACAGCGGTCTCCTTGGCTTGATATTAAGGTAAGAAGGCCAATTTAACTGCTGGGTAATTCCTGTGCAATGTTTACACATTTCACAATCATACATACAGTAAAAGCACCTGTCAAAGATTTGCTTTTACTGCCGTGTGTGAAATGATGTGTTTGCATAGAGCTACGGGCGTTGATTCATTGCGTGTTGCATGAGCCAAGGCATGGTGGATGTACTTTTGCAGAGCCATGGAATGGTTCATCCATATCTTTTGAAGCAGCTTATTCTTCCTTTTGGTATTAGAAGACATTTTGGACCTCCTGTCAAGCTCGGATTGCATGAGAAGCTATTTGAAGAAAATTTGAAGCTTACAGTTAAAGTTTGAGAACACCAAGTCAAAGTAAGTATTAATGTGCCTTTATTTATCCCAAGTTTTTAAATACATTTCTATAAAGATCTTTTACTTATTTGTTTGAACTGACTTGATCTTTTGTTATTATGTCTTCTAGGCCAGAAAATTGGTGTTCTTGAAGCTCTCGTTTGCCTGTCGAAATCGATGGTCGATTTTGTGGAAAGAAGACCAAAATCCTGCTGGGTGGTGAATATGTTCCACATTTGCCCCATCCTATCAGAACTAAAAAAATCTTTAAAATTGGACTATGCAATCATCATGTCTCAGAAAGCTGAAAGGCCTGATTTTGAGATTGCATTTTTACTACTAACCGAAAAAGTTGTTTTGCAGTCAGTGCGAAGAAATGCCAGCGGATGAAGATACGCTTACTTCCTGCTCCTTCCTGGCCCCGGTGGTTTGGTCATGGACAGTCTATATCCGATATGCATTCCACAGCGGTCTCCTTGGCTTGATATTAAGGTAAGAAGGCCATTTTAACTGCTGGGTAATTCCTGTGCAATGTTTACACATTTCACAATCATACATACAGTAAAAGCACCTGTCAAAGATTTGCTTTTACTGCCGTGTGTGAAATGATGTGTTTGCATAGAGCTACGGGCGTTGATTCATTGCGTGTTGCATGAGCCAAGGCATGGTTGATTGCAGAGCCATGGAATGGTTCATCCATGTCTTTTGAAGCAGCTTATTCTTCCTTTTGGTATTAGAAGGCATTTTGGACCTCCTATCAAGCTTGGATTGCATGAGAAGGTATTTGAAGAAAATTTGAAGCTTACAGTTAAAGTTTGAGAACACCAAGTCAAAGTAAGTAATAATGTGCCTTTATTTATCCCAAGTTTTTAAATACATTTCTATAAAGATCTTTTACTTATTTGTTTGAACTGACTTGATCTTTTCTTATTATGTCTTCTAGGCCAGAATATTGGTGTTCTTGAAGCTCTCGTTTGCCTTTCGAAATCGATGGTCGATTTTGTGGAAAAAAGACCAAAATCCTACTGGATGGTGAATATGTTCCACATTTGCCCCATCCTATTAGACCTAAAAAATCTTTAAAATTGGACTATGCAATCATCATGTCTCAGAAAGCTGAAGGGCCTGATTTTGAGATTGCATTTTTTACTACTAACCAAAAAGTTGTTTTGCAGTTAGTGCGAAGAAATGCCAGCGGATGAAGATACGCTTACTTCCTGCTCCTTCCGGGCCCCGGTGATTTGGTCATGGACAGTCTATATCCGATATGCATTCCACAGCGGTCTCCTTGGCTTGATATTAAGGTAAGAAGGCCAATTTAACTGCTGGGTAATTCCTGTGCAATGTTTACACATTTCACAATCATACATACAGTAAAAGCACCTGTCAAAGATTTGCTTTTACTGCCGTGTGTGAAATGATGTGTTTGCATAGAGCTACGGGCGTTGATTCATTGCGTGTTGCATGAGCCAAGGCATGGTGGATGTACTTTTGCAGAGCCATGGAATGGTTCATCCATATCTTTTGAAGCAGCTTATTCTTCCTTTTGGTATTAGAAGACATTTTGGACCTCCTGTCAAGCTCGGATTGCATGAGAAGCTATTTGAAGAAAATTTGAAGCTTACAGTTAAAGTTTGAGAACACCAAGTCAAAGTAAGTATTAATGTGCCTTTATTTATCCCAAGTTTTTAAATACATTTCTATAAAGATCTTTTACTTATTTGTTTGAACTGACTTGATCTTTTGTTATTATGTCTTCTAGGCCAGAAAATTGGTGTTCTTGAAGCTCTCGTTTGCCTGTCGAAATCGATGGTCGATTTTGTGGAAAGAAGACCAAAATCCTGCTGGGTGGTGAATATGTTCCACATTTGCCCCATCCTATCAGAACTAAAAAAATCTTTAAAATTGGACTATGCAATCATCATGTCTCAGAAAGCTGAAAGGCCTGATTTTGAGATTGCATTTTTACTACTAACCGAAAAAGTTGTTTTGCAGTCAGTGCGAAGAAATGCCAGCGGATGAAGATACGCTTACTTCCTGCTCCTTCCTGGCCCCGGTGGTTTGGTCATGGACAGTCTATATCCGATATGCATTCCACAGCGGTCTCCTTGGCTTGATATTAAGGTAAGAAGGCCATTTTAACTGCTGGGTAATTCCTGTGCAATGTTTACACATTTCACAATCATACATACAGTAAAAGCACCTGTCAAAGATTTGCTTTTACTGCCATGTGTGAAATGATGTGTTTGCATAGACCTACGGGCGTTGATTCATTGCGTGTTGCATGAGCCAAGGCATGGTGGATGTACTTTTGCAGAGCCGTGGAATGGTTCATCCATATCTTCTGAAGCAGCTTATTCTTCCTTTTGGTATTAGAAGACATTTTGGACCTCCTGTCAAGCTCGGATTGCATGAGAAGCTATTTGAAGAAAATTTGAAGCTTACAGTTAAAGTTTGAGAACACCAAGTCAAAGTAAGTATTAATGTGCCTTTATTTATCCCAAGTTTTTAAATACATTTCTATAAAGATCTTTTACTTATTTGTTTGAACTGACTTGATCTTTTCTTATTATGTCTTCTAGGCCAGAAAATTGGTGTTCTTGAAGCTCTCGTTTGCCTGTCGAAATCGATGGTCGATTTTGTGGAAAGAAGACCAAAATCCTGCTGGGTGGTGAATATGTTCCACATTTACCCCATCCCATCAGACCTAAAAGATCTTTAAAAGTGGACTATGCAATCATCATGTCTCAGAAAGCTGAAAGGCCTGATTTTGAGATTGCATTTTTACTACTAACCGAAAAAGTTGTTTTGCAGTCAGTGCGAAGAAATGCCAGCGGATGAAGATACGCTTACTTCCTGCTCCTTCCTGGCCCCGGTGGTTTGGTCATGGACAGTCTATATCCGATATGCATTCCACAGCGGTCTCCTTGGCTTGATATTAAGGTAAGAAGGCCATTTTAACTGCTGGGTAATTCCTGTGCAATGTCTACACATTTCACAATCATACATACAGTAAAAGCACCTGTCAAAGATTTGCTTTTACTGCCGTGTGTGAAATGATGTGTTTGCATAGAGCTACGGGCGTTGATTCATTGCGTGTTGCATGAGCCAAGGCATGGTGGATGTACTTTTGCAGAGCCATGGAATGGTTCATCCATATCTTTTGAAGAAGCTTATTCTTCCTTTTGGTATTAGAAGACATTTTGGACCTCCTGTCAAGCTCGGATTGCATGAGAAGCTATTTGAAGAAAATTTGAAGCTTACAGTTAAAGTTTGAGAACACCAAGTCAAAGTAAGTATTAATGATCCTTTATTTATCCCAAGTTTTTAAATACATTTCTATAAAGATCTTTTACTTATTTGTTTGAACTGACTTGATCTTTTCTTATTATGTCTTCTAGGCCAGAAAATTGGTGTTCTTGAAGCTCTCGTTTGCCTGTCGAAATCGATGGTCGATTTTGTGGAAAGAAGACCAAAATCCTGCTGGGTGGTGAATATGTTCCACATTTGCCCCATCCTATCAGAACTAAAAAAATCTTTAAAATTGGTCTATGCAATCATCATGTCTCAGAAAGCTGAAAGGCCTGATTTTGAGATTGCATTTTTACTACTAACCAAAAAAGTTGTTTTGCAGTCAGTGCGAAGAAATGCCAGCGGATGAAGATACGCTTACTTCCTGCTCCTTCCTGGCCCCGGTGGTTTGGTCATGGACAGTCTATATCCGATATGCATTCCACAGCGGTCTCCTTGGCTTGATATTAAGGTAAGAAGGCCATTTTAACTGCTGGGTAATTCCTGTGCAATGTTTACACATTTCACAATCATACATACAGTAAAAGCACCTGTCAAAGATTTGCTTTTACTGCCGTGTGTGAAATGATGTGTTTGCATAGAGCTACGGGCGTTGATTCATTGCGTGTTGCATGAGCCAAGGCATGGTGGATGTACTTTTGCAGAGCCATGGAATGGTTCATCCATATCTTTTGAAGAAGCTTATTCTTCCTTTTGGTATTAGAAGACATTTTGGACCTCCTGTCAAGCTCGGATTGCATGAGAAGCTATTTGAAGAAAATTTGAAGCTTACAGTTAAAGTTTGAGAACACCAAGTCAAAGTAAGTATTAATGATCCTTTATTTATCCCAAGTTTTTAAATACATTTCTATAAAGATCTTTTACTTATTTGTTTGAACTGACTTGATCTTTTCTTATTATGTCTTCTAGGCCAGAAAATTGGTGTTCTTGAAGCTCTCGTTTGCCTGTCGAAATCGATGGTCGATTTTGTGGAAAGAAGACCAAAATCCTGCTGGGTGGTGAATATGTTCCACATTTGCCCCATCCTATCAGAACTAAAAAAATCTTTAAAATTGGACTATGCAATCATCATGTCTCAGAAAGCTGAAAGGCCTCATTTTGAGATTGCATTTTTACTACTAACCAAAAAAGTTGTTTTGCAGTCAGTGCGAAGAAATGCCAGCGGATGAAGATACGCTTACTTCCTGCTCGTTCCTGGCCCCGGTGGTTTGGTCATGGACAGTCTATATCCGATATGCATTCCACAGCGGTCTCCTTGGCTTGATATTAAGGTAAGAAGGCCATTTTAACTGCTGGGTAATTCCTGTGCAATGTTTACACATTTCACAATCATACATACAGTAAAAGCACCTGTCAAAGATTTGCTTTTACTGCCGTGTGTGAAATGATGTGTTTGCATAGAGCTACGGGCGTTGATTCATTGCGTGTTGCATGAGCCAAGGCATGGTGGATGTACTTTTGCAGAGCCATGGAATGGTTCATCCATATCTTTTGAAGCAGCTTATTCTTCCTTTTGGTATTAGAAGACATTTTGGACCTCCTGTCAAGCTCGGATTGCATGAGAAGCTATTTGAAGAAAATTTGAAGCTTACAGTTAAAGTTTGAGAACACCAAGTCAAAGTAAGTATTAATGTGCCTTTATTTATCCCAAGTTTTTAAATACATTTCTATAAAGATCTTTTACTTATTTGTTTGAACTGACTTGATCTTTTCTTATTATGTCTTCTAGGCCAGAAAATTGGTGTTCTTGAAGCTCTTGTTTGCCTGTCGAAATCGATGGTCTATTTTGTGGAAAGAAGACCAAAATCCTGCTGGGTGGTGAATATGTTCCACATTTGCCCCATCCTATCAGAACTAAAAAAATCTTTAAAATTGGACTATGCAATCATCATGTCTCAGAAAGCTGAAAGGCCTGATTTTGAGATTGCATTTTTACTACTAACCAAAAAAGTTGTTTTGCAGTCAGTGCGAAGAAATGCCAGCGGATGAAGATACGCTTACTTCCTGCTCCTTCCTGGCCCTGGTGGTTTGGTCATGGACAGTCTATATCCGATATGCATTCCACAGCGGTCTCCTTGGCTTGATATTAAGGTAAGAAGGCCATTTTAACTGCTGGGTAATTCCTGTGCAATGTCTACACACTTCACAATCATACATGCAGTAAAAGCGCCTGTCAAAGATTTGCTTTTACTGCCATGTGTGAAATGATGTGTTTGCATAGAGCTACGGGCATTGATTCATTGCGTGTTGCATGAGCCAAGGCATGGTGGATGTACTTTTGCAGAGCCATGGAATGGTTCATCCATATCTTTTGAAGCAGCTTATTCTTCCTTTTGGTATTAGAAGACATTTTGGACCTCCTGTCAAGCTCGGATTGCATGAGAAGCTATTTGAAGAAAATTTGAAGCTTACAGTTAAAGTTTGAGAACACCAAGTCAAAGTAAGTATTAATGTGCCTATATTTATCCCAAGTTTTTAAATACATTTCTATAAAGATCTTTTACTTATTTGTTTCAACTGACTCGATCTTTTCTTATTATGTCTTCTAGGCCAGAAAATTGGTGTTCTTGAAGCTCTCGTTGGCCTGTCGAAATCGATGGTCGATTTTGTGGAAAGAAGACCAAAATCCTGCTGGGTGGTGAATATGTTCCACATTTGCCCCATCCTATCAGACCTAAAAAATCTTTAAAATTGGACTATGCAATCATCATGTCTCAGAGAGCTGAAGGGCCTGATTTTGAGATTGCATTTTTTACTACTAACCAAAAAGTTGTTTTGCAGTCAGTGCAAAGAAATGCCAGCGGATGAAGATACGCTTACTTCCTGCTCCTTCCTGGCCCCGGTGGTTTGGTCATGGACAGTCTATATCCGATATGCATTCCACAGCGGTCTCCTTGGCTTGATATTAAGGTAAGAAGGCCATTTTAACTGCTGGGTAATTCCTGTGCAATGTCTACACATTTCACAATCATACATACAGTAAAAGCGCCTGTCAAAGATTTGCTTTTACTGCCGTGTGTGAAATGATGTGTTTGCATAGAGCTACGGGCGTTGATTCATTGCGTGTTGCCTGAGCCAAGGCATGGTGGATGTACTTTTGCAGAGCCATGGAATGGTTCATCCATATCTTTTGAAGCAGCTTATTCTTCCTTTTGGTATTAGAAGACATTTTGGACCTCCTGTCAAGCTCGGATTGCATGAGAAGCTATTTGAAGAAAATTTGAAGCTTACAGTTAAAGTTTGAGAACACCAAGTCAAAGTAAGTATTAATGTGCCTTTATTTATCCCAAGTTTTTAAATACATTTCTATAAAGATCTTTTACTTATTTGTTTGAACTGACTTGATCTTTTCTTATTATGTCTTCTAGGCCAGAAAATTGGTGTTCTTGAAGCTCTCGTTGGCCTGTCGAAATCGATGGTCGATTTTGTGGAAAGAAGACCAAAATCCTGCTGGGTGGTGAATATGTTCCACATTTGCCCCATCCTATCAGACCTAAAAAATCTTTAAAATTGGACTATGCAATCATCATGTCTCAGAGAGCTGAAGGGCCTGATTTTGAGATTGCATTTTTTACTACTAACCAAAAAGTTGTTTTGCAGTCAGTGCGAAGAAATGCCAGCGGATGAAGATACGCTTACTTCCTGCTCCTTCCGGGCCCCGGTGATTTGGTCATGGACAGTCTATATCCGATATGCATTCCACAGCGGTCTCGTCGGTGTGATATTAAGGTAAGAAGGCCATTTTAACTGCTGGGTAATTCCTGTGCAATTTTCACACATTTCACAATCATACATGCAGTAAAAGCGCCTGTCAAAGATTTGCTTTTACTGCCGTGTGTGAAATGATGTGTTTGCATAGAGCTACGGGCGTTGATTCATTGCGTGTTGCATGAGCCAAGGCATGGTTGATTGCAGAGCCATGGAATGGTTCATCCATGTCTTTTGAAGCAGCTTATTCTTCCTTTTGGTATTAGAAGGCATTTTGGACCTCCTATCAAGCTTGGATTGCATGAGAAGGTATTTGAAGAAAATTTGAAGCTTACAGTTAAAGTTTGAGAACAC